>NC_091284.1:438708208-439031480 GCF_032444005.1 Ranitomeya imitator
ACACTTTTTACCTTTGGACAGTTTTTTTTTTTTATTTAGTTGGTCATATAATCAAAGTACTAATTGGCTTATATTGGACATACAGTGATTTGTGTGTTTTTGTGGAATTTTTCACCGTGTGTTCATACATCTGCTGGCACTCAGATTTATCAATTGAGCAGTGCCCATTTACTCTTCTACAGGTTCCCGATAAATATTCTTGTCTTTTGTAGCCTTAGCAAAGTGTCCGATGACAATGGTATGTATGACAATAAATCTCCACAGTTCCATGCAGACATTTATCAAGATGTATCATAGGCACCAAGCAGAGGGTACACAGACCCCGATACGAAGCCATTAGCCGTGCTTTCTTACAGTGATCATACTGATGATTTAATGCTAACACTGTGTGAGTAAGTGTCTCCAAGCATCATGTCAATCACACAAACCTTTTCTTATGTGCACCTAACGCACCGCTTCAACCTCTCACTCACAATAGGTGTCTTCCCCTCATCCTTCAAGCATGCCAAGATCACACCCATCCTCAAAAAGCCCTCCCTCGACCCATCCTCTGTGTCTAGCTATCGCCCGATATCTCTTCTCCCTTATGCCTCCAAATTGCTGGAGCAACACGTCCATCTTGAACTGTCCTCCCACCTCTCCTCCTGCTCCCTCTTTGATCGGTTACAATCTCCTGCTCCCTCTTTGATCGGTTACAATCTGGCTTCCGTTCCCATCACTCAACTGGAACTGCCCTAACTAAAGCCACCAATGACCTACTAACTGCCAGGAGCAAGCGACACTTCTCTGTCCTCCTTCTCCTGGACCTGTCTTCTGCCTTCGACACTGTGGACCACTCCCTTCTGATACAGATCCTCTCATCTCTTGGCATTACAGACTTGGCCCTTTCCTGGAGCTTGTCATATCAGACAGATCGAACATTCAGTGTCTCCCTCCCCCACACCACCTCCTCACTTCGCCCCTTGTCAGTCGGTGTTCCTCAAGGCTCTGTTCTAGGACCCCTACTCTTCTCCATCTACACTTTCGGCCTGGGACAGCTCATAGAATCCCACGGTATGCAGTACCATCTCTACGCTGAGGACACGCAGATCTACCTATCCGGACCTGACCTCACCTCCTTACTTACCAAAATCCCACACTGTCTGTCTGCTATTTCAGCCTTCTTTTCTGCTCGCTTTCTACAACCGAACATGGACAAAACAGAATTCATCATCTTTCCCCCATCTCACTCTACCCCTCCACCAGCGCTATCCATCAATGTCAATGGCTACTCACTTTCCCCAGTCCCACACGCCCGGTGCCTCGGGGTGATCCTTGACTCTGCCCTCTCTTTCAAGCCACATATCCAAGCCCTTGCCTCCTCCTGCCGTCTCAAACTCAAAAATATTTCCCGGATCCGTGCTTTCCTTGACCGCGACATCGCAAAAACGCTAGTGCATGCCCTTATCATCTCCCGCCTCGACTACTGCAACCTCCTACTCTCTGGACTCCCCTCTAGCACTTTGGCACCACTCCAATCCATCCTACACTCTGCTGCCCGACTAATCTACCTGTCTCCCCGCTATTCCCCAGCCTCTCCCCTATGTCAAGCCCTTCATTGGCTTCCTATCGCCCAGAGACTCCAGTTCAAAACCCTCACAATGACATACAAAGCCATCCACAACCTGTCTCCTCCATACATCTGTGACATGGTCTCCCAGTACCTACCTACACGCAACCTCTGATCATCTCAAGACCTCCTTCTCTACTCCCCTCTCATCTCTTCTTCCCACAACCGCATCCAAGACTTCTCCCGTGCTTCCCCCATACTCTGGAACTCTCTACCCCAACACATCAGACTCTCGCCTACCACAGAAACCTTGAAGACTCACCTCTTCCAACAAGCCTGCAGTGATCCTGAACTTACTGAACCACCGCACAACCAGCTCTACCCTCTCCTAGTGTTTCATCACCCATCCCCTGCAGACTGTGAGCCCTCGCGGGCAGGGTCCTCTCTCCTTATGTACCTGTGTGCCTTGTTATTTGCTCATGTTTAATTTATTTGTCTATATTTGCCCCGTATTTACATGTAAAGCGCCATGGAATAAATGGATCTATAATAATAATAATGTGCAAATAACATGCACGATATTGAGGCAATTGGGTGTGCGGTTTCTTTCAGCAGACGGCATTATGAGGATGCAATTTTGCATTATTTCTACGAGTTGCAGCTAAAACAGCTAAGACCTCAGCACTATTCAATTGAAAACCTGCCAGGTTATTATCTTTGGAACAATAAATATAATATACAAATAAAATAGAATCTGAGCGTCGAAGAGTAATGGAATAAAGCAGGCATCTGCTGAATCCAAAAAGCCCAATCAGCCGAGGCGACTTGCGTGTTGTTCCCAGCTAAAATGTATTTGAACTGGCGCAATGACAGAAGCTATGCATAAGCATGGCCCTTTTTATATCTTCCACATTAGCTAGCTAATCAGGCGTATCATGCTGTTAACTCCTCCAGCTCTGAAGCCATTACGCTGCCTGCTGGTATAGCTTGGCTATATTTAGGAGCTGTTAGAACAGCAATTCAGAGTGGAAGAGCTTAGGAGGCTCTGACGAGGGCAGAAAGTACATTTATTTATACTGCTACAATGCTGCAACGGGGACACACAGGAGAGCTTTATTTTATGCAATGTGCTTCAAAGAAGGGATTCCTAATTTCATGGTACAAACCCCACACTATTTTATTAGGTCAAATCCACTTGCTAATTTTAAAGTGGTTCCAAGAGAAAAGTAGAAACGTTCTTCCATCAGAAAATGCTCAGCGTGAAAAATAAAGGCATGAGATCGTGATATTTCAGAACTCATCCTGTAGAACCTGTACCAGCACCAGCTGTATCCTTGGTTCCCCAACCTCCGCTTATGTAACCCAGCAATAAAAAGTGCTTCAGTTATGTAATATATTTATGCTGGGAAATCAAATTTCAGGAACAGTGGTTTTATAGGGGTGCTGTGTCTATTTAATAAGAGGTCCACGGATGGATGTGTACGGATGTGAGTGTATGAGCAAACATATGGGGCGGATTTACTGAGCAACATGTATTGGAACTTTGCCTTAAATTGAGCCCAAGAAATTATCTTACATGCCTTGTCCCAAATGTACTATGTGCTTTATACAAGGTTTTCCAGTTGTGGAAGTGATGAAGAAAGGGGAATACCGGTAGTCTAAATTGCCTTCCTTTGCCCCAACATTGCACCACGATTTAGCATACTAGTGGACTAACATACCATAACCCAATTCATAGATGTGCAATATTTATCTAATAGAATGAGCCAATTTAATAACCTTTTCACATTTTAAGATTGTATAGTATAATTTTGCACCCTCTAAAAGATAGACAGCTTTAGGAAATCAGTCCTATTATGCTCATACAACTGAGGTCTCAAGAATTTAGCTCATAGACGGAACAGCAATAAAGTTCTAAACATCTGCAATAATTTGTAACAGAGAACCTATGGGACAGAAACACAAAGGTGTGATCCAAAACTGACATTTTAATCCTAAATGTCTGTCACAATCAGTGACATCTGTTTCATGGGACAGGCTGGTCCCTATCTGCTGAGCATGCATCGGTTGTAAATTCTGATGTATGCACAGTACGATCCTGTCACTGAACAAAATTATTTTTATGCACAGTGACAGTTCACTCACTTGCTGGCTCTGATCAGAAGTGACGAGCCAGCAACAAGAGAGCGCACTGTCAGTGTGCATTGTAAGGAGGAAACCCAGCAGAGAACAGCATGACCCCAGCTCATCACTTCTCATCAGGGCCAGTGAGGGAGCGAACTGTAACTGCACACTAAGAAGAATATTGCACAGTTACAGGATAAAAGAAGAGAATGTCCAGCTTCACCGAATCCGTAAAAAAGAGTTTTCTTTATTCACAAACTTTAAGCATAGAGGATACAGACTTCAGCACGAACCATATGGTTAAGAATCTCAACACGTTTCTGGAGACTGAGCTCCCTTAATCATGACAAGGGATTGGACTTTATACGCCTGGACACAGCGGGTCCGTGCTCCTGAAGTTTGGTTTATGCATCACGGGTGAGATGGCTTATATTTTTCTTCTTTCACAGTTACAGGATCCCATTGATCATCTGTCGGAATTGACAACTAATGCATGCTCAGTAGAGCAGGGACTAGCCCAGCCCACGAAACGGACATCACTGACGACGCTATATTTTAGGGTGGGGGCAGAAGCTGCGGCAATGACGACTCATTAAAGCATTCCAGCATCATCAAACAGGAAAAAGGTTAAAAAACAAAACAAAATAAAACAGTACTGAGGGAACGATAGGGAATTTTATATTAAAGTATATTAGAAAAGAGATTAGATTATGACTTTAAATAGACATTTTGGATTAAAATAAATGTATATTTCGGACCACCCCTTTAATGGTTATCATATAGAATACTTTATAATATTTAGTACTGGCCTATATAATCAGGGTACAAAGTTTTTCCATACAATTAGCATACATTAAGAACTGTGCACATTTTGTAACTATGCAACAAAAAAACCTCTCGAGTTAGGCTTCTTTCACATTTACGTCAGTATGGGGCCGTCACAAAGCGTCGGCGCGATGTACCGACGTACGTTTGTGAGATTGTGCATAACGTGAGCAGCAGACGCAGTATTTCAAGGCGTCTGCTGCCCATTCTAAAGTCCCGGGGAGGAGAGAGAGATCACCGCCTGGGCATGCGCAGTTAAAAATGCAGGATGCAACGCACGAAAAAATGGTACCTTTATTGTTTTTTCAAAACGACGGGCCGCCAAAACCCGCCGCATCCAGTGGACGACGCATGCAATGTATGGCCATACGTCGCTAATGCAAGTCTATGGTGCAAAAAGGCATCCTGCGGGCAACTTTGCAGGATGCGTTTTTTTCTCCAAAACGACGCATTGTGACGGTTCCAAAACAACAGAAATGTGAAAGAAGCCTTACCCAATGCAATTTCCACAGCGTAGGCCCTGGCGTCCTTGTAATATGTGTTGTGGGCAGTTCTTTACTAGTAAATCCACAATAATGTATTGGGATACCTTCGCGGTGCAATATGAAGAGGGAGGAGGGGAGACAATCCTATACATACACAAATCTATATATGCTACTGGCATAAAAAAATGTTTTTTATATCAAACATTTTTAAACGGCCACTGTCAATTGATTAAAGTTTGAGATATCAAGTGTTGGTGGGGTAGCAGGCGCTAAAATTCTCCCCCCAATTACTCTTGATTTTCATCCCTATTCTAATTGACGAAATGATGTCACCGCTGTGCTCTGCTTTACGGCCGGCGCTGACACAGTCAGTGCGGGAAGCTGACGGCGGGTGACGTAACAGACATCGGAATGTGAGTATGTACTGTTTTGTTTTTTTTTTACTTTTACGCTGGTAACCAGGGTAAATATCGGGTTACTAAGCGTGGCCCTGCACTTAGTAACCCGATGTTCACCCTGGTTACCCGGGGACTTCGGCATCGTTGAAGACAGTTTCAACGATGCCGAAGTCTTTCCCCTGATCGTTGGTCGCTGGAGAGAGCTGTCTGTGTGACAGCTCCCCAGCGACCACACAACGACTTACCAACGATCACAGCCAGGTCGTATCACTGGTCGTGATCGTTGGTAAGTCGTTTAGTGTAACGGTACCTTAAGGCTAAGGCCAGAGGGAGTGGCAAGCAGCTGCTGCATTTTTTAAAAAATTTGATTATACATGTGGGTGGTTATTCATAAACTGTCTTCATATAACAGAACAGTCCCCTCTTTTTTTTTTTCTTTTACAATTTGAGCCTGTAAGTCCTGATTTTCCTCAGCCCATTTCCTGATGATTGAAGAAACCACTGTATTTTCGGCAAATGCCATGCCTTCTCTACCTTTAAGTTGGAGATCTAATGATGACAAACTGCATATTCTGTGCCTGGCCCACCAATATTAACTCAGAGAGCGAAAAATAAGAATAAGCTCACCACTGCCATTCCAATATATTCCCTCACTATATGAAGTTTAAATCCACAGGTGATTTGTCAGCTTCGGCAAGTAGTTCTAAGTGAAGGAGGTACTGCTGGATTTTCTTAAAATCATTGCAATTGTGGCACCCCTAGGGGTATTTGCCACAAAAATAGTTACTGACAGTAAGTACAAATACTAAAATAGCAAGACTGCACTACCACCTCCGGCCAGAAGGGGGAGCTCCAGAGACTCCCCTTGATCCATTCTGGTCTGAGAAGAAATGGCAGTTGGGCCAAGGAGCTGATGGTGAGAGGTCATACAGTTGAATCTCTAACAGCCCTGTGACTGTTACCAGGCCTAAATCACCGGCCTGAGGAGAAGAGGGATAGAGAAAAAGGACATTGTGAGAACCGGGTAGCATTAATCACTACCCAGAACAGGCGCAAAGACGGATACCGGATCCGTGGCTGTATTCATTATATAGAATACAGCAACCGGAAAAACGTGAGGTGATATCAGCTTCACTAGGGTCGGATGCAGCAACAGACACAGAGTTCAGCGGTACTCCCAGAGGGGGTAAACCGATAAAAGGACTCGGGTTGCCCGTCGAACCAGAACCCGGAGGGGACAGATTGGGCCGGCAGCCAGTTCACATACAGCAGCAGGGCCACACAGAAATTGCGCACAATAAGAGGCGAAGACCCCGGCAGGGTCAAAGTAACTCAGAGTTCCCATACAGACTCCGGTGACAGGACTGGTTGTAAATCCTTTTATGTTAAAGTAAACTGGTTAAACGTTTCAGTGCCTCAGTCTTTCATTTGGACAATAGCCATCTATCCAGGATCAGGATCGTCACCGCTGGGAGAACCTGCTGCTGATCAAGTAAGTGCCTGTCCCCTCATGATACCCCTTACACTGTGCATTGCCTGAGGCCACAGCACCGGGTCAAGCCACCCGTGACATCCCCCTCAAGAGACAGACTCCATTGGTCCGGTGCTGGGTATCCCGGTCTCCTGGGCGTCACAATTGGCGTCACGAACAGGATCTAGCCAGCCCGTATACCGGGTATTGTGTGCCGTGATTGGAGCCCAAAACTGTGAAAACTGGGATGAAAAATCTTGAAAATTGACTTTATTAAAGAAAAATCCATTCCCCATTGAAAACTATTGAAAGTGACTTTTCCCCATTGGTTATAATGGAGTAAAGATGGCCGCCATCCCCTGAGGTAATCACTTCATAACCGTTAGGCACGAGACTGTTAATTGAGCTACGCCATCACCTGAGCCCCAGTCTAACTGAAAAACTTCAGAATCTGCCATTACAGAGCGCGGTGGGTGGGAGCAGCAGGGGGCGTGTCATTGTGGGCGGCACCAAGCTGAGCGCTCTGACATCAGAGCAAGGGGAAAATCGATCCTGCTGCACAGCGGAACGAATCTACACTATCCCGACGGAAGCGGAGGACCGGAAGGGTCCGGATTAACTAAGGGGGCACAGTATGTCGCAGCACGGAGACGCCGCAGCACTCGGCAACGCTAATGCAGCTGAAAGACAGAGTGTCAATAGAGAGTCCGGCAGCGCAGCGGTGCAAGGAGTGGCGCCCATCATGCCGGTGCTGATGCCATATACCCCGGGTGGCCCATGGCTTCCAATGTATGAAGGTGAGCCTAATACCCTTGACGATTTCAGAGAAAAGATGCTGGCCCATTTTGACATGTTCCCTGTGGGTGAAGTTCAGCGTGTTAGTCTCCTGATGATGCAGTTAAGTGGCCATGCTAAGCGAGAAGTCACAGCATGGGCAGCTGATCTAAAAGGCACTGTTGAACGCATATTTGCTGGATTAAAAGCTACATTTGAAACCACGGCCAGCAGCAAAGCTAAAATACGATTCTTTAGTTGCAAACAAAAAGCTAATGAGGGCGTGAGAGACTTTGCCTTAAACCTGCAGGAAGCCCTTAAATCACTTACACTGGCTGAACCCATTTTTAACACCGGAGCGGATAAACTGCTAAGAGATCAATTTATTGAGGGACTCTACACCCCTTCTCACCGGGGGCATGTGAGCATGCTTGTTTTTAAGAACCCTGAATTGACATTTGCCCAATTAAAGGAGAGCGCTATACGTCTCCAGCTGGCAGAGGCACCTCGGGATCAGGATCCTGCGCAACCCATGGCAGAGGCACCTCAACAACAGGGAGTGCCAGTGACATCAGCTATGTCTGGGGCCATTGCTAAGCCCCTGGGGCCCAGTACTAATGAGGCTCTTCAACAAAAGCTTGACTCTTTAGCTGATGTTGTTGCTTCAATGGCTAAAACCATGCAGGAGATGAGAGGACACAAGATGGAGTTGGCAAACTGTAGAGAGGATGTTCCATGGATGAGACCCCGGAGATACCCGACATGGAGAGGACGACCCCGCGACCGCTACCAACCGGATGGACAGCCCATTTGCCGCCGTTGCCAGCAGCCGGGCCACTTTGCACGAGATTGTGATTTAAACGGGAATCCCCTGGGAATGCGGGCCGCTTCGCAGGAATGAACTTTCAAGGCCCAACACCCTGGCACGACAGGTACATCGGAGGACGACCCATTATCCCTATCGTGCTGGACGGAATTCCCCTCAACGCTTTGCTGGACACAGGTTCCCAGATTTCATCTATACCGTATATCCTTTATAAGAGGTACTGGGCTGATGCAGATATTGATAAAGGGCCCTCTGATGTTGAACTAGATATATGGGCCAGTAATGGTAAGTTGGTACCGAAACTAGGATTCAGGGAGATGACCATAAAGATTGGTAAAGTAGAACTGAAGAAACAGGGTATAATTGTTGTTGATGTTGACCGGCGGAACTGTGAACCAACTGTATTGATAGGAATGAATGTGTTAGAGAACTGCTTTTCCGAAGTCATTTCTGTCTTACAGCAAATTGCTGAAACTGCCCAATCCTGCCAGCAGAGAGTTCTCCGGAGGGAAATAAAAGTATTGATGTTAAGGCAACAGGTAGAAGTTGCAGGTGGAGAAATCGGCAGTGTGAGGGTAAGTGATCCAACGTCTATTGTAATCCCACCAAAAACAGAAATGCTGGTATGGTGTAGAGCAGCCATTGGTACTAAGGGACGAGATTATCAAGCCTTAATAGAACCAGTGTACACCAACAGCAGGCCCACTATACTCACAGCACGAGGGATAGTCGAGGTACACCGGGGACGAGTGCCGGTACGACTTTTGAACTGTGGAGAGGAAGAGGTCACTTTGCCAAGGTATGCTACAATGGCAAAGCTATATACTGTTGACAACAATGCCATCACAACCATTGAGCCCTTAGAACCAACCTGTCAGGTGGAAGGCAATGGCTCAGATGGAGAAATGGAGGATTGGTGCCAACAGCTACACGTGGGCATAAATTCAACACCTACCCATCAAAAACAAGGGGTGTATAGGCTAGTGACGGAATATGAACAAGTCTTCAGTAAACACCCATTGGACTTCGGACAGATAGAAGGGGTAGAACACACAATCCCCACTGGTGACCATCCCCCAATAAAAGAAAGATATAGACCCATACCGCCCGCTCACTATCAATGTGCAAAAGATATGCTGAGGGAAATGAAACAGGCCGGGGTAATAAGAGACAGCTGTAGCCCCTGGGCGGCCCCTCTAGTGATTGTCAAAAAAAAGGACGGAACCATGAGAATGTGCGTAGACTACCGGAAGATTAATAACATCACCCATAAAGACGCCTACCCCTTGCCTAGGATAGAAGAGTCCTTAACTGCTTTGAAATCTGCTAATTATTTTTCCACCTTAGACTTAACAAGCGGGTATTGGCAAGTCCCTGTGGCTGAGAGAGATAAGGAAAAGACGGCATTCACCACACCAATGGGTCTATGTGAATTTAATCGCATGCCGTTCGGACTCTGCAACGCATCCGGTACCTTCCAGCGGCTGATGGAATGCTGCCTCGGACACAAGAACTTCGAGACCGTCCTCCTGTACCTAGATGATGTGATCGTCTACTCAAAGACTTACGAACAACACTTAATAGACCTGGCAGAAGTGTTCGAAGCCTTATCCAGGTATGGCATGAAAGTCAAGCCATCCAAATGTCACCTTCTCAAGCCAAAGGTACAGTACCTGGGACACATCGTGAGTTCGGAGGGTGTAGCACCAGATCCCGAGAAAATAAGCGCCATAAGGGATTGGCCAAGACCTACCAGCGCAAAAGAAGTGAGACAATTCCTGGGATTGGTGGGTTACTATCGCAGATTTATAAAAGGATTTACCAAGTTGGCAGCACCCTTGCAAGACACCTTGGTAGGGCAGACGAAGAAACCTTCAAACCGAAACCCTCCTTTTCAGTGGAACGACGAAAGGGAAGACTCCTTTGAACAACTAAAGAAGGCACTAACCGGAGAAGAGGTTCTGGCATACCCAGATTACCATAAACCTTTCATCCTCTACACCGATGCCAGTAATGTGGGACTAGGAGCGGTGCTGTCACAAAAGCAAGAAGGTCGGGAGAAAGTCATCGCCTTTGCAAGTAGAAAGCTCCGGCCTACTGAAAGAAATTCAGAAAATTACAGCTCCTTCAAATTGGAACTACTGGCAGTAGTTTGGGCTGTGACGGAGCGTTTCAAACACTATCTGGCCGCTGCAGAATTTATTGTCTATACTGACAACAATCCGTTGACCCACCTGGACACAGCCAAATTAGGTGCGTTAGAACAGCGATGGATAGCCCGGTTATCTAATTACAACTTCATAATCAAGTATCGAGCAGGTCGCAAGAATGGAAATGCCGATGCCCTATCCCGGATGCCACACTTGAGAGATGTAGAAGAGGAAACGGGGGAGCTTGAAGAAATTGAACTACCAGCCTTCCATCGTCCCAAGGCAAAACATCATCAGTCAAGTACCTATCAGAAACAACAAGAGGTGAATTTTAATCCGTTAGCACACCATAGATAGGCTGACACCCAAGACAGCAATCCGGCTGTGAAGTTGGTGAAGGAACTGTTGACTGAGCAAAGTGCATATCCCTATGAGGATGCCCCAGAAGAGACGCATCAACTCTGGAAAGAGAGAGGCAAAATGTTCCTGTATCAAGGGAAGCTCTGTAAAAGATACACCAATCCGAAAACACATGAATTGGTTTGGCAGATTATTGTGCCTAAACAAGATGTGAAGATGGTCCTCGAAGCTTACCATAATGGTGCTGGTCACTTCGGTTGGAAAAAGTTAGAAGTACTTCTAAGAGAAAGATTTTATTGGGTCGGGATGAGAAAATCAATCGAACAGTGGTGCAGAAATTGTGGCCCGTGTAACCTCAGAAGAAACGATCAAAAGAACCAAAGAGCACCACTGCAGCCCATAATCACCAAACAACCACTTGAACTTGTAGCCATGGACCACGTGAAGTTGACACCAAGCCGGTCCGGCTATGTCTATGCCTTGACCATCGTGGACCATTATTCACGTTTCTTGGTAGTAGTACCCGTAAAAGATCTGACAGCAAAAACAGCAGCCAAAGCATTCCAAACGTACTTTTGTAGACCCCATGGATATCCGGAACAGGTTCTCACCGACCAAGGTACAGCCTTTGAATCAGAGATCTTCAGAGAATTCTGTAATATGTATGGTTGCAAAAAGATCCGGACGACGGCCTATCATCCACAAACAAACGGCTTATGCGAGAAGATGAACCATATTGTAATAGACCTACTAAAGACTTTACCTGAGACAGAAAGGAATCAATGGCCAGAGAAATTGCCTGACTTGGTGGATCTGTATAATCATGTCCCGGTGAGCTCCACCAACTGCACTCCAGCTTACCTTATGCGTGCAAGACCCGGCCAATTACCAATCGATCTAGAAATGGGAATTCTGAAACCAGACGCAGAAGTTCAAGACTCCAATTGGGATATCATACGGCAAAAGCAGTATCGCCAAGTGCAAGAGAGTGTGGAAAGAAGCCTTCAGCAAACTAGAGAAAGACAAGAGCGAACTTTCAACCAGAATGCTCTAGCGACCCCATTAAGACCGGGTGACCAAGTGCTCAAGAGAAATCGTCGAACCAATAAACTGGACAATCAGTGGGAAGCCGTACCCTACACAGTTTTACCAACAAGAGTGGATAATCCTAAAATGTGTCTCATTAGCAAAAACGGAGGCTTAACATCTGTACTAGTGTCACGAGACAATCTTAAATTATGTCCGGAAGCATTGAAAGAGCCAGACGTTGTCCAGCCAGAACCAGAAGTTATTCAACCCATACAGGTTCAACCAGTAAAGGAAAAAGAAGAGGAAGTGTATCACACCTGTATAGGAGACTTTCCCAAAACCCTACTAACATACCATGGTGCAGTAGTGGTTCCCATGGTGGCCTTTTACCCAACACCGAACCCAATACCAGAAGTCCCAAGACAGGAAGAGGCTGACCCCGTACTACAGGAGGTTCCAGGCCAGGAAGAACAGATTCCTGGTCAGAGTAATCCCATTCACGGTGGACTTGCCAACTCCATAGTCGTGGAATTATCTTTAGCAGAGCGGGCAGATACTACATCCGCAGTAGACAGTAGTACACCACATGAAGAGACACCGCTATTACGTAGATCACATCGTAGTACCCAGGGTCAATTACCGGCCAGGTATGCAGATTACCAACTATAAAGCTCATAATGTGAATTGTATATATGTTATGCCGTATATAGTTAAACAGAAAATGTAGTATAGTCATTGTTATCAGTCTGCAACGTTTAAGCCCAGTGCCTACAGAGACTTGTCTGTATGAACTTCTTGCATATTCTTGAACTTGTTATCAGCCCGGAGGCACTAAATCAAAGCTCCGTAAAGACTGCTTTTTGAACTTTGCTTTTTGCTCTTTTTGAACTTTCTTTAGACTTTATATTGATAACTCCGTTGGAAAAATGGAACTAAATTCCTGGACACAAAGTGCAGTGCCTTTCCTAGTACCTTCAAGGATAGGACTGTATTAATAGACGCTATTTGAAGTGACTTTTTACAGAACTCTATTTTTGTTTCCTTGAGTGGTTTTTGTAACTTTTCATTTTTAAGACTCTGTACATATTAATTGTTATTTCAAAATGTTATTGTCCCACAGTCCCGGAGTACTGTTCTTAACTAAGGGGGAATGTGGCACCCCTAGGGGTATTTGCCACAAAAATAGTTACTGACAGTAAGTACAAATACTAAAATAGCAAGACTGCACTACCACCTCCGGCCAGAAGGGGGAGCTCCAGAGACTCCCCTTGATCCATTCTGGTCTGAGAGAAGAAATGGCAGTTGGGCCAAGGAGCTGATGGTGAGAGGTCATACAGTTGAATCTCTAACAGCCCTGTGACTGTTACCAGGCCTAAATCACTGGCCTGAGGAGAAGAGGGATAGAGAAAAAGGACATTGTGAGAACCGGGTAGCATTAATCACTACCCAGAACAGGCGCAAAGACGGATACCGGATCCGTGGCTGTATTCATTATATATAATACAGCAACCGGAAAAACGTGAGGTGATATCAGCTTCACTAGGGTCAGATGCAGCAACAGACACAGAGTTCAGCGGTACTCCCAGAGGGGGTAAACCGATAAAAGGACTCGGGTTGCCCGTCGAACCAGGACCCGGAGGGGACAGATTGGGCCGGCAGCCAGTTCACATACAGCAGCAGGGCCACACAGAAATTGCGCACAATAAGAGGCGAAGACCCCGGCAGGGTCAAAGTAACTCAGAGTTCCCATACAGACTCCGGTGACAGGACTGGTTGTAAATCCTTTTATGTTAAAGTAAACTGGTTAAACGTTTCAGTGCCTCAGTCTTTCATTTGGACAATAGCCATCTATCCAGGATCAGGATCGTCACCGCTGGGAGAACCTGCTGCTGATCAAGTAAGTGCCTGTCCCCTCATGATACCCCTTACACTGTGCATTGCCTGAGGCCACAGCACCGGGTCAAGCCACCCGTGACATCCCCCTCAAGAGACAGACTCCATTGGTCCGGTGCTGGGTATCCCGGTCTCCTGGGCGTCACAATCCTCAGTTAAATCTTCAATACAATTCCATGTACATATCAAAGAGACATAGTAGCATAATGTTGACGCGTTTCGACCGCTCTTCAATGTTTGTATCATTCATGTTTTGACTAACAGGAAATTCAATATACGAGCATAAACCATTACCTCCTGAAGTGATGTAAGAAATATTTACAGATAAACAAAAAATAATTCTATATACATTAATAAGTATAAGTAAAATTATACATTTAAAATAATACCGTAATTAGTGTAAATATATCTCAGGCTGTTTCCACAAATGTATCCATAATAAATATGCGGAAAAAGCCAGAGATAATTTGAACTAATAAATCTATAACAAATTGCCGCAGAAATTCAGTCCGTTAGGAGAACGGATATTGAGTTGCAAAACCCAAAATACTTCTCTATTGTGAAGGGCCTTACACCAGTTTCCGCCACATCTGATGTTGTTGACCCATAGTTAACCTTAACCTGATAATCCGCAAAATACCTGCTTTTCTCAAAGATAGTTGAGATGTCTTAGGCTAGGTTCACATTGCTTTAGTGGGTGTCCGCTGACTGAATCCGTTACATAGCGCCACTAACGCAATGTAACGGATCCGTTCGCGCACCCATTGACCGAAATGTATCTAACGCATCGCTAACGTATGCCATTTTTGGCATGCGTTAGCGATGTCCCGTTATTTTCTGACGGACCTCGAACGCTGCTTGCAGCGTTTTTGGGTCCGTTCTGGCTAGCGCAGATCGGGCATCTGCGCTAGCGGGATCGCTAAACGCAATCCCTTTTTGTACATTGCGTTAGCGCATTCCGTTAGCATATGCGCTAAACGGATTGCACTAACGCAATGTGAACCTAGCCTTACTGGCTTTAAATGATTTCACATGGATAAAAGAACTCATCATATCTTTTGTGTGCTATTGTTTATTTATATTCTTGCGTCCCCCATGAGCTTGCTCTTACGTCAGTTGAGCACCATTTTGCCACCTGTAGGATGTACAGCTTAAAACACAACAGTATCTTCTAATTGCAGTTGAATTCTTACTTCATGATAATTATTTTGATGACACATATTTACAGATCAAGGGCACCATAATGGGGTCAAAATTTTCTTTTTCTCAGTGCTGCACGTGGCATGGTGGGAACATTTTTTTTTTTTCTCCTGATAATCCATTTTACGATTGTATACTCTGGTACAGTCGTTTCATTGATGATATCCTTCTGGTGTGGACCGGCGAAGAAGCAGTCATACCAAATTTTTGTAAATACGTGAATAGAAAAAACAACAAAAAAAAACAGCTGAAAAAGGGGCAGCACCACTTACCTGCCCAGGTCTCTGAACAAATGCTCTACAGGATGCATCCAACCCATATAGCAAAGATGGCAACACAGGTGAAAAATACCAAATAGACAGCCACTCACAGCCTACCAGTTCATGGAGGGGGAGACTGCTTAGTATACGTGTACACAATAGAGGCCTGTATAGGGAATGCATAGTGTCTGGTTCTCAGCCTATTAGTCACGCCCATACTATTCGATTAGGCGGGCTGTCCAGCACTCGCTCAATGCATCCCATGTGAACATCCCTGTATACAAGACCAAACCTGCTGGGCTGGCTGCATCCTGAAAAATAAAGTGCACAAAATACATATAAAGTATGTGGGGTATTGGTCGATATTTTGGCCAAAATATGCAAGCTCGCAACCCAATGTCAAGGGTCCTCACGCTTGCGAGTCCTATCACTAAACTAGTAGCAAAACCACAAAATAGGTCTAAAAACCCTCCAAAAATTAAAAAGTGCCTTAGTGCATTTGTTCGGAGACCTGGGCAGGTAAGCAGTGCTGCTCCTTTTTTAGCTGTTTTTTTTTTTAATTTTTGGAGGATTTAAAAAACAAAACAAAAAACAAACTCGTGTTTTTTTTAAGGTTCGCTTACACAAGCGTATAACATGGCCGATTCGGCATAAGAAAACAATTGCAGCATGCTGCGGGCGCATCCGATGATCGGATCATGCGCACCCATACATGTCTATGGATGCGTGTGAAACATCGGACTGCACTCAGGTGTCATCCGAGTGCAGTCCAACATCCGCAGACACAGAGAATGGAGAAGATGGAGAAACTAAGTTCGAGCGAGAGAATCGGATAACTCACATGACAGTCAGATCAAACTCTGGCATAATCAGCCCAATTCTCACACATGAGAGAATCTACGTCAGTGTGAGTGAACCCTAAAAGGGTGGGTTCCATAGGTGATGCATTGTCTCAAAACTATTTTGTTCCCAATACAACAATACTTGGCTTACATTACGTGTTATTTTTTAGATCAATAGTCATATATCCAGCTTTAGAAATCTGGTCCCCGGGTTGGGGAGATGATAGGCAGATGCGTTTCAGACCCTCAGGTCTCAGGTCTTTTTTCGACTATTGATTGATCTTCCAAGTTCTGGTCTCCGCTATGGGTGAGCTGACATAATCCATTATCTTGTCTTTATATTTTAGATGAGGTGGCAATAAACATAACACTTGCCAATATGCTAACAAAACAAATATATTTTCTGCTAATAAAGGCATTACAAATGGAATCTGCTCCTTTATTGTGACACCACACACACGTGTTCATATCCTGGAATGCATTTGTTGCAGACTGCAATGTTGGCTGTACAATACGAAAAACTAATGCTGACTATATAGCTGATGTACATAAAATGAAAGCTGAACATCTCAGGTGCCGCTAAACATTTTTTAGATAAACATACTGGCAATTTCCAATTTTTGGGGGGTATTTTTTGGAATTGAAAGGGTTGACAAACCCAGACAGGGTGACAATTGGCGTAAACCCCTGCTCAATGGAGAAGCACTTTGGATTTTGCAACTCAATACCTACTCTCCTAAAAGGTCGAAAAACGTCAACATTATCCTACTATCTTCCTTCCTTTCATATGCACATGAAATTTTAATGAAAATTTAATAAAGGATTCCAATGATTTTCAGAAAATCCAACAGTACTTTCTTCACTTT
The DNA here is from genome assembly GCF_032444005.1 of Ranitomeya imitator. Taxonomy (NCBI): domain Eukaryota; kingdom Metazoa; phylum Chordata; class Amphibia; order Anura; family Dendrobatidae; genus Ranitomeya; species Ranitomeya imitator. Next base: position 438,725,261 of record NC_091284.1, read on the forward strand.
GAACAATTAACTTAGAGACCCACAGATAATAGCGACTGAAGCTCACTGACTCCTATAGATGAAAACTTGAAATATTTCATACATTTAAAAAATAAATAAAAAAAATTAGAGGTCCTCTTAAAAAAAGATCCAAATATTTTTTTACTTTATAGCACGAATGCTGTTATGGATGCACTTACTGCTAGTTTGTGTTGATTAGCAATGTTTAGTAACTGCTGTGCCAACATATTTAGGAGTCGCGTCCGTAAGGAGAGGTCATCAAAGGAATGTCGAAAAGGAAATGCAATGCTATCAATGATAACCAGTTTGATCTGTACAAAAGAAAAAAAAGGTATAAAACAGTTACATAGAATAACAACTTTATTCTATTATGGATAGTAAAACAACGGTATGTATTAGAGGATAGGCAGGATGCCCCTTAAACAATAAATCGTCAGACACACAATCTTGTCGGTATTGGCGTATTTGACAAATTTTGTATAAAAACCTTTTGAAAATATGCGTTTTGCAGTTTTCAGACTGGTTCCAAAGCATAAATATTATATTTTCTAGAAAAAAAAACACCAAAAAAACACTGCCCCATTCACTACCATTCGCTCATGTGAACCTAGCCAAAAATGGACAGCACTAGAATGTCATCAGCGTGCTGTCCCGTTTACTTGTATTGGTGAGATGTGCCTGCTAAAGAGCCCAAAGTAAGATATGTCTCCTTTTTCTGTTCTGGGTTATGATTTGTAAGCAATAGTAATGAGCGGATATACTCGTTACTCGAGATTTCTCGAGCACGCTTGGGGTCCTCCAAGTATTTTTTAGTGATCGGAGATTTAGCTTTTTTTGCCGCAGCTGAATGATTTACATCTGATAGCCAGCATAAGTACATGTGGGGGTTGCCTGGTTGCTAGGGAATCCCCACATGTACTTATGCTGGCTAACAGATGTAAATCATTCAGCTGCGGCAATAAAAGCTAAATCTCCGATCACTAAAAAATACTCGGAGGACACCCGAGCATGCTCGAGAAATCTCGAGTAACGAGTATATTCGCTCATCACTAGTAAGCAAAATAAAAAAAGAATACGTAATGACCGATACATTATTTTCCATCAGCTAGCTCTCTTTGAAAGACACTGACACATGTACGACAAACAATGGCCAACGAAAAAAGTCTAAAAAGAAGGGGGTAGATGAGAGGAGGGTTGAATGTAGAATCAGACTACGCAGGGTTTGTTTGTAGTCTATTGCCATGGAGACACACAAGTTTGTCTTGAAGCTGTGAACACAAAACAATAGGGGCTTAACGGGGTTCGCCAGTCTTAAACACAAGTCTGCAGTCACTCTGAGTCTGCAGATTTGTGAATCATCACACTGTGTACACTGCATGCTGTGAGGCTTCTCCAGTGACAGGAGGAGGCAGTCATGTGACCACAAATATGTGATATGCATACTCTAGGCCACATTCCAACTAGATGGGCACAGCCTTGATCAATGCAAGTGTATTGAGCAAGGCTGGAAAGTTTAGTCAGGATGTGACCGGGAGTATGTATATTGTATACTTGTGGTCACATGACTGCCTCCTCCAGTCACTGGAGAAGCCTCACAGAATGACTGCAGGCTTACAGTTTATCACCAGACAACCCCTTTAATAATTTGGGACTTTAGCCAGGCTGCTTCATTCTTTCATTCTAAATACAGTGCAATAATAAAATGTCTACAAAATTGTACTTAAGGTAGCCATTATGGTTTATTATAAGACTGTCAGCAGTCACCAAATTCACATTTGCAGAATACCCTAGGCTAATCTATATGTTAATATATTTCTTAGTCCTGTACTGCTTAATCCAAATCTGGGAACTACTGGACCCAACTTGACATAAGGACATAACCCCTAAAAACACATGTCATTGCTGTGCTGGTTGAAGTCACCGGCCTACTTTTATTGTCCCATGGTGCAGAATTTGGGCAACCACCGTTTAATCACAATATGGCTTGAGGACGTATGCTAGCGCTTTGAAAATCAGCCTTCTGAGAGTGAATTTCCAGCTGTTTGCTGCCGTCACTGACAGTGCTGAAGACTGCAGATTTGGAGGCAGCGATTCGGAATTACAGTGCACAATAAGAAATCATGAATTACATTACGTAAACTGTAAGAAGATCTCCAGAAATGTGGCTGCAACACGGAATAGAAGAGGCTTTCTCAGCATATGTGTATGGCTACTTACCGACAGTTACACGTCTCTACCAACACCTAGGAATTAGCGAGCATTAGTACATATTAGAACCAGTTAGGAGGGGTGTCAACATTTATGAGAATAAGGGTCACATGAGTTTCTACTAAACTTTGTTTATCAATTATTCCCGATTTTCAATATCTGTGCTTGTAGTCTCTGAACTGGAGCCTTCACTTTCTACTGGTCATGTGAAGATCCCACAAATGAAGCGTATGGCAGAGTCGGAATAGGTCTTATACATATGAGAGCTGCATACGTTTCATAATCAATACACTATATGCAGAAACCAGAATCATTGTGTAACAGTGATAGCAGGCATGTAAAGGGTTTGTCTAGGACAGGGGTCTCACGCTCAGCCAGCTAAACTGACAGCACATAGAAACAATTTCAATACGAAGGGCCGCGTTCTTTGCGAGAGAACATTACTTTTTCAGTGATACCTTTATTTTTCAATATGACTTTATGATCGGTCTTTTTTTACTTCAGTTTTGACATAGAACAGCATTTTTAGTGGCCAAATATTTTCCATACTTTATTTTTAATATTTTTTAAAAAGAGGTTTTCATTTTTTTGTCCCACAATTGGCCCCATACAGTTTTATTGTTTTACAATTAGTCCCTTACAGCAATAACGTCCTCAATCCTATAACAAATGTCCCCAATCTTGTAACAATGTCCCTTGTCCTGTAATAATGTCCTCAATCTTGTAACAATGTCCCTTGTCCTGTAATAATGTCCTCAATCTTGTAACAATGTCCCCTGCCCTGTAATAATGTCCCCAATCATGTAACAATGTCCCCTGCCCTGTAATAATGTCCCCAATCATGTAACAATGTCCCCTGCCCTGTAATAATGTCCCCAATCATGTAACAATGCCCCCAATCATGTAACAATGTCTGTTGTGAGTTCTGTTTTTGGGCTCCCTCTGGTGGTTACTGGTGGTACTGGGTGACTTGTGTTCTCTGCGGTCTCTGGTGTCCACCTGTTCCATCAGGATATGGGAGTTTCCTATTTAGCCTGGCTTTCTTGTCATTTCCTCGCCGGCTATCAATGTAATCAGTGTGTCTTTTTACCTCTGCTACCCGCTTCTGTAATCTTCAGGACAAGCTAAGTTTTGATTTTCCTGTTCCACGTTTTGCTTTATTTTTGTCTTGTCCAGCTTGCAGATATGTGATTTCTTGTTGCTGGTTGCTCTTGTGGGCTGAAATTACTCCTCATGTTCCATGAGTTGGCACATGAGTTCAAGTAATTTCAGGATGGTTTTTTGAAGGGTTTTTCGCTGACCGCGCAGTTCACTTTTGTATCCTCTGCTATCTAGCTTTAGCGGGCCTCATTTTGCTGAATCTGTTTTCAGAACTACGTATGTACTTTCCTCTCATTTCACTTGTGTATATACTGTCATGAACCCAATGGCAGGGGATCACAAAAGGACAAGCACAAAAGCAGAACAAGCTCTAGGGTGATGGAACCTGAGCTGACCGCGATACTGAACCTAACACACAACTAGCTGTAGCCGGGGAACGTGCCTACGATGATTCTAGACGTCTCGCGCCAGCCGAAGAACTAACTTTCCCTATTAGAAGAAACACAGACCTCTCTTGCCTCCAGAGAAACACCCCACAGAAATAGCAGCCCCCCACAGGTAATAACGGTGAAATGAGAGGAAAGTACATACGTAGTTCTGAAAACAGATTCAGCAAAATGAGGCCCGCTAAAGCTAGATAGCAGAGGATACAAAAGTGAACTGCGCGGTCAGCGAAAAACCCTTCAAAAAACCATCCTGAAATTACTTGAACTCATGTGCCAACTCATGGAACATGAGGAGTAATTTCAGCCCACAAGAGCAACCAGCAACAAGAAATCACATATCTGCAAGCTGGACAAGACAAAAATAAAGCAAAACGTGGAACAGGAAAATCAAAACTTAGCTTGTCCTGAAGATTACAGAAGCGGGTAGCAGAGGTAAAAAGACACACTGATTACATTGATAGCCGGCGAGGAAATGACAAGAAAGCCAGGCTAAATAGGAAACTCCCATATCCTGATGGAACAGGTGGACACCAGAGACCGCAGAGAACACAAGTCACCCAGTACCACCAGTAACCACCAGAGGGAGCCCAAAAACAGAACTCACAACAAATGTCCCCTGCCCTGTAATAATGTCCCCAATCATGTAACAACATCCTCTGTCCTGTAATAATGTCCCCAATCATGTAACAATGTCCCCTGCCCTGTAATAATGTCCCCAATCATGTAACAATGTCCCCTGCCCTGTAATAATGTCCCCAATCATGTAACAATGCCCCCTGTCCTGTAATAATATTCCAAATCATGTAACAATGTCCCCAGTCCTTTAACAATGTCCCCAATCATGTAACAATGCCCCCTGTCCTGTGATAATGTCCCAAATCATGTAAAAATGTCCCCTGTCCTGTAATAATGGCCCTAATCTTGTAACAATGTTCTCTGTCCTGTAATAATGTTCCCAAGCCTGTAATAATGTCCCCAGTCCTTTGACAATGCCCTCAATCATGTAACAACATCCTCTGTCATGTAATAATGTCCCCAATCATGTAACAATGCCCCGTCCTGTAATAATGTTCCCAAGCATGTAATAATGTCCCCAATCATGTAACAATGCCCCCTGTCCTGTAATAATGTTCCCAAGCATGTAATAATGTCTCCAATCATGTAATAATGTCCCCTGTCCTGTAATAATGTCCCAAATCATGTAATAATGTCCCCTGTCCTGTAATAATGTCCCAAATCATGTAACAATGCCCCCTGTCCTGTAATAATGTTCCCAAGCATGTAATAATGTCCCCAATCATGTAATAATGTCCCCTGTCCTGTAATAATGTCCCAAGGCATGTAACAATGTCCCCTGTCCTGTAATAATGTCCACAATCATTTAACAATGTCCCCTGTCCTGTAATAATGTCCCAAATCATGTAACAATGTCCCCTGTCCTGTAATAATGTCCCCAATCATGTAACAATGCCCCCTGTCCTGTAATAATGTCCCAAATCATGTAACAATGTCCCCTGTCCTGTAATAATGTCCCAAATCATGTAACAATGTCCCCTGTCCTGTAATAATGTCCCCAATCATGTAAATGCCCCCTGTCCTGTAATAATGTCCCAGATCATGTAACAATGTCCCCTGTCCTGTAATAATGTCCCCAATCATGTAACAATGTCCCCTGTCCTGTAATAATGTCCCCAATCATGTAACAATGCCCCCTGTCCTGTAATAATGTCCCAAATCATGTAACAATGTCCCCTGTCCTGTAATAATGTCCACAATCATGTAACAATGTCCCCTGACCTGTAATAATGTCCCAAATCATGTAACAATGTCCCCTGTCCTGTAATAATGTCCACAATCATGTAACAATGTCCCCTGTCCTGTAATAATGTCCCAAATCATGTAACAATGCCCCCTGTCCTGTAATAATGTCCCAAGGCATGTAACAATGTCCCCTGTCCTGTAATAATGTCCCCAATCATGTAACAATGCCCCATGTCCTGTAATAATGTCCCAAATCATGTAACAATGTCCCCTGTCCTGTAATAATGTCCCCAATCATGTAACAATGTCCCCTGTCCTGTAATAATGTCCCCAATCATGTAACAATGCCCCCTGTCCTGTAATAATGTCCCAAATCATGTAACAATGTCCCCTGTCCTGTAATAATGTCCCAAATCATGTAACAATGTCCCCTGTCCTGTAATAATGTCCCCAATCATGTAACAATGCCCCCTGTCCTGTAATAATGTCCCAAATCATGTAACAATGTCCCCTGTCCTGTAATAATGTCCCCAATCATGTAACAATGCCCCCTGTCCTGTAATAATGTCCCAAATCATGTAACAATGTCCCCTGTCCTGTAATAATGTCCCAAATCATGTAACAATGTCCCCTGTCCTGTAATAATGTCCCCAATCATGTAACAATGCCCCCTGTCCTGTAATAATGTCCCAAATCATGTAACAATGTCCCCTGACCTGTAATAATGTCCCAAATCATGTAACAATGTCCCCTGTCCTGTAATAATGTCCCCAATCATGTAACAATGCCCCCTGTCCTGTAATAATGTCCCAAATCATGTAACAATGTCCCCTGTCCTGTAATAATGTCCCCAATCATGTAACAATGTCCCCTGTCCTGTAATAATGTCCCCAATCATGTAACAAGGCCCCCTGTCCTGTAATAATGTCCCAAATCATGTAACAATGTCCCCTGTCCTGTAATAATGTCCCAAATCATGTAACAATGTCCCCTGTCCTGTAATAATGTCCCCAATCATGTAACAATGCCCCCTGTCCTGTAATAATGTCCCAAATCATGTAACAATGTCCCCTGTCCTGTAATAATGTCCCCAATCATGTAACAATGCCCCCTGTCCTGTAATAATGTCCACAATCATGTAACAATGTCCCCTGTCCTGTAATAATGTCCCAAATCATGTAACAATGTCCCCTGTCCTGTAATAATGTCCCCAATCATGTAACAATGCCCCCTGTCCTGCAATAATGTCCCAAATCATGTAACAATGTCCCCTGTCCTGTAATAATGTCCACAATCATGTAACAATGTCCCCTGTCCTGTAATAATGTCCCCAATCATGTAACAATGCCCCCTGTCCTGTAATATTGTCCCAAATCATGTAACAATGTCCCCTGTCCTGTAATAATGTCCCAAATCATGTAACAATGTCCCCTGACCTGTAATGTCAATGTGTTCTATCTGTGAATAATATGTATCTACCTCACCGATGTTCGAATGCGGCTTTACCTAAAGGTTGGAGTATCCCTCTGTTTTGCAGACCTGCCCATGAACTGTATTGCGTCTCCAATAACAGCAGATCGCCAGGTATTAACCCCTTAATGACCGCCGATATGTCTTTTTTACTGACCAGACATCCAAGAGAATAGTATCCCCATACAGGTGACAATCCAGCAGCTGGCGGCTGTCCACTAAAGCTGACAATTTGCTGTATCAGCCACCATCAGTGTTTGCACTGTCCATATCTGTTTAACCCCTTAGATGCTGCTGTCAATAGTGACTACATCATATAAATGGTTAACAGAATGCGGGGGCTTCCTCTTTAACCATATTGGCACCCTGAGATCATGATCGCATGGTCCTGATATTTGTCATGGCAATCCACTGCCAAATAGCGGCCTTAGGCCATGTGCACACGTTGCGGATTTCCTGCGGATCTGCAGCGTTTTTTACCATGCAGAAACGCTGCAGATCCGCAAGTGATGTACAGTACAATGTAAAACAATGGAAAAATTAATGCTGTGCTAGTGGTGCAGAAAACTTTGCACTGAAAACGCTGCGGGTTAAAAGAAGGAGCATGTCATTTATTTGTGCGGATCTGCAGCGTTTCTGCACCCATTGACTTGCATTAAGTCGGGCACATCCGCAGCAAAACCGCAGATCTAAAAAAGATCTACAGTTTTGCTGTGAAAAACGCTGCAGATCGGGAGGGGGGAAGAGTGTATGGGCGGAGACTGTTTGTGGGCGGAGAATGTGTGTGTGCGGGGAAGATGTGTGTGTCTGTGTGCGGCGATCTCGAGGGTCTGCGGGGATCGCAGGGCTGTCGGGCGTCTGTGCGGGGCTGCTGGGGGTCTGCGGCGGGCTGTCGGGGGGTCTGCGGCGGGCTTTATTTTTTTTTTAACGCTTTCACAACTCTAGTATTAATAATGGATAGGCATCTTATTGACGCCTCTCTATTATTAACCCGGCTTAATGTCACCTTACAATAGCAAGGTGACATTAACCCCTTATTACCCCATATCCCACCGCTACTCGGGAGTGGGAAGAGAGGGGCTAAGTGCCGGAATTGGCGCATCTTACAGATGCTCCATTTCTGGGGCGGCTGCTGGCTGGTATTTGTAGCCGGGGGGGCCAATATCCATGGTCCCTCTCTAGGCTATGAATATGAGCCCGCAGCTGTCTGCGTAGCCTTTCCGGCTATAAACTATAGGGGGACCCCACGTCATTTTTTGGGGGGGTCCCCCTATTTTAATAGCCAGTAAAGGCTACACAGACAGCTGCGGGCTGATATTCATAGCCCAGGAGGGGCCATGGGTATTATCCCCTTCCCAGGCTACAAATATTGGCCGTCAGCTTTCCCCCTCTGGCGCAGAAAATTGCGCGAGAGCCCACACCATTTTTTTTCCCGTTTTTTTTTTTTATGTTCATTAACCCCTAAGCCCTGAGGGTGGTTTGCACGTTAATGACCGGGCCAATTTTTACAATTCTGACCACTGTCCCTTTATGAGGTTATAACTCTGGAACGCTTCAACGGATCCCAGTGATTCTGACATTGTTTTCTCGTGACATATTGTACTTCATGATAGTGGTAAAATTTCTTTGATATTACCTGCGTTTATTTGTGAAAAAAATGGAAATTTGGTGAAAATTTTGAAAATATCGCAATTTTCCAACTTTGAATTTTTATGCAATTAAATCACAGAGATATGTCACACAAAATACTTAATAAGTAACATTTCCCACATGTCTACTTTACATCAGCACAATTTTGGAACCAACATTTTCATTTTTTTTGTTAGGGAGTTATAAGGGTTAAAAGTTGACCAGCAATTTCTCATTTTTACAACACCATTTTTTTTAGGGACCACATCTCATTTGAAGTCATTTTGAGGGGTCTATATGATAGAAAATAATGAAGTGTGACACCATTCTAAGAACTGCACCCCTCAACGTGCTCAAAACCACATTCAAGAAGTTTATTAACCCTTCAGGTGATTCACAGGAATTTTTGGAATGTTTACCGTATATACTCGAGTATAAGCCGAGATTTTCAGCCCAAATTTTTGGGCTGAAAGTGCCCCTCTCGGCTTATACTCGAGTCAAGGTGGGTGGCAGGGTCGGTGGGTGAGGGCGCTGAGGCATACTTACCTGCTTCCAGCGATCCTGGCGCTCCCCGCCTGTCCCATGGTCTTCGGTGCTGCAGCTCTTCCCCTCTTCAGCGGTCACGTGGGACCGCTCATTAGAGAAATGAATAAGCGGCTCCACCTCCCATAGGGGTGGAGCCGCCTATTCATTTCTCTAATCAGTGGTGACAGTGACCGCTGATAGAGGAAGAAGCTGCGGCACCGAAGACAGCTGTACGGGGGAAGGAGCCGGACGCCGGGACCAGGTAAGTATCGCATATTTACCTGTCCACGTTCCAGCCGCCGGGCACCGCTCCATCTTCCCGGCGTCTCTCCGCTCTGACTGTGCAGGTCAGAGGGCGCAATGACGCATATAGTGTGCGCGGCGCCCTCTGCCTGATCAGTCAGTGCAGAGAGACGCCGGGACCGGACGCTGGGAGCTGCAAGCAAGAAAGGTGAGTATGGCATTTTTTTTTTATTGCAGCAGCAGCAGCAATGGCACAGATATATGTGGAGCATCTATGGGGAAATATGAACGGTGCAGAGCACTATATGGGGCACAGCTATGGGGAAATATGAACGTGCAGAGCACTATATGGCACAGCTATGGGGAAATATCAACGGTGCAGAGCACTATATGGGGCACAGCTATGGGGAAATATCAACGGTGCAGAGCACTATATGGGGCACAGCTATGGGGAAATATGAACGGTGCAGAGCACTATATGGCACAGCTATGGGGAAATATGAACGGTGCAGAGCACTATATGGCACAGCTATGGGGAAATATGAACGGTGCAGAGCACTATATGGCACAGCTATGGGGAAATATGAACGGTGCAGAGCACTATATGGCAGAGCTATGGGGAAATATGAACGGTGCAGAGCACTATATGGCAGAGCTATGGGGAAATATGAACGGTGCAGAGCACTATATTGCAGAGCTATGGGGAAATATGAACGGTGCAGAGCACTATATGGCACAGCTATGGGGCAAGAATGAACGGTGCAGAGCACTATATGGCACAGCTATGGGGCAATAATGAACGGTGCAGAGCACTATATGGCACAGCTATGGGGCAAGAATGATCTATTTTTATTTTTGAAATTCACCGGTAAATGCTGCATTTCCACCCTAGGCTTATACTCGAGTCAATAAGTTTTCCCAGATTTTTGTGGCAAAATTAGGGGGGTCGGCTTATACTCGGGTCGGCTTATACTCGAGTATATACGGTATTTAAAAATGAACATTTAACTTTTTTTTCACAAAAAATTTACTTCAGCTCCAAATTGTTTTATTTTACCAAGGGTAACAGGAGAAAATGGACCCCAAAAGTTGTTTGTACAATTTGTCCTGAGTACAGAACCGTTAAAATAAAAAATCATATTTTTTCACAAAAAAATATCTTTTCGCCCTCAATTTTTTATTTTCCCAAGGGTAAGAGAAGGAATTTCACCCCAAAAGTTGTTGTGCAATTTGTCCTGAGTACGCTGATACCCGATATGTGGGGGTAAACGACTGTTTGGGCGCATGGCAGAGCTCGGAAGGGAAGGAGCGCCATTTGACTTTTCAATGCAAAATTGACTGGAATTGAGATGGGACACCATGTCGCGTTTGGAGAGCCCCTGATGTGCCTAAACATTAAAAATCCCCACAAGTGACACCATTTTGGAAAGTAGGCCCCCTAAGGAACTTATCTAGATGTGTTTTGAGAGCTTTGAACCTCCAAGTGTTTCACTACAGTTTATAACGCAGAGCCGTGAAAATATATGTTGCGTTTGGAGAGCCCCTGATGTACCTAAACAGTGGAAACCCCCAATTCTAACTGAAACCCAAATCCAAACATACCCCTAACCCTAATCCCAACAGTAACCCTAACCACACCCCTAACCCTGACACACCCCTAACTCTAATCCAAACCGTAAATGTAATCCAAACCCTAACTTTAGCCCCAACCCTAACTTTAGCCCCAACTCTAACCCTAACTTTAGTTCCAACCCTAGCCCCAACCCTAACCCTAGCCCTAACCTTAACCCTAGCCCTAACCCTAACGGGAAAATGGAAATAAATACATTTTTTTAATTTTATTATGTTTCCCTAACTAAGGGGGTGATGAAGGGGGGTTTGATTTACTTTTATAACATTTTTTATAGCGGATTTTTATGATTGGCAGCTGTCACACACTAAAAGACGCTTTTTATAGCAAATTTTTCCATATTTTGGTCCACAGAGTCATGTGAGGGCTTGTTTTTTTGCAGGACGAGTTGACGTTTTTATTGGTATCATTTTCGGGCATGTGACATTTTTTGATCGCTTTTTATTCTGATTTTTGTGAGGCAGAATGATCAAAAACTAGCTATTCATGAATTTCTTTTGGGGAGGCGTTTATACCGTTCCGCGTTTGGTAAAATTGATAAAGCAGTTTTATTCTTTGGGTCAGTACGATTACAGCGACACCTCATTTATATCATTTTTTTTATGTTTTGGCGCTTTTATACGATAAAAACTATTTTATAGAAAAAATAATTATTTTGGCATCGCTTTATTCTCAGGACTATAACTTTTTTATTTTTTTGCTGATGATGCTGTATGGCAGCTCATTTTTTGCGGGACAAGATGACGTTTTCAGCGGTACCATGGTTATTTATTCCATTTTTTGTTCGGCGGTATGATAATAAAGCGTTGTTTTTTGCCTCGTTTTTTTTTTTTTTTTCTTACGGTGTTTACTGAAGGGGTTAACTAGTGGGACAGTTTTATAGGTTGGGTCGTTACAGACGCGGCGATACTAAATATGTGTACTTTTATTTTTATTTTTTTTTATTTAGATAAAGAAACTTATTTATGGGAATAATATATATATATATATATTTTCTTTATTTAGGATTTTTTTTTTTTTTACATATGTGGAAATTTTTTTAAAAACTTTTTTACTTTGTCCCGGGGGGGACATCACAGATCGCTGATCTGACAGTTTGCACAGCACTCTTTCAGATCAGGGATCTTACTTACAGGGCTGCAGGCTTACCAAGTTTCCAAGTTCATGTTTGGTCGCGGTGTGCCGGTGGTTAATGTGCCGGGAGCAGTCCGTGACCGCTCCTGGCACATGCTGCCGGATGTCAGCAGCGATAGGCAGCTGACACCCGGCCGCGATCCCCCCGTGAGCACGGCTGATCGCGTATGATGTACTATCCCGTCACTGGGAATTAAGTCCCAGGTCACCTTGACGGGATAGTACGTCATATGGGATTAAGGGGTTAATCAACATCGGCCTATCTATGGATATATCTATCTATAGATATATCTATAGATACATAGATGTTTCTATCCATATATCTATCTTGCTAATTTCACACATCAGGTTTTTGCCGTTTTTTGAAAAAAACTGATCCGTTTTTTTTTCTGCTGGATCCATTTTGTCTCATAGAGTTGTATTAGCGCCGGATTGCGCCTGATGACCACATGTTTCATCCGTTTTTTGCCGGATCCGTCAAAAAGCTGTTTCTGTCGGAAGGAAAACACATACAGAGGAACGGTTTTTCTGCTCGGCGAAAAAACGCACAGCAACGGATCCAGCAGAAAAAATGTATGAAACTGAGATGTTAAATGATGAATCCGGCCTCCGAATCCTTTTTTTCATGCATTTTTCCATTCAAATCAAGCACATTTTCCGTTCGCTCTGTCTTTTTAAAAAAAAATAAAATCATCAGTTTTTCACTATTTGCAACGGATCCGTTTTTTCAAAAATTCACCGGATCCTGCCTGACGGAAACAAACTGATGTGTGAAAAAAGCCTAAATATCCATATATCTATCTAACATAGTAACATAGTAACATAGTTAGTAAGGCCGAAAAAAGACATTTGTCCATCCAGTTCAGCCTATATTCCATCATAATAAATCCCCAGATCTACGTCCTTCTACAGAACCTAATAATTGTATGATACAATATTGTTCTGCTCCAGGAAGACATCCAGGCCTCTCTTGAACCCCTCGACTGAGTTCGCCATCACCACCTCCTCAGGCAAGCAATTCCAGATTCTCACTGCCCTAACAGTAAAGAATCCTCTTCTATGTTGGTGGAAAAACCTTCTCTCCTCCAGACGCAAAGAATGCCCCCTTGTGCCCGTCACCTTCCTTGGTATAAACAGATCCTCAGCGAGATATTTGTATTGTCCCCTTATATACTTATACATGGTTATTAGATCGCCCCTCAGTCGTCTTTTTTCTAGACTAAATAATCCTAATTTCGCTAATCTATCTGGGTATTGTAGTTCTCCCATCCCCTTTATTAATTTTGTTGCCCTCCTTTGTACTCTCTCTAGTTCCATTATATCCTTCCTGAGCACCGGTGCCCAAAACTGGACACAGTACTCCATGTGCGGTCTAACTAGGGATTTGTACAGAGGCAGTATAATGCTCTCATCATGTGTATCTACATCTATGCATTTCATTCCTTCTATCTATCTATCTATCTATCTATCTATCTATCTATCTCATGCTAGCGTCACACTTGGCGTAGGAAAATACGGTCCGTTTTTTACATGCAGTGTTCTGTATGTAATCCGTTGGCAAGACTTTCATTGGTGGAATTTTTGCGCAATACGCTGACAAACGCAGCATGCTGCGATTTTCTACGCCTGTAAAATGCGGCTGCGAAATATACGGTAGATAGGAGCTGCCCCATAGAGAATCATTGGTCCGTGTGCAATGCGTAGTTTTTGCGCCTCTCATACGTCCGTAAAACTCTAGTGTGACGCCGGCCTCATTCCTCCTATCTATCTCATTCTTTCTTTCTATCTATCTGTCTGTCTACCTGTGTGTAATGGAGTGTGGGTTGGACAAGAAATGACATTACAAATCTTTTTTTTTGTTTTTGTCAGTAATAGATCTTTATTTAGCTTTCAAAAACGCATACAAATCTGCATGGAAAAAACGCATCAAAAAACGCATCAAAAACGCAACAAAAACGCACCTGCGTTTTCTGGGAAGAGAGGAAAGAATCTGTAGCAGAAATTCCTAAAGGCCCCTTCACATTAAGCGACGCTGCAGCGATACAGACAACGATCCGGATCGCTGCAGCATCGCTGTTTGGTCGCTGGAGAGCTGTCACACAGACCGCTCTCCAGTGACCAACGATGCCGGTAACCAGGGTAAACATCGGGTAACTAAGCGCAGGGCCGCGCTTAGTAACCCGATGTTTACCCTGGTTACCATGCTAAAAGTTAAAAAAAACAAACACTAGATACTTACCTACCGCTGTCTGTCCTCCAGCGCTGCGCTCTGCTTCTCTGCTCTCCTCCTGTACTGTCTGGGAGCCGGAAAGCAGAGCGGTGACGTCACCGCTCTGCTTTCCGGCTCACAGCCAGTGCAGGAGGAGAGCAGAGCACAGCGCTGGAGGACAGACGGCTGTAGGTAAGTATCTAGTGTTTGTTTTTTTTTACTTTTAGCATGGTAACCAGGGTAAACATCGGGTTACTAAGCGCGGCCCTGCGCTTAGTTACCCGATGTTTACCCTGGTTACCAGTGAAGACATCGCTGGATCGGTGTCACACACGCCGATCCAGCGATGTCTCCAGGGAGTCCAGCGACGAAATAAAGTTCTGGACTTTGTTCAGCGACCAACGAACTCCCAGCAGGGGCCTGATCGTTGGTCGCTGTCACACAGAACGATTTCATTAACGATATCGTTGCTACGTCACAAATAGCAACGATATCGTTAACAATATCGTTATGTGTGAAGGTACCTTTAGGCTAATCCGCAACGTGTGCACATACCCTTAGGCTATGTGCCCACATATATGTGAGTCCTGCAGATTTTTCCGCAGCGGCTTTGATAAATCTGCAGTGCAAAACGCGCTATGGTTTTTACTGCGGATTTATCGCGGTTACTTTTGCGGTTTCCGCTGCGGGTTTACACCTGCAGTTTCCTATTGGAGCAGGTGTAAAACCGCTGCGGATTCCGCACAAGGAAGTGACATGCTGCGGAATGTAAACCGCTGCGTTTCTGCACGTTTTTTTCCGCAGCATGTGCACAGCGTTGTTTCCCATAGGTTTACATTGAACTGTAAACGCATGGGAAACTGCTGCGGATCCGCAGCAAAATCCGCATCGTGTGCACATAGCTTTAGAGTCTGACGGCTGTTGTAACCTGTTCACAAGTTAGCGACGTTTAGGTGGTAAAAATCAATTTTTTCATTCCCATTATGCCACTTTACATTAATTCCTGAAAATCAACTGAAGTGTAAATAAACTACCTGACAGCAGTTTTCAATATGTCAGCAGGTGCTGTTTTTAAAATGTTAGCACTTTTGGGGTTTTTCCAATATATATAGGACCGAAAGTCACTTCAAACCTGGATAGGTCCCTAAAAAAATAATTTTGTAAATTTCCTTGGAAAAACTAAAAATTACTGCTACATTTTTAAACCTCCTGAAATGCTAACAAAATAAAATAACATTTTACTAATGGTGCTGATGTAAAGCAGACATGAGGAAAATGTTATGGATTAACATTTTCTATAGTATATCTGGATTAAAGGGATAATCATTCAAAGTTTGAAAATTGCAAATATTTTTAAATTTTAAAAATTTGGCCCAGTCACTAAAGGGTTAAAGAAGCCAGACCCAAAGTGATCTGCTGATCTGTGAGTCAGATTCTCTATATTAAAAAGGATTGTCTTCCTTTAGAATCCTCAAAGTTATTATTATTTACATATCCACTAAAGAATACATCCACATTAGCTTACAGAGGACCTATCACCGTTTTAAATATTAATCTAAATATTAATGACTAGGAAAAATGAAATATTTCCGCTCTAAATTTGGTGAGTAGATTAGAGTCGACAGAAGTTGGGCTCTCCACTGTCTCACTATTTTGACAGTTTTGGGAGGCTTCCAGTTTGTGAGCTAGCAGATATCACTCTGCAAGCTTGTAAACATTGCGAACATGTGTGCTGCTGCCGTCATGATGGATGTATTGATAAGTGAAGCAATGTAAGAATACCTCCTATATATTATTGAGCAGCAGGAGTAAACTAGAGGAAACAGCTATAGAAGTAAATCCCATCAGTTTACTCTTCATTATAGCTTTTGAGAGCTGTGTGCTTGTGTATGTAGTCAGATGAACCCTTATCAAGCAGCTATTTCCTCTTTGAGTAGATTAACCCCTTACAAGCAGTATCTGCCTCATTTATTTGAGCAATATAATACAAATGGACACCTTATTACATGGCTGATAACTAACAGAATAGTATTTATTTTCAGAAACGTTCTAGCTCCTGGCTAGGGGTGAACAAAACTATTGTCCGATTTGGCTACTTAATGGGGATTCATTGATGATTTAAAGGGAATCTGTCAGCAGGCTTTTGCTATGTAATCTGAAGACACAGGAGATAGAGGCTGAGACACAGAATTCAGGGATGTGTCACTTGTCCAAGTGTGTACTGTGTACTAACTGTGAAGGATTTATCACTAACAGATTAACATTACCGAGTAGACCGGCAACACCCCCTCCCCCTGTAATAAGCAGCTCACTGTCTATGGACTTTGTACACAGGGAGCTTGATGTTGGCGGGGTTAGCTTTCTCAGCTCTGCTTCATTGCTAAATCTAAAAGTTCTGATTGTGCCAGAACCATTGCACCCAGTAATCTTAGTGATACATCCTTGGATTCAGATTCCCTTTGCCCACATCAGGCTGCTCTCAGATGAGGTAGCAAAAACCTGCTGACAGATTTTTATACGAACAAGTGAATAAGTTGTCACATTTATTGTCTAAGGACTAGCAACTCTACAAAACATCAAAACAAACAAATTGGTAAGTCCACCTTGAATCCTGACCAGATCAGAACACAAAAACCTTTCTAGAATTCAGATGCTTTAGGAAGTCATCCTCTACCCTCACGGTTGGTATCTTCCAGCAAACAGAATCTCACCAAACTGTGAGATTACTTGGTAAATATAAGTACAATCTATATTCCTCTAATATTGAGGAAAAAACTGGTAAGGATACGTATTTGGTAAACATCTTATACATTTCATTTACTGGTGGTTTTTCAGAAATGATAGGTACTCTAGAATTACTGTAAGTGTCACATTTTTAGATGACGCATTACATTTGTGAATACAATGGCCAGAAAAGTCAGAAAAATAGTGGAAAATGCCTGTTGCATTAGCGCCCTCTGCTGGCGAATATAAAAAGTTCAGTAGAAGAATAGGGGAATCCTATATACCTGCCCATCATAGTGAACTCATTACTGTTGTAAGTAAAATATTAGCCTGCTTTGTGTGTATAAGTTGGGCAAGAGAGCATGCTTAAGGAGATGACACTACTATAAAACGACATTAACATACTATGTAGAAATCGAACAGTACAATATGTGATTTTAAGAAATCCCCATCGACTCAATGATTGACTATGAATGACAGTACTGTATACACTTGGACACCTTACCTTGGAATGCTGGGCTATAAAGTCTGGCAGGACAAGTATCTGTGCAAGAAGCTCAGTACAGTTGTGGCAGCTGAAGTAATGTATGTTGGACAGTATGTTGCTGAGAGTGAACGTCTGCATAGCTATTTTCTGATCTAACAAAACAGAAATAAAAAAAATAAATTGTTCATTATAGGCATGCTGAGTGTCTTCATGGAGCAGAATAGGATGCACTTCTATCTGTAAAGGCTCAAATTAGGTGAAGATCCGATGGGTTACTGAAGGGAGTTTTTACATGCAAGGAAATAAGCTTTATTAGCTCAAGCAGCTTAATGCTATTTTTCATGTTGCTGAGATTTTTCTTTTTTTGTGACATCTTGTTTCGTTTTTCCATGCACTTATTATTTTTTCTATAGTACACCTTATGGAAAAAAAATGCCTTAAAATGACTATCTGTCCTATTATAAGAGGTATTTGGACCCTACTAGAGAACATTGAAAGAAGTTCTGGTCTGCACATTGTGTGCTCGATTCAGTCCTTTGAAGTAGCAACTCCACGTGTACCACTTGTGAGTGTATAAAAATACAGCAGTTATGAAATTAAAAGTATTTTATAATTACCATGCCACAAACATTCCATGCAATATTCATTTTTTAATGGGAATCTGTGGCCAGGTTTTTTCCAAGTAGGGGCAGAGACCCTGATTCCAGTGCTGTATTACATACTACCGTGATACTTTCTATATTAAAAAACAAAAAAACAAAACACACTATTTTATCTGCTGCAGATCTACCAGCAGTTCTCTGAATTCTGAGCTCTGAACAATCCAATCCACACCAGTGATTGGAAGATTTCTGTGTACACTGTGCATATGTAAGGGGGTGGGGATCTGAATATGTGGTTCATCAATGCTTCTATGGCACATGTGACCAAATGTCACCATCTCCTCAGCGAACCAAATAAGGTAGAACCAGGAGGTGAAGGAAGCGTTTCTGGAGGGATGAGCCTGAAGAGAGCACGGGGTCAAGTGGTAGCTGTGGCACAGGTATCAAATATGAAAGGCCGAAATACCAAGGCGGGAAGCCAGTTGGCGCCAACCAGTGACACTGGGAGGGCTTATGAACGTAGAGGTAGAGCGACCGAAGAATGGTTGAAGACCAAGGCAAGCGGAACATCAGGGGCCAAGCACCGAAGCCCACACTGCGCTGGTCAAGACCCAAAGTCCAGTCTTCGCAAGTCAAGAACTGATACCTGGACGCTGCAGGTCAAACACTGAAGGCCAAACACTGATCATCACCAGGGGTCGGAGGTCTGTCATGGTGACCAGTGGACGTGAGTGAGCCGGGCAGTTAGTTCCAGAGTAGACGTATGGTACAGAGCGCAGGCTGGGTTGCAGGAGGGACTGGGGACGGCCTGATTAAGCAACACTCATAGGGCATGGAGTGACTTGTTACTAAGGAATTGCGGCCTAGCGAGAAATATCGGAGACCTCTGTTAGTGCCAGTATAATAACTAGAAGCGCCTGAAGGACTCATTGCACTGATGGAACCAATGTTGCGAGAGACGTTCGTGTAGTTACAGCAGAAGAACATAAAACGCTGTCCACACTAAGATAGCAAGATAGAAGATAGTATGGATACTGAAATCGTTGCATTGTTGTTATCTCCGTTATTGTGTGCTTTCTTACCCTGTACTCAAACAACTGACTGATTCCATAATGAACACTTTCATTTCTGTGGTAGAAAAATAAATAGCTTTAGTTGGTCATTTCTGCGTCATCCTTATCCGCGTGCTGCATCTCAGTAACCTGTTCACACATAGGCAGGAACTGACAATCAGTGGTGGGCGAAGTTATAAAGAGCTCATGAATAAGCTTGATCTCCCGGCTTCAGGTTTAGGCTACGTTCACATTTGTGTTCTGCCGGGCTGCGTCGGGCGCAGCCGCGGTGACGCATGCGCCATGCGCCCCTATATTTAACATGGAGGCGCATGGACATGCGTTTGCATGCGTTTTGCGATGCATGCGTCTTTTGTGCCGCAAGCATTAGGGCGCAGAGGACGCAGCTTTTTTTTTTTGCGTCCAAAATCCGGCAAAAAAAGGACGCATGCGTCGCAAAACTATGCATTTTGCATGCGTTCTTGTTTGCGTTGTGCGTTGCGTCGTTGACGCAGCCCCGCACAACGCAAATGTGAACGTAGCCTTACTGGTCCTTCAGAGATAAAACAGCACAGGCTAAAGCACTATCTACCTGCAGATTATCACTATATCTGGAAGTGACAGGCTTCCTTCAATGAGAAACTAGTTATTTGTACGACTATTCTGTGCAAAGCTAGTTTTTATTCCAATGGTATACATAACTACTGTATAATTACCCAGAGATCCTAGAAGTTCTAGTGTAGCACTGACGTTATTGTGTATCTCTATGTCACCACGTTTCAAATAGAACAGGCCTTAAAAATAAAACAACTATACTACAATAAAGAAAAAAAAATATTAAAATGTGTGAGTAAACCATTCACTTCTTACTAGCATAGTGCTGCACAAGTAACAAAAAAAGAATTCATAGAACGTTCTTCCTTGATTTGCCCTTCCATGTTTTGTTTCTTCCACACCTACCATCTTGCTGATGAGCCTGTGTAATAAGGCTGCAGTGCAGAACACAAGCATTGGCGATGTCCACCATCCTCTCCACCACGAAGCAGCCCTCTGTGTCAATGTACACCGTTTCACCATCAACCCCTCCAAAGCACTCGGGGATCTGTACATCCACGGCAAGCTGCATGCTGAAAAAGACCAGTGATTAGGACAGGAAGAGAAACTCCAAGTGGCACAAACAATATACATTTTTTCATTTTTCTGTCTATGGAGCCTTTTTGTACAGGACGAGTTGTAGTTTTGAATGATGCCATTCATTTTACTATTCAATGGATTTTATTTTTCCCATTTTTCAGACCAATTGTGGTGAAATTAGAAAGAAAATGCAATTCCACCATGGTTTCCTGTTTTTTTGTTCTTCTTGGCTAAATTTGGTGGTTAACAGTTACGGTACTTTGAATCACGATTCTCCAAATAAGTACAATACCAAATTTCTATAGATTTTTTTTTCATTTAACTGGAGAGAAAAACCTAGAAATTTGTAAAAAAATAAAAAAAAAAACGGTCTGTGACATCATATTTTGAGATTCCCGGTCATTTTTGTTCTTCCATCAATTGAACTGAGGGCTTGTTGGTTTTTTTTTTTGCGTGGCGCGCTAATGGTTTTATAGATATAGCTATGTAGAGAAGAAGCGGGCACCGCATTAAAAACATCTAAAATCACATAAAATGTGAAACATAGTGAAGACTCACAGTAAGGCATGATAGTAAATACGTAACAATAAGAAAAACCCTCTGGGCCTAAGTTGGCAATGCTGCAATGAACCAAGTGTATCAGCTGGAAAAATATGATAGAGTATAACTGACAAAGCATATGCCAACAATGGGATGATTTCAAGCGCTTAGGTATAATTTCTCAGCAAGTATATAGAATGGCTTAAACATTGCCTCAGGGTATGTGCACACATTGCAAATTTGCCTGTGGATTTTTCTGCACTAAATCCGCACCTTTTGGCAGAAAACGCAGGTGCGTTTTTTGCACGGTTTTGATGCGGTTTTTTTATGCAGATTTGTATGAGTTTTTGAAAGCTTAATAAAGATCTCTTATTGAATAAAAAAAAAAAAGATTTGTGATGTTATTTCTGTCCAACCTCCTCTTTTACATTTGTCCAACCCACACTCCATTACACACAGACAGACAGATAGATAGACAGACGGGTAGATAGATAGAAGGAATGAGATAGATACAGTAGATACATAGATAGAAGGAATTAGATATAGATAGATAGAATAGATAGAAGAAATGAGAGATAGATACATAGAAGGAGTATGATAGAATAGATAGAAGGAATGAGATAGATAGATAGATAGATAGATAGATAGATAGATAGATAGATAGATCTATGGATAGATGTAGATAGATATATGGATAGATATATCTATAGATAGATAGACGGATAGATATATCTAAAGATAGATATATGCATATCTATCTCTATATATCCATAGATATATAATAGTAAGGCTGATGTTTATTAATGAACAATATGTTTAATTTTTGGAAAAAAATGGCGTGGGCTCCCGCGCAATTTTCTGCACCAGAGGGGGAAAGCCGACAGCCAGGGGCATTATATTTGTAGCCTGGGAATGGGGTAATACCCATGGCCCCTTCCCAGGCTATGAATATCAGCCCGCAGCTGTCTGCGTAGCCTTTATTGGCTACTAAAATAAGGGGACCCACCCAAAAAAAATTACGTGGGGTCCCTCTATATTTTATAGCCAGAAGGCCAGACAGCTGCGGGCTGATATTCATAGCCTAGAGAGGGGCCATGGATATTGCCCCACCCGCCGGCTACAAATACCAGCACCCAGCCGCCCCTGAAATGGTGCATCTGTAAGATGCGCCAATTCCGGCACTTAGCCTGTCTCTTCCCACTGCCGTGTAGCGGTGAGATATGCTGTAATAAGGGGTTAATGTCACCTTTGTATTGTAAGGTGACATTAAGCCCGGTTAATAATGGAGAGGCGTCAATACGACACCTATCCATTATTAATCCTATAGTAGTGAAAGATTAAAAAAAAAAAGACACAGCCAGAATAAAGTATTTTAATATTCTTAATTTCACCACACTTACCATACTCGATCGCCTGCAAAAAATAAAAAATAATAAACTAACCGTGTACTCCCTGTCCGACACAGTCCAATTAATAACGAGTGTCCCACGACGATCTCCCCTATAGAACAGTGACATCGGGTGATGTCACTGCTCTATAGGGCCTCCAGTGACACACTGACCGGAGACAATGGCTCCTGCAATGCATCACTGAAGAGGTTACTGTAGTTCAGGCTCTCACTTTATAACAAAGCTGTGTGGGAATTTTCCCACACAGCACTGCCACAAGTGAGAGTAGGAACTATTTCTCACAGCGGCGGAGGGATACAATGTGGAAGGATACCTTCCGTCATTGTATCCCGGAGCCCCTGGAGAGCGGTCGCATCATCTGATGTGGCAGGTCTCCAAGAGAGATCGTCATGGGACACTCGTATTAATTGGATTTCTGAGGATCAGGGAGTATATTGTTTGTTTATTATTTTTAATATTTTTTTTTTTTTTACAGGTGATCAATGGCTTCGGGGATCAAGGTGATGGTGAGTATGTACTCTATGTTGTATGTACTGTATGTATGTTGTATGTTCTGTATGTTGTATGTACTGTATGTTGTATGCACTGTATGTATTGTATGTTGTATGTTCTGTATGTTCTATGTTCTGTATATGTGTGTATTTGTTATTTTTTCTAAACTTGAACACCATAGCCAGATGAAGGGACTATACTGTCACATCATCTGGCTATCTGTCACTGTAGCAGGCATAGCCGGATGGGACTAGTACATACAGCCCCGCACACACCCACGCACAGACACACACAGCCCCGCGATCCCCGCAGACCCCCACGATCGCCGCACAGCCCGCGATCACCGCACAGCCCTGCGATCCCCGCACAGCCCCGCGATACCTGCAGACCCCCGCACAGCCCTGCGATCCCTGCAGACCCCCGCACACAGACACACACATCCCGCAGACCACTGCAGACACATACAAACACCGGCACACAGACCCGAACATCTTCTCCGCACACAGTCTCCGCCCACACTCCATCCACACACTCTTCCCCCTCCCGATCTGCAGCGTTTCTCGCACCCAACTCCGCAGCAAAACTGCAGATCTTTTTTAAACCTGCAGTTTTGCTGCGGATTTGCCTGACACAATAGAAGTCAATGGGTGCAGAAACGCTGCAGATCCGCACAAAGAATTGACATGATGCGGAAAATACAAGGCTACGTTTCTGCGCGTTTTTTCCGCAGCATGTGCACAGCGGATTTGGTTTTCCATAGGTTTACATGGTACTGTAAATCGCATGGAAAACTGCTGCAGATCCGCAGCGTCAAAAACCCTGCGGATCCGCGACAAAATCCGCAAAAGTGTGAAATTGGCCTCAGGGTATATGAAATAAGCAATTATATGAACACATGCATAAACAATGCTATTTAATCATGCCAGGTATCATTTACCAGGATGAAAGTGAAGACCCTAAAAATATATCCGTCTTATAATGCTAATTAGTAAAGGTAATGCCTGTCAAATTTCTTAAGGACTAAAGAAATACCATGTTTCTACAATAAGACCATGATAACCTATATGTCCTAAAAGTGATAACATATACATCAAAACAAACTACGGTATATTTGCCCATGCCTGTAAAGGGTAGAAAATATGCCACGTCACTGTAATAGGTCATTAAATAGTCACATGCATAGAAAAAAAATATATTTAATCATCCCAGATGACAGTTTGCCAAGATAAGGATAAAAGCAGTAAAAGTATAGCGGTCTTATAATGCTAATTGGTAGAAATAATGCATATTTAAATTCTGAGGACTAAAGAGATACCATGTTTCTATAATAAGAACTTGATGCCCTGTATGTCCTAAGACAGATAATAGTAGCCGATATATCAAAGCAAGTTATACTTACTCAGGCCAATGGGGAATAGAAAATATGCCAAAAATATGGTCTTATTTATAACATTTTTATATGTTTTTATTGCATTTTTTAGGGAGAAGTAGTGGCTAGTGATGAGTGAACGTGCTCGGATAAGGTGTTATCTGAGCATGCTTGGGTGCTAACTGAGTGTCTTCGGTGTGCTCAAAAAAATATGTTCGAGTCCCCGCAGCTGCATGTCTTGCAGCTGTTAGATAGACGCTACACATGTAGGGATTACCTGTTTGTCAAGCAGGGGTGTGATTTAACCCCTTAGTGATGGAGCCAAACTTTTGAAATCTGACCAGTGTCACTTTATGTGGTAATGACTCTGCTACGCTTCAACAAATTCCAGTGATTTTGAGATTATTTTTTCGTGACACATTATACTTTATGACAATAGTAAATTTAGGTCAATATGTCGGCTTTAGATCAGGACCATTTGTAAAATGTTCTTTTATTTTTTTAGCATTTTAGGAGGTTTAAAAATGTAGCAGCAATTTTTCATTTTTTCCAAGGAAATGTACAACATTAATTTTTTTAGGGAACTATCCATGTTTGAAGTGACTTTAGGGGTCCCATATATTGGGAAACCCCCAAACGTGATACCATTATAAAAAAAGCACCCCCAGACATATTGAAAACTGCTTTCAGGTAGTTTATTAACTATTCAGGTGCTTTACAGGAATTAATGCAAAGTGGTATGACAGAAATTAAAATGTGTATTTTTACCACCTAAATGCCGGTAACTTCTGAACAGGTTACAACAGCCGTCAGACTAAGGCCGCCATTTGGTCGTGAACTACCATCGCAAACATCAGGACCACACAATCATGATCTGAGGGCACCAATTGGGATGAAGAGGGAGCCCCCACACTGTTAACCATTTATAATGATGTAGTCACTATTGACAGCAGCATCTAATGGGTTAAACAGATATGGACGGTGCCAACATTGATCGTGGCTGATACAGCAAGTTGTCAGTATAGTGAACAGCTGACAGCTGCTGGATTGTCACCTGTATGGGGACACTATTCTCTTATATCTCAAGTCAGTTAAAAGACGTATTGGCTGTCATTAATGGGTTAAACTTCTACTGTATAATTTTTTCCTTCGGGTTTACAAACCTTTTTTTTTCTTCTTTTAGTCTCCTCATGGGACCTACAATCTACAGGGTGGGCCATATTTGCCTCATCACTGAACATAATATTCTGTGTAAACTGAGGGTCCTGTTCAAATTTTTGTTTTGCCCATTCTGCAAATTCAGAGCGCCGATCTGGCATCAGTTGAACATCCCTTCGGTGGATATTAGCTACTCACAAATGGCACCCTTACAAAATCCAGCTGCTGCAGCATCTCAACGAGGATGACCCAGATCGGTGCGCTGAATTTGCAGAATGGGCAAAACAAAAATTGGAACAGGACCCTCAGTTTACACAGAACATTATGTTCAGTGATGAGGCAAACCTTTTTGGGTGGGTCATTTATATGGATACACCTAAATAACATGGGTGTATCCATGCATGTCTCTGGAGAACGAGTCCTACTCACCAGCTTTTACTACTGCCTTTGTGAGAGCATCCCGTGCAGCCGAGCTAGATGATCGTTGTACTTATAGACTCTCATCCACAATGAAATTGCAGCACCAAGAAGGGGAAATTGTGGAATTTTGGAAGTCACAGGATCCATAGATATTGCCATATGTGAGAAGAAAGAGAAGGCACTCACCGATCTAAAATTCCCAACTTTATTTCATCTTCATATTAAAAATTCCATGGCCGGGGTGTAAGAAAACGGAGCCCTTGTGAGCAGGGATAGACGATGGCCGTTTCGCGCTGTGCTTGCGCTTCCATGGGTCAGCATATGTGAGGATGTGACGAAGGAAGAGATATGCCGGCCACAACACACTCCCCTCTGCCAAACTCCTCCCACTTACCACGAAATACAAAACATTAAAAAGCACAAATTAAAACAAATTACACATAATCCTGAATACTCAAAATGAAAGATGCCATCTTTTGTGAATATCAAAGCTCATTAGTAGTTCCAACATTTCAAATTGATTCCTACATTCTATTACCAAGATGTATTTACCCAAGCATAAACCGAGATCATCTCTTACAAAAATACCGACATATCCACCCTGTCATTGAAGCCCAACGGACCCATAGCGCCAGTGCGCATGATCCATTCCGCTTCACATCTGAGTAACAGAATAACCAAATTACCTCCTTGCACTGATAAGCTGACCTTTTCAACCCCTGCAAACGTTAGTACCCCAAGGTTCCCGTCATGTTTATCATTAATATGGGAAATTAATCTAGGACTCCCTTTCCAGATGAAATAGATTTAAAATGGTCCCGAAACCTAACGTACAGGGGGCGTATCGTTTTCCCTATATAAAAATACTTACACGGGCAGAAGATGACATACACTACATGATCCGTCTTACATGTTATAAACCCAGTAACCAAATGATCTGTTGCTCCCATACGCAAAAGATCATTTGGTTACTGGGTTTATAACATGCAAGACGGATCATGTAGTGTATGTCATCTTCTGGCCGTGTAAGTATTTTTATATAGGGAAAACGATACGCCCCCTGTACGTTAGGTTTCGGGAACATAGAATGTAGGAATCAATTTGAAATGTTGGAACTACTAATGAGCTTTGATATTTACAAAAGATGACATCTTTCATTTTGAGTATTTAGGTGTGTACGCAATGCTCTCGCTGGAAAGGTATCTTAGATATTCAGGATTGTGTGTAATTTGTGCTTTTTAATGTTTTCCCCTGAGAGAATGCAGCCCCACCACAGAATATAATGCAGCCCCCCCATAGACACTATCACAATAGTCCACTTCAATCAATAATTTATGGCACTTCCAAGACTATTACTACCAAGTTGCGGACTTACATACCACTGCCGCATGAAGAGATCCATACATTTGTATTAAAATCAAGTTATACTTTATTAACATTCATTTAAAATTATCCACAGAAAAATGAAACATAAATAAACAAAAAGTGTCCAACGGAATGGAACAGAATGGAGCTCTAATTATATATATTGTATATCCTAATGTTAATAGTCAGCCTACTTAGCTGTCACAGTCCCATAGGGGTTGAAATGCAGTGCATAGAATCACCTAATGGAAATCCTGATGGTGAAAATTCACCTGCCCTGGTTAATCGTGCATTATAAACAGCCTATGTCAATGCAAATAGCCTATATAGCAACATTATTCCCAGACCATAATAGTCCTACATACAGATCGCTAACATGTAGAGAATCTTATATGGCACTTACTCAGGACACCGATATTCCCAGGAGACCGTGATAGGAAATCAGAGCCCACCGAACCCTCCAGGTGCGCCCCGACGCGCGTTTCGCCCACAAGCTTACGCCCCCGGAAGAAGCTTGTGGGCGAAACGCGCGTCGGGGCGCACCTGGAGGGTTCGGTGGGCTCTGATTTCCTATCACGGTCTCCTGGGAATATCGGTGTCCTGAGTAAGTGCCATATAAGATTCTCTACATGTTAGCGATCTGTATGTAGGACTATTATGGTCTGGGAATAATGTTGCTATATAGGCTATTTGCATTGACATAGGCTGTTTATAATGCACGATTAACCAGGGCAGGTGAATTTTCACCATCAGGATTTCCATTAGGTGATTCTATGCACTGCATTTCAACCCCTATGGGACTGTGACAGCTAAGTAGGCTGACTATTAACATTAGGATATACAATATATATAATTAGAGCTCCATTCTGTTCCATTCCGTTGGACACTTTTTGTTTATTTATGTTTCATTTTTCTGTGGATAATTTTAAATGAATGTTAATAAAGTATAACTTGATTTTAATACAAATGTATGGATCTCTTCATGCGGCAGTGGTATGTAAGTCCGCAACTTGGTAGTAATAGCCCCCCCATAGAGTATACTGTAGCCCCCCTCACATAGTATGATGTAGCCCCCCATAATATAATGTAGTCCTCTGAGAATAATGCAGTCCCCTGTTATGACCTGGTGGTTAGGAGCACCCGACCTGATAGTTAAACTCATACAGGACGAGCTCTGGGATGTGGGAGCTCTGCTGACCGCAAGCCCTAATCCTATCGCACACACTAAAAATAGCCGTGGAGCGCTCCTGACGCTCCCTAGGCGCCTCGTCACAGCCTCAGAGCTAGCTAGCCCTAGAGATAGAAAATAAAGCCTACCTTGCCTCAGAGAAATTCCCCAAAGGAATAGGCAGCCCCCCACATATAATGACTGTGAGAAAAGATGAAAGTCACAAACGCAGAAATGAAATAGGTTTCAGCAAAGAGAGGCCAGACTTACTAAATAGACAGAGGATAGGAAAGGAATCTTTGCGGTCAGCACAAAAACCTACAAAAGACCACGCAGAGTGTGCAAAAGGGTCCTCCGCACCAACTCACGGTGCGGGGTGCCACTCTGCATCCCAGAGCTTCCAGCTAGCAAGACAAAATCAGGATAACCAGCTGGACAAAGAAACAATGAGCAAAAATAACAATAAGGAACTTAGCTTCTGCAGGAGAAGACAGGTCACCAGGCAGATCCAGGAGCGAACTGAACCAATGCTAAAACATTGACAGCTGGCATGGAGTAACGATCTGAGTGGAGTTAAATAGAGAAGCCAACCAAAGGATAAATCACGTCACCTGTGTAAGGAACCTCAGAAGCAGCAGCTTCACTCATAGCCACCAGAGGGAGCCCATAGACAGAACTCGCCGAAGTACCATTCACGACCACAGGAGGGAGTTCGACAACAGAATTCACAACAGTCCCCCCACAAAGTATAATGCAGCCCCTCTCCACCCCCATCATTGCCCTCATCTCCACCCCCATCATTGCCCTCATCACCACCTCCATCATTGCCTTCTTCCCACGACCCCTATCATTCTCCCCCACCACCTCCATCACTGCCCATCCCACCCATCCTACATCATTGCCTCCTTCTCCACCATCATTGTCCATTTCATCACCTCCATCATTGCCTCCCACCTCCATCATTGCCTCCCATACCATCATTACCTATCACCCCCCACCATCATTGCCCATCACTTCCATCATTGCCCATCACTTCCATCATTGCCTCCCCTCACCCTCATTGCCCATCACCTCCATCATTGCCTCCCCTCACCATGATTGCCCATCACCTCCATCATTGTCTCCCCCACCATCATTGCCCATCACTTCCATCATTGCCTCTCCTCACCTCCAGCATTGCCTCCCCACCATCATTGCCCATCACCTTCATCATTGTCTTCCCCCCACTATCATTGCCCATCACCTCCATCATTGTCTCCCCCCACCACCTTCATTGCCCATCACCTCCATCATTGTCTCCCCCCACCAATTTCATTGTCCTTCACCACACACACACACACAGCTCACCGCAGCAGCAGCTCATCATCAAACACACACCCACACACACACGCAGGCACACACACAGGCAGGCACACACACGCAGTCACACAGCAAGGCTCACCTCCTTGCAGCAGCTCATCCCAGCAGCCTCTTCCTCGCTGGATTCCTGGAAGCTTTCTGACTGAGACAGCAGCATGCTGGATGATGACGTCATCCAGCTGGGCTGTCTCAGACAGGAAGCAGGACTCCGGGAGTTGAGCTGCTCTGTGAGTCTGTGTGCCTGCGTGTGTGCATGTGTGCGGCACGGTGCTGTGTGTGTGTGGGTGTGTGTGTGTGTGTGTGTGTGTGTGTGGTGGGGCTTTACATGCGGGCAGTGTTAGCTGCATCCTGCGGCTAACACTGCCCGCTATTAAAGAAAAATGGTATTCACGCCTCTCCACGCCCATAGGGGCATGGGGAAGCGTGCATATTAATTTTGCTTTAGAAGCGGGGACAGGATCCTGTCTCCAGCTGCTGCTACTGGCACAGGGCGGGCCCCCTTGAGTCAGGGGCCCCATAGCCACTGGCTGGGGGCCCCTGGAGCAGTGGGGGCCCTAGGCAGCTGCTGGCCAGTATGCCAGCAGGTTTCAGTGCCAGGGCCCACCGGAGAATCCTCCGGTTCTCCAGTGGGCCAGTCCGAGCCTGTCACAAGGGCTCCGCTTTCTTACTCCCCCGGCCATGGAATTTTTAGTATGAAGATGAAATAAAGTTGGGAATTTTAGATTGGCGAGTGCCTTCTCTTTCTTTTCACATATGGCAATGGATTTTCGTGTATTTTCAGAAGAGCACCCGTGATCATGATGTGTGGCTGATACCAAGATGATTATTGATTAACACCTGGGCCCTATTTCAGGACTACCTCGATTTCACAGACAGTGCAGTTTGTCTTTTTGGTCTCTGACTTTTTTCAGGATCCATAGATATGTTAATGATTTGCAAATGATGAAAAAAATAGAAAATTTTTTTAAAACAACTCAATTTATTTAGTATCAAGTATAAGTGCCATTTGCAGACAGTCACTTATGTGGTCTACAGACTGATTCGTATGTCCAAGTGCATTCAGCAAGGCAGAACATCCCTTAGACAACCATTAATAATGTCATTCACTGCATGCTGAGGTGTGTAACGTGGCGTGCTCAGTATGGAATACATTGAGATGTTTTGTACATTTTGTTTACAATTTGTCATCATTTGCAGATTAACATGTCTATTGATCCGGTGATTTCCATAATTCTTTTCCTTCTTGGGGGTTGCAAATTCAATGTTGCGGAGCGTATTTACACACATACAGTAAACTCGCTGTACAGTAATTTCATTGGGAAAGATATGCTAACAAAAAAGTCTCAAATTGAGACAGAATTCTGATTTACACATCAGATGCCACATTTATTAAAGGCTTTACACATTTTAGCACCTCACTAGTCACTTTTAAAAAGTGTATATTAAATAAAGGCATGCAAGGAAGCTGCAGTAAACTTAAACTAGGCTGGCTAAAAATGCACTAGATGTAAAAACTATTATGAAACCCTTTGATACATTCTAGTCTAGGCTTACACTATCTACCTACTAGACAGGATTAGTAAATCTGCCCTATTGATCTATTGGGTGATTTCAGATATTCTCACCACATTTCAACAGACAGAAGCAATGTTATCAGTATCACTAGGTAGTGCGGCCCAATGCTGTGGGCTGCAAACTTCAGATAATCCTAGCTTATTATGGAACATTTTAAGATAAAAAGTTGAATGTTTTATTTTTATTACATTTTGCTGTAAGGTCACTTTTAAAGAGGACGCAGTTTTATTGCCATTTGATTACTGCTGCTCACCTGAATATATTCTTTATTTTAATCCACCGTGTGGTCATAGAAATATGGGTCATTTTATTTATTACTGATTTTGTGGTCTTTTTCAAGAGGGTATTGGTCACAAATTAATAATGCAGAACAGCCTAAAGATGCATCCCCGGAGAATTATGTGCACAACACGCCTTTGGAAAATACAATAAAAAGTTGCACTAAATAAAGGGCCCATCTCTCTGGATTTACGGTATGTGGCAGAGTTAAAATATATACATATAAGTAGACAATACTGATTTATACAATTTCCTCTCAACTCACCATAATTGTGTTTTTCCTATACCAGGAGGCCCACAAATTTCGGTGACTTTAGTCAATGGCACACCGCCTCCGAGAAGGTCATCCAATGCTGAGCAGAATGTTATAATGGACGCTTGCGCTTGTTCCTGTTCCAGTAGCGCCAAAGCTGTATGTTTCAGGGATGTGGATGTGTCTTTTTGGTTCTCTCTCCGCAGAATCTGCAGGACTTTCACAGCATTGTCCTCAGATAATCCAGCCTCTGCAGCAATGGAAAAGTACATATCAAACATCCGCCTGCAGTTTCTAAAAACTGATATGGAGCAGAGAACAGCACAAGTATGTAAACCATGTTCATTAAAGAGGATGGCCACTGCTTTTCTTTTTGATGGTCTACTCTTAGGATAGAAGTGGGGGTGCGACACCTGGCACCCCACCGGTCAGTTGCCAGCCAGAAGTTCTCAAACTCTGAACTCTGCCGAAACACAACAGCTACTAAAAAACTATAGTGGCTGCAGACAGGTACTACAGATCCATCCCCTATTCATTTTAATGGGGGTAGATCTGTAGTACCCGGACCAGGCACTATGGAAATGACAGAGCTGCTGTGTTCTGGCAGAATCCAAGAGTTTCCTTATGGACCTCTCTAAAATTAGGAAACACATGGGCTCTGATTCATCAGAAAACTGCTGCAAAACACTTTGAAAAATGTTGTGACGTTTGGGGTTTACATACCAGTTTGGGGCAGCATTACCCCACATTGAGCAGTAGTTGCGGTGTTTCTTATGCTAGAAATGCTACGCCAGTCCATGACTGGAGTAACTCGTCTGGTGATGGGCACATCACTTATAAGATGTGCCTCTTAATGAGTTTGATGCATCTTAATCCTACACGCCCAACAGGAGTATGAAATGCATGTCTTAATGAATTGGTGTCAGGATGACTATAGAAAAGAATCACACACCCACAATGATGAACACGTTTTAAGGGTGGCATGGGAAAATGGTCTTGGCTGATTTGCCATACCACAGAATATAACTGGAGAATCGTTTGCCCATTTCGGAATATTAACAAGGGAGCTTTGTAACAAAAAGTTCTGAGGCTGAAAATCCATCCATATGGCATAATAGGGTTTTCTTCAGCAATAGCAGGAATTTGATGTGAAAAAAGGAAATCTCAAACCTGGGGTCTGACATGGGCACAGTGTTACTGAATGGAGCTAGTCCTCATGCAGAGCCTGGGCACTGTAGACCTCAATCAGATGTCCATGAATCAAATTCATGGTTTTCATGCATAGAACATGTACCCATTATAGTTTGTAGATTGTGAGCCCTCGCGGTCAGGGTCCTCTCTCCTCCTGTACCAGTTATGACTTGTATTGTTCAAGATTATTGTACCTGTTTTTATTATGTATACCCCTCCTCACATGTAAAGTGCCATGGACTAAATGGCGCTATAATAAATAATAATAATAATAGTCTATGGAGCTGTCCAGACCGTGTGTCCTCAAGAAAAATCACATAGACATCTGTTTTTTATTATCCGTGTCACAGATAAGAATAACCCATACAAGTCTAGAATCACTGACCGCACACAGACAGAATTAATGTGCAGTCTGATTTTATCGCAGATAGAGAGAAAAAAAAAAGGTTCTCCATTAATTCTGGCAATGAAAAATCAGATTGCACATGGATGTAATCAGAGTGTGGACCGATTTTTTTTGACAGACCCATAGACATGAATGAGCGAGTGCAAAAACCAAGGATCGCACTCGCCCAAGATATACATTCGTCTGCACAAGCCCTAAGGAAAGGTCATCAATATAAAAGTAGTGTCCAACCATCTTAAAGGAAATCTGTCACCAGGTTTGACCGATATGATATGCCACATTGTATAATGCTGTATATCTGCCCCTGATCTTGACCGCAACAAAAGAAAAACACTTTATTTTACTCACGGGGTGGTCAGGTCCAAGGGGTGTATATATATATATATATATATATATATATATATATATATATATATATATATATATATATATATATATATATATATATATATATATATATAAATATATATATATATATAATCAGTTGTGGCCAAAAGTATTGACACCCCTGCAATTCTGTCAGATAATACTCATTTTCTTCCTGAAAATGATTGCAAACACAAATTCTTTGCTATTATTATCTTCATTTAATTTGTCTTAAAAGAAAAAACACAAAAAGAATTGTCCTAAAGCCAAATTGGATATAATTCCACACCAAACATAAAAAAGGGGGTGGACAAAAGTATTGGCACTGTTCGAAAAATCATGTGATGCTTCTCTAATTTGTGTAATTAACAGCACCTGTAACTTACCTGTGGCACCTAACAGGTGTTGGCAATAACTAAATCACACTTGCAGCCAGTTGACATGGATTAAAGTTGACTCAACCTCTGTCCTGTGTCCTTGTGTGTACCACATTGAGCATGGAGAAAAGAAATAAGACCAAAGAACTGTCTGAGGACTTGAGAAACCAAATTGTGAGGAAGCATGAGCAATCTCAAGGCTACAAGTCCATCTCCAAAGACCTGAATGTTCCTGTGTCTACCGTGCGCAGTTTCATCAAGAATTTTAAAGCCCATGGCACTGTGGCTAACCTCCTATAGATGTGGACGGAAAAGAAAAATTGACAAGAGATTTCAACGCAAGATTGTGCGGATGTTGGATAAAGAACCTGGACTAACATGCAAACAAGTTCAAGCTGCCCTGCAGTCCGAGGGTACAACAGTGTCAACCTGTACTATCCGTCGGCGTCTGAATGAAAAGGGACTGTATGGTAGGAGACCCAGGAAGACCACACTTCTTACCCCGAGACATAAAAAAGCCAGGCTGGAGTTTGACAAAACTTACCTGAAAAAGCCTAAAACGTATTGGAGGAATGTTCTCTGGTCAGATGAGACAAAAGTAGAGCTTTTTGGGCAAAGGCATCAACATAGAGTTTACAGGAGAAAAAAGAGGCATTCAAAGAAAAGAACACGGTCCCTACAGTCAAATATGGCGGAGGTTCCCTGATGTTTTGGGGTTGCTTTGCTGCCTCTGGCACTGGACTGCTTGACCGTGTCCATGGCATTATGAAGTCTGAAGACTACCAACAAATTTTGCAGCATAATGTAGGGCCCAGTGTGAGAAAGCTGGGTCTCCCTCAGAGGTCATGGGTCTTCCAGCAGGACAATGACCCAAAACACACTTCAAAAAGCACTAGAAAATGGTTTGAGAGAAAGCACTGGAGACTTCTAAGGTGGCCAGCAATGAGTCCAGACCGGAATCCCATAGAACACCTGTGGAGAGAACTAAAAATGGCAGTTTGGAGAAGGCACCCTTCAAATATCAGGGACCTGGAGCAGTTTGCCAAAGAAGAATGGTCTAAAATTCCAGCAGAGCATTGTAAGAAACTCATTGATGGTTACCGGAAGCGGTTGGTCGCAGTTATTTTGGCTAAAGGTTGTGCAACCAGGTATTAGGCTGAGGGTGCCAATACTTTTGTCTGGTCCATTTTTGGAGTTTTGTGTGAAATGGTCAATGTTTTGCTTTTTGCTTCATTCTCTTTTGTGTTTTTTTCATTTAAGACAAATTAAATTAAAATAATAATACCAAAGCATTTGTGTTTGCAATCATTTTCAGGAAGAAACTGAGTATTATCTGACAGAATTGCAGGGGTGTCAATACTTTTGGCCACAACTGATGTGTGTGTGTATATGTATATATATATATATATATATATATATATATATATATATATATATATATATATATATATATATATATATATATATATATATATATATATATATATATATATATATATATATATATACACACATATACACCCCTTGGACCTGACCACCCCGTGAGTAAAATAAAGTGTTTTTCTTTTGTTGCGGTCAAGATCAGGGGCAGATATACAGTATATATATATATATATATATATCTCAAAAAAATAAAGGGAACACTTAAACAACAAAATATAACTCCAAATAAATCAAACTACTGTGAAATCAAACTGTCCACTTAGGAAGTAACACTGACAATCAACTTCACATGCTGTACCACTCAGTACCAATGCTTTTTTTGGCTGATGTTTTGGTCACTTTTGAATGTTGGTTGTGCTTTCACATTCGTGGCAACATGAGACGGACTCTACAACCCACACAAGTGGCTCAGGTAGTGCAGCTCATCCAGGATGGCACATCAATGCGAGCTGTGGCAAGAAGGTTTACTGTGTCTGTCAGCGTAGTGTCCAGAGGCTGGAGGCGCTACCAGGAGACAGGCCAGTACACCAGGAGATGTGGAGGGGGCCGTAGGAGGGCAACAACCCAGCAGCAGGACCGCTACCTCAGCCTTTGTGCAAGGAGGAACAGGAGGAGCACTGCAAGAGCCCAGCAAAATGACCTCCAGCAGGCCATAAATGTGCATGTGTCTGCACAAAGCACCAGGATTGGCAAATTCGCCACTGGCGCCCTGTGCTCTTCACAGATGACAGCAGGTTCACACTGAGCACGTGACAGATGTGACAGAGTCTGGAGACGACGTGTAGAGCGATCTGCTGCCTGCAGTATCCTTCAGCATGACCGATTTGGCAGTGGGTCAGTAATGGTGTGGGGTGCCATTTCTTTGGAGGGCCGCACAGCCCTCCATGTGCTCGCAAGAGGTAGCCTGACTGCCATTAGGTACCGAGATGACATCCTCAGACCCCTTGTGAGACCATATGCTGGTGCGGTTGGCCCTGGGTTCCTCCTAATGCATGACAATGCCAGACCTCATGTGGCTGAAGTGTGTCAGCAGTTCCTGCAAGATGAAGGTATTGAAGCTATGGACTGGCCCACCCGTTCCCCAGACCTGAATCCAATTTCCAATTAGCACATCTGGGACATCATGTCTCGCTCCATCCACCAAAGTCACGTTGCACCACAGACTGTCCAGGAGTTGGCGGATGCTTTAGTCCAGGTCTTTGAGGAGATCTCTCAGGAGACCATCCGCCCGCTCATCAGGAACATGCCCAGGTTTTCTAATTGCAGCTCTTCCGTGGAATCCACATTTGTGCAGCTCCTGACGAACAGTTTTCGTGGAAACTGGGTTCTGTAAGTGTTCATTGAGTTCAGCAGTGATTTTCGGAGCCGTGGTCTTGCGATCCTCTCTCACAATTCGCTTTAGAGTCTGACGGTCTCTCTCAGTCAACTTTGATTTTCGGCCGGACCTGTGCTTTGCTGCGGACTTTTTTTCCCTTTTCTTTCAAACGCAGTCATTACTTTGGAGACAGTGCCTCTTGACACGCCAAGCATTCGGGCACTTTGTGTTACACTAGCGCCTGCCATACAAGCACCAACAATTTGGCCTCTTTGAAAATCCGAGAAGTCTGCCATTGGTATCAGGTTCTCATCAATGTTCTTTCAATTCGGCAAAACAAATAGTTAATTTACATACACATATCACATAACACAAATAATCAACTACAAAACATTACCATATGTCACCGTTTGCATGTATATAACATGTTCGAAGATTATGATGCCAAAACGTTAGGTGTTTCCATTATTTTGTCCAAACCCTGTATATACCAGGATAAGGGACATATATACCAGGATGGGGGGAGGACATATATACCAGGATGGGGGGAGGACATATATACCAGGATGAGGGGAGGACATATATACCAGGATGGGGGGAGGACATATACCAGGATGGGGGGAGGACATATACCAGGATGGGAGGGAGGACATATATACCAGGATGGGGGGAGGACATATATACCAGGATGAGGGGAGGACATATATACCAGGATGAGGGGAGGATATGTATAACAGGATGGGGGGAGGACATATATACCAGGATGGGGGGGGAGGACATATATACCAGGATGAGGGGAGGATATGTATAACAGGATGGGGGGAGGACATATACCAGGATGGGGGGAGGACATATATACCAGGATGAGGGGAGAACATATATACCAGGATGAGGGGAGAACATACAGTGGGGCAAAAAAGTATTTAGTCAGTCAGCAATAGTGCAAGTTCCACCACTTAAAAAGATGAGAGGCGTCTGTAATTTACATCATAGGTAGACCTCAACTATGGGAGACAAACTGAGAAAAAAAAATCCAGAAAATCACATTGTCTGTTTTTTTAACATTTTATTTGCATATTATGGTGGAAAATAAGTATTTGGTCAGAAACAAAATTTCATCTCAATACTTTGTAATATATCCTTTGTTGGCAATGACAGAGGTCAAACGTTTTCTGTAAGTCTTCACAAGGTTGCCACACACTGTTGTTGGTATGTTGGCCCATTCCTCCATGCAGATCTCCTCTAAAGCAGTGATGTTTTTGGCTTTTCGCTTGGCAACACGGACTTTCAACTCCCTCCAAAGGTTTTCTATAGGGTTGAGATCTGGAGACTGGCTAGGCCACTCCAGGACCTTGAAATGCTTCTTACGAAGCCACTCCTTCGTTGCCCTGGCGGTGTGCTTTGGATCATTGTCATGTTGAAAGACCCAGCCACATTTCATCTTCAATGCCCTTGCTGATGGAAGGAGGTTTGCACTCAAAATCTCACGATACATGGCCCCATTCATTCTTTCATGTACCCGGATCAGTCGTCCTGGCCCCTTTGCAGAGAAACAGCCCCAAAGCATGATGTTTCCACCACCATGCTTTACAGTAGGTATGGTGTTTGATGGATGCAACTCAGTATTCTTTTTCCTCCAAACACGACAAGTTGTGTTTCTACCAAACAGTTCCAGTTTGGTTTCATCAGACCATAGGACATTCTCCCAAAACTCCTCTGGATCATCCAAATGCTCTCTAGCAAACTTCAGACGGGCCCGGACATATACTGGCTTAAGCAGTGGGACACGTCTGGCACTGCAGGATCTGAGTCCATGGTGGCGTAGTGTGTTGCTTATGGTAGGCCTTGTTACATTGGTCCCAGCTCTCTGCAGTTCATTCACTAGGTCCCCCCGCGTGGTTCTGGGATTTTTGCTCACCGTTCTTGTGATCATTCTGACCCCACGGGGTGGGATTTTGTGTGGAGCCCCAGATCGAAGGAGATTATCAGTGGTCTTGTATGTCTTCCATTTTCTAATTATTGCTCCCACTGTTGATTTCTTCACTCCAAGCTGGTTGCCTATTGCAGATTCAGTCTTCCCAGCCTGGTGCAGGGCTACAATTTTGTTTCTGGTGTCCTTTGACAGCTCTTTGGTCTTCACCATAGTGGAGTTTGGAGTCAGACTGTTTGAGGGTGTGCACAGGTGTCTTTTTATACTGATAACAAGTTTAAACAGGTGCCATTACTACAGGTAATGAGTGGAGGAAAGAGGAGACTCTTAAAGAAGAAGTTACAGGTCTGTGAGAGCCAGAAATCTTGATTGTTTGTTTCTGACCAAATACTTATTTTCCACCATAATATGCAAATAAAATGTTAAAAAAACAGACAATGTGATTTTCTGGATTTTTTTTTCTCAGTTTGTCTCCCATAGTTGAGGTCTACCTATGATGTAAATTACAGACGCCTCTCATCTTTTTAAGTGGTGGAACTTGCACTATTGCTGACTGACTAAATACTTTTTTGCCCCACTGTATATACCAGGATGGGGGGAGGACATATATACCAGGATGGGGGGGAGGACATATATACCAGGATGAGGGGAGGATATGTATAACAGGATGGGGGGAGGACATATATACCAGGATGGGGGGGAGGACATATATACCAGGATGAGGGGAGGATATGTATAACAGGATGGGGGGAGGACATATACCAGGATGGGGGGAGGACATATATACCAGGATGAGGGGAGAACATATATACCAGGATGGGGGGAGGACATATATACCAGGATGGGGGGAGGACATATATACCAGGATGGGGGGAGGACATATATACCAGGATGGGGGGAGGACATATATACCAGGATGGGGGGAGGACATATATACCAGGATGGGGGGAGGACATATATACCAGGATGGGGGGAGGACATATATACCAGGATGAGGGGAGGACATATATACCAGGATGAGGGGAGGACATGTATACCAGGATGAGGGGAGGACATGTATACCAGGATGGGGGGAGGACATATACCAGGATGGGGGGAGGACATATATACCAGGATGGGAGGAGGACATATATACCAGGATGGGGGGAGGACATATATACCAGGATGAGGGGAGGACATATATACCAGGATGGGGGGAGGACATATATACCAGGATGGGGGGAGGACATATATACCAGGATGGGGGGAGGACATATATACCAGGATGAGGGGAGGACATATATACCAGGATAAGGGACATATATACCAGGATGGGGGGAGGACATATATACCAGGATAAGGGACATATATACCAGGATGGGGGGAGGACATATATACCAGGATGGGGGGAGGACATATATACCAGGATGAGGGGAGGACATATATACCAGGATGGGGGGAGGACATATATACCAGGATGGGGGGAGGACATATATACCAGGATGGGGGGAGGACATATATACCAGGATGAGGGGAGGACATATATACCAGGATAAGGGACATATATACCAGGATGGGGGGAGGACATATATACCAGGATAAGGGACATATATACCAGGATGGGGGGAGGACATATATACCAGGATGGGGGGAGGACACATATACCAGGATGAGGGGAGGACATATATACCAGGATGGGGGGAGGACATATATACCAGGATAAGGGACATATATACCAGGATGGGGGGAGGACATATATACCAGGATAAGGGACATATATACCAGGATGGGGGGAGGACATATATACCAGGATGGGGGGAGGACATATATACCAGGATGAGGGGAGGACATATATACCAGGATAAGGGACATATATACCAGGATGAGGGGAGGACATATACCAGGATAAGGGACACATATACCAGGATGGGGGGAGGACATATATACCAGGATAAGGGACATATATACCAGGATGAGGGGAGGACATATATACCAGGATAAGGGACATATATACCAGGATGAGGGGAGGACATATATACCAGGATAAGGGACATATATACCAGGATGGGGGGAGGACATATATACCAGGATGGGGGGAGGACATATATACCAGGATGGGGGGAGGACATATATACCAGGATGAGGGGAGGACATATATACCAGGATGGGGGGAGGACATATATACCAGGATGAGGGGAGGACATATATACCAGGATGAGGGGAGGACATATATACCAGGATGGGGGGAGGACATATATACCAGGATGAGGGGAGGACATATATACCAGGATAAGGGACACATATACCAGGATGAGGGGAGGACATATATACCAGGATAAGGGACATATATACCAGGATGAGGGGAGGACATATATACCAGGATAAGGGACATATATACCAGGATGAGGGGAGGACATATATACCAGGATGGGGGGAGGACATATATACCAGGATGAGGGGAGGACATATATACCAGGATAAGGGACATATATACCAGGATGAGGGGAGGACATATATACCAGGATAAGGGACATATATACCAGGATGAGGGGAGGACATATATACCAGGATAAGGGACATATATACCAGGATGGGGGGAGGACATATATACCAGGATAAGGGACATATATACCAGGATGGGGGGAGGACATATATACCAGGATAAGGGACATATATACCAGGATGGGGGGAGGACATATATACCAGGATGGGGGGAGGACATATATACCAGGATGGGGGGAGGACATATATACCAGGATGGGGGGAGGACATATATACCAGGATGAGGGGAGGACATATATACCAGGATGAGGGGAGGACATATATACCAGGATGGGGGGAGGACATATATACCAGGATGAGGGGAGGACATATATACCAGGATAAGGGACACATATACCAGGATGAGGGGAGGACATATATACCAGGATAAGGGACATATATACCAGGATGAGGGGAGGACATATATACCAGGATAAGGGACATATATACCAGGATGAGGGGAGGACATATATACCAGGATGGGGGGAGGACATATATACCAGGATGAGGGGAGGACATATATACCAGGATAAGGGACATATATACCAGGATGAGGGGAGGACATATATACCAGGATAAGGGACATATATACCAGGATGAGGGGAGGACATATATACCAGGATAAGGGACATATATACCAGGATGGGGGGGGAGGACATGTATACCAGGATAAGGGACATATATACCAGGATGAGGGGAGGACATATATACCAGGATAAGGGACATATATACCAGGATGAGGGGAGGACATATATACCAGGATGGGGGGAGGACATATATACCAGGATGGGGGGAGGACATATATACCAGGATGAGGGGAGGACATATATACCAGGATGGGGGGAGGACATATATACCAGGATGAGGGGAGGACATATATACCAGGATGAGGGGAGGACATATATACCAGGATGGGGGGAGGACATATATACCAGGATGAGGGGAGGACATATATACCAGGATGAGGGGAGGACATATATACCAGGATAAGGGACACATATACCAGGATGAGGGGAGGACATATATACCAGGATAAGGGACATATATACCAGGATGAGGGGAGGACATATACCAGGATAAGGGACACATATACCAGGATGGGGGGAGGACATATATACCAGGATAAGGGACATATATACCAGGATGAGGGGAGGACATATATACCAGGATAAGGGACATATATACCAGGATGAGGGGAGGACATATATACCAGGATAAGGGACATATATACCAGGATGGGGGGAGGACATATATACCAGGATGGGGGGAGGACATATATACCAGGATGGGGGGAGGACATATATACCAGGATGAGGGGAGGACATATATACCAGGATGGGGGGAGGACATATATACCAGGATGAGGGGAGGACATATATACCAGGATGAGGGGAGGACATATATACCAGGATGGGGGGAGGACATATATACCAGGATGAGGGGAGGACATATATACCAGGATAAGGGACACATATACCAGGATGAGGGGAGGACATATATACCAGGATAAGGGACATATATACCAGGATGAGGGGAGGACATATATACCAGGATAAGGGACATATATACCAGGATGAGGGGAGGACATATATACCAGGATGGGGGGAGGACATATATACCAGGATGAGGGGAGGACATATATACCAGGATAAGGGACATATATACCAGGATGAGGGGAGGACATATATACCAGGATAAGGGACATATATACCAGGATGAGGGGAGGACATATATACCAGGATAAGGGACATATATACCAGGATGGGGGGAGGACATATATACCAGGATAAGGGACATATATACCAGGATGGGGGGAGGACATATATACCAGGATAAGGGACATATATACCAGGATGGGGGGAGGACATATATACCAGGATGGGGGGAGGACATATATACCAGGATGGGGGGAGGACATATATACCAGGATGAGGGGAGGACATATATACCAGGATGGGGGGAGGACATATATACCAGGATGAGGGGAGGACATATATACCAGGATGAGGGGAGGACATATATACCAGGATGGGGGGAGGACATATATACCAGGATGAGGGGAGGACATATATACCAGGATAAGGGACACATATACCAGGATGAGGGGAGGACATATATACCAGGATAAGGGACATATATACCAGGATGAGGGGAGGACATATATACCAGGATAAGGGACATATATACCAGGATGAGGGGAGGACATATATACCAGGATGGGGGGAGGACATATATACCAGGATGAGGGGAGGACATATATACCAGGATAAGGGACATATATACCAGGATGAGGGGAGGACATATATACCAGGATAAGGGACATATATACCAGGATGAGGGGAGGACATATATACCAGGATAAGGGACATATATACCAGGATGGGG
Source organism: Ranitomeya imitator (assembly GCF_032444005.1). Classification (NCBI taxonomy): domain Eukaryota; kingdom Metazoa; phylum Chordata; class Amphibia; order Anura; family Dendrobatidae; genus Ranitomeya; species Ranitomeya imitator. The sequence goes on from NC_091284.1 coordinate 438,768,936, forward strand.
GGGAGGACATATATACCAGGATAAGGGACATATATACCAGGATGAGGGGAGGACATATATACCAGGATAAGGGACATATATACCAGGATGAGGGGAGGACATATATACCAGGATGGGGGGAGGACATATATACCAGGATGGGGGGAGGACATATATACCAGGATGAGGGGAGGACATACAGTGGGGCAAAAAAGTATTTAGTCAGTCAGCAATAGTGCAAGTTCCACCACTTAAAAAGATGAGAGGTGTCTGTAATTTACATCATAGGTAGACCTCAACTATGGGAGACAAACTGAGAAAAAAAAATCCAGAAAATCACATTGTCTGTTTTTTTAACATTTTATTTGCATATTATGGTGGAAAATAAGTATTTGGTCAGAAACAAAATTTCATCTCAATACTTTGTAATATATCCTTTGTTGGCAATGACAGAGGTCAAACGTTTTCTGTAAGTCTTCACAAGGTTGCTACACACTGTTGTTGGTATGTTGGCCCATTCCTCCATGCAGATCTCCTCTAGAGCAGTGATGTTTTTGGCTTTTCGCTTGGCAACACGGACTTTCAACTCCCTCCAAAGGTTTTCTATAGGGTTGAGATCTGGAGACTGGCTAGGCCACTCCAGGACCTTGAAATGCTTCTTACGAAGCCACTCCTTCGTTGCCCTGGCGGTGTGCTTTGGATCATTGTCATGTTGAAAGACCCAGCCACGTTTCATCTTCAATGCCCTTGCTGATGGAAGGAGGTTTGCACTCAAAATCTCATGATACATGGCCCCATTCATTCTTTCATGTACCCGGATCAGTCGTCCTGGCCCCTTTGCAGAGAAACAGCCCCAAAGCATGATGTTTCCACCACCATGCTTTACAGTAGGTATGGTGTCTGATGGATGCAACTCAGTATTCTTTTTCCTCCAAACACGACAAGTTGTGTTTCTACCAAACAGTTCCAGTTTGGTTTCATCAGACCATAGGACATTCTCACAAAACTCCTCTGGATCATACAAATGCTCTCTAGCAAACTTCAGACGGGCCCGGACATGTACTGGCTTAAGCAGTGGGACACGTCTGGCACTGCAGGATCTGAGTCCATGGTGGCGTAGTGTGTTACTTATGGTAGGCCTTGTTACATTAGTCCCAGCTCTCTGCAGTTCATTCACTAGGTCCCCCCGCGTGGTTCTGGGATTTTTGCTCACCGTTTTTGTGATCATTCTGACCCCACGGGGTGGGATTTTGCGTGGAGCCCCAGATCGAGGGAGATTATCAGTGGTCTTGTATGTCTTCCATTTTCTAATTATTGCTCCCACTGTTGATTTCTTCACTCCAAGCTGGTTGGCTATTGCAGATTCAGTCTTCCCAGCCTGGTGCAGGGCTAGAATTTGGTTTCTGGTGTCCTTTGACAGCTCTTTGGTCTTCACCATAGTGGAGTTTGGAGTCAGACTGTTTGAGGGTGTGCACAGGTGTCTTTTTATACTGATAGCAAGTTTAAACAGGTGCCATTACTACAGGTAATGAGTGGAGGAAAGAGGAGACTCTTAAAGAAGAAGTTACAGGTCTGTGAGAGCCAGAAATCTTGATTGTTTGTTTCTGACCAAATACTTATTTTCCACCATAATATGCAAAAAAAATGATAAAAAAACAGACAATGTGATTTTCTGGATTTTTTTTTCTCAGTTTGTCTCCCATAGTTGAGGTCTACCTATGATGTAAATTACAGACGCCTCTCATCTTTTTAAGTGGTGGAACTTGCACTATTGCTGACTGACTAAATACTTTTTTGCCCCACTGTATATACCAGGATGGGGGGAGGACATATATACCAGGATGAGGGGAGGACATATATACCAGGATGAGGGGAGGACATATATACCAGGATGGGGGGAGGACATATATACCAGGATGAGGGGAGGACATATATACCAGGATGAGGGGAGGACATATATACCAGGATAAGGGACACATATACCAGGATGAGGGGAGGACATATATACCAGGATAAGGGACATATATACCAGGATGAGGGGAGGACATATACCAGGATAAGGGACACATATACCAGGATGGGGGGAGGACATATATACCAGGATAAGGGACATATATACCAGGATGAGGGGAGGACATATATACCAGGATAAGGGACATATATACCAGGATGAGGGGAGGACATATATACCAGGATAAGGGACATATATACCAGGATGGGGGGAGGACATATATACCAGGATGGGGGGAGGACATATATACCAGGATGGGGGGAGGACATATATACCAGGATGAGGGGAGGACATATATACCAGGATGGGGGGAGGACATATATACCAGGATGAGGGGAGGACATATATACCAGGATGAGGGGAGGACATATATACCAGGATGGGGGGAGGACATATATACCAGGATGAGGGGAGGACATATATACCAGGATAAGGGACACATATACCAGGATGAGGGGAGGACATATATACCAGGATAAGGGACATATATACCAGGATGAGGGGAGGACATATATACCAGGATAAGGGACATATATACCAGGATGAGGGGAGGACATATATACCAGGATGGGGGGAGGACATATATACCAGGATGAGGGGAGGACATATATACCAGGATAAGGGACATATATACCAGGATGAGGGGAGGACATATATACCAGGATAAGGGACATATATACCAGGATGAGGGGAGGACATATATACCAGGATAAGGGACATATATACCAGGATGGGGGGAGGACATATATACCAGGATAAGGGACATATATACCAGGATGGGGGGAGGACATATATACCAGGATAAGGGACATATATACCAGGATGGGGGGAGGACATATATACCAGGATGGGGGGAGGACATATATACCAGGATGGGGGGAGGACATATATACCAGGATGAGGGGAGGACATATATACCAGGATGGGGGGAGGACATATATACCAGGATGAGGGGAGGACATATATACCAGGATGAGGGGAGGACATATATACCAGGATGGGGGGAGGACATATATACCAGGATGAGGGGAGGACATATATACCAGGATAAGGGACACATATACCAGGATGAGGGGAGGACATATATACCAGGATAAGGGACATATATACCAGGATGAGGGGAGGACATATATACCAGGATAAGGGACATATATACCAGGATGAGGGGAGGACATATATACCAGGATGGGGGGAGGACATATATACCAGGATGAGGGGAGGACATATATACCAGGATAAGGGACATATATACCAGGATGAGGGGAGGACATATATACCAGGATAAGGGACATATATACCAGGATGAGGGGAGGACATATATACCAGGATAAGGGACATATATACCAGGATGGGGGGGGAGGACATATATACCAGGATAAGGGACATATATACCAGGATGAGGGGAGGACATATATACCAGGATAAGGGACATATATACCAGGATGGGGGGAGGACATGTATAACAGGACTGGTGGTAGGAGAACCCATTGGCCGCCAGTTCCGCCACTGCAGAGTTGCCTTCTACTGTATGTGGATCCCGCCTAACTGTACACAGTACAATACAGTGCCGTGGATACAAGCGCCTGACAGCCAAGTTATGTAGTAATCTTCTATGCAGGGTGCCGCCGGCCTTTATGAGAGCGAGTACCTTTGGTGGGCGGTCTTGTTCGTGCTCGCCTCCAATAGCGGCCTGTGTGGGCGTGGCTACAAGAGAAACAAGGCGGCTGCGGTCCCACCGCTCCACGTACAGCTCTGGTAGCGCTGTGCAGATAGCGGCGCACTCACCTCTAGCGAGCTCACCGGCATTCACGTCCACTACGTCCTGCAGAGTATGGAAGCCGGAAGCGACCAGTCTCGTCCTTACAGATGGCGCCAATGGAAAGCTCCCGACCTCACGCTGCATACTACAGGCTGTCACTCTGTTACCCGTCCTCTGGCGGGAAGAAAACTATCCGTGCACGCCGCCGGGAAGCCGCCTGAGCGCTGACTGCAAGAGAGCGGACTCCTCGGGCTATCGGCGAGCCCCACCTGCTGGCTCCTCGCTTGTAGTGCAGCAGCTTTACTATCGGATCGATGTGATCCGTGCAGCTGCATCAGCCACAGCCCGTCCCCTACTCACAGCGCCCCCGTGTGCTCTCAGTAGGCATTGCAGCATCTGTCGCCCGTATCAGTTGCCCTTAAAGGGAAGGTGACCTGAGCAGCAGCCCCCCCATGTCACCTCCAGTGTTTGCTGGCATGTCCTGTTATAGTTGGAGCATGCGCTTCTTCTGTCTGATGTTTTTCAAGAAATCTGCTGCATTTTGTATAACGCCACAGAGAAGCCCCCCAGCTCCCACCCACCACAGAGGTGACGGGAGTAATAATAATAATCTTTATTTACATAGCGCCAACATATTCCGCAGCCCTTTAATACTCTACATGTTATTACATTATCTCACTGCACTATTTCTGGCTCTATTAGACAAAAACACATTTTTTCTAGAAACTTAGTTGGAGATTCTAGTGGCATCTTCTGGTCGCAGCAATGTTACCGCAGCCGTTATTGTGCCGTGTAGCAGGGACGTGGCACAATTTGTGGCCGAATTCTTTCTAGTCCAAGTTTCCGCTGCTATTGTAAAACATGGCGGCTGTGTCAGTGCTCCACGCTGGTTACAGCTCTGGAATTGTAGGACGGTCTGGTCTACGTTCTCACCACCTACACACCAGCTTTGTGCCACTATTTCGGCAGCTTGGCCTCGTGTTAAGTTATACCGCCACATACCCTTTCACGTTTCAACAAGGCCACATTTATATTCGGACAAGACTTAACCCCTTCTCCTTCCTGACCGGGCCAATTTTTACAATTCTGACCAGTGTCCCTTTATGTGGTAATAACTCTGGAACGCTTCAACGGATCCTGGTGATTCCGACACTGTTTTTTTCATACAGGAAAGAAATATATCTTGGTACCGTGTTAGCCAGTAGATAGAAAAATATTTAGAATTGAGAGTCCTTAGTCTTTGCCTGATGAGGAGACCTGTGTAGTCTCGAAATCTTGCAATTTACCATCTTTTCAGTTGGCCATTAAAAGGTATCAACCACTGAGGACTCTCAATTCTAAATATTGTTTTTTCGTGACATATTGTACTTCATGATAGTGGTAACATTTATTCAATATGACTTGTGTTTATCTGTAACCATATCGTAAATTTGGCAATTTTCAAACTTATATAACACAAAATAGTTAATAAACAACATTTCCCTCATATCTACATCACAACTTTTGAAACGTAATAATTTTTTTTTTGTTAGGACATTATAAGAGTTAAAATTTGACCAGCAATTTCTCATTTTTACAACAAAATTTACAAAACCATTTATTTAGGGACCACGTCACATTTGAAGTGCGTTTGGGGGGTCAATATGACAGAAAATACCCCAAAGTGACACCATTTTTAAAACTGCACCCCTCACGGAGCGCAAAACCACATTCAAGACGTTTATTAACCCTTCAGGTGTTTGACAGGAATTGATGGAACGTGAAAGGAAAAAATGAACATATAACTTTTTTTCAGTAAAATGTAACTAATATTTTTTTTTTTTTTTTTTTCACAAAGGTAACAGGAAAAAAACAGACCACAAAATTTGTTGTGCAATTTCTTCTGAGTACGCTGATACCCTATATGTGGGGGGAAACCACTGTTTGGGTGTATGACAGAATTCGGAAGGGAAGGAGCGCCATTTGACTTTTTTAACCCCTTTCTGACATCGGACGTTATAATCCGTCCCAGGGCCTATTTGACAAGGGCCGGAATTTTACGTCATGTGTTTAATGCGATACTACGACCAAAGTCACGGTGATCAAATTAAAATCCCGGAGCCATCTTACCTCTGGGTAGATGGTGTCATCCTATTGGGGGGTGTCGCCGCGATCACTGTGATTGGCTGTTCAATTCTGAACAGACAATCGCAGCATTTGTCAGTGTTTTAGGCAATCAGATTTCCTGAAACACTGATGTCCCAGCCTATGATCAGTGCTCCAAGAGCACCGTTCATAGGCTACTGCCTGGCATCACCAGGCATGACCTTTACCCACTGATTGGCGTGATCAACGATTACATCGATCGCGCCAATCACGGCACAGCTGCGGTGTGACCGTGCTGCGATCTGCCTAGGATCGGAGCTGTAAGATCAGAACTGTCATCATCGATCGCACCAATGACAGGGCACAAAAGCGGTGTGACCGCGCTGCACGTCCTCACAGCTGAGGATTTGTGCAGAGCGGTCACGCTATCAGATCACTGTGCTGGGCATCCCTCACTGCTGAAAAAAAAGAGAGAAGACAACAGTAAGTGTTTTGATCACTACCCAATCTCTCCTCATCCACCCCAATTCCCCTCTTCTAACCCCCTCCACCCCCTTTGCCCCACCTCCGTGCGCACATCCAGAAGTTGGCAAGCGTTGATTAATGACGCAGCTCACTGATCAGCACTCGTGTGCGCTGTTTTTCACTTTTCTCCCCCCTTTGCACCACCTCCATGCGCACATCCAGCAGCTGCTGAGTTTTGATTAGTGACACAGTTCACTCATCAGAGCTCATGCCTTCTGTTTAACACACTTTTCTTTTTCACCCCCCTTTGCGCCACTTCCGTGCGAACATCCAGCAGCTGCCGAGCATTGAGTAGTGACGCAGTTCACTCATCAGCACTTGTGCACGCTGTTTACACTTTTCTTTTCACTGACTTTTTTTTTTCTCCCCGGTTACTGCTTTTTTTCTTTTAGCTTTTTCTTTTCAAACAAAAAAAGTTTGCACCAAGCACTATCTCTCACATACAACTAAATAAAGTACTGACACAATCACCACATACATTAAAAAAAATGTCCCAAAAACGCTATTCAGTGGAGGAGGCATTTGCTTTCCTTGTCTTTTTTGGGAACTTTTCTGAATATTTTCCCACGCTCGAGTTCATATGAGGACATCCAGCAGAGGGCGCCTCACCGCAACTGAAGGTAAATACAGGTCATTGACCTACATTCCATTAATTTGCTGGGGTTTTACAGACAGAACCACAGCTGCATTAGCAGAGCTTCTGCTTGTAAAAATAGTTAACCCCTTCAGATGGATTTACATCATGGGCTGTTACAGAACGACGGAAGGTATGGGATATTGTTGTTTTTTTATTTTAACTTTGTTACAGGACGAGAGTCTTCAGGTGGATTACCAGAATAATAAAATATTCCAACAACCTGTCTATTTATTTCATTAAAAGACTTTGTAATAATGTGTGTGTTTTTTAACCATTTCCTACTATTGGATTAATAATGGATAGGTGTCATAATTGACGCCTCTCCATTATTAATCTGGCTTAATGTCACCTTACAATAGCAAGGTGAAATTAACCCTTCATTACCCCATATCCCACAACTACACGGGAATGGGAAGAGAGTGGCCAAGTGCCAGAATAGGCGCATCTTCCAGATGTGCCTTTTCTGGGGTGGCTTGGGGCAGATGTTTTTAGCCAGGGGGGGGCAATAACCATGGACCCTCTCCAGGCTATTAATATCTACCCTCAGTCACTGGCTTTACCATTCTGGTGGAGAAAATTGCGCGGAAGCCCACGCCAATTTTTTCCGCGATTTAACCCTTTAATTCAATAGCTACAGATCCCACATTTTGCACATACACACTACTAACATTAGTAGTGTGGAATATGCAAAAAAAAAAAAAGGGATATGAGATGGTTTACTATATGTAAACCATGTCTCATATCATGTCGGGTTTAGGAAGGAGATAGCAAAAGCCGGCAATTGAATTACCGGCCTTTAAGCTATCTAGCGCTGTATGAAACATTAATATATATATATATATATATATATATATATATACAGTGGGGCAAAAAAGTATTTAGTCAGTCAGCAATAGTGCAAGTTCCACCACTTAAAAAGATGAGAGGCGTCTGTAATTTACATCATAGGTAGACCTCAACTATGGGAGACAAACTGAGAAAAAAAAATCCAGAAAATCACATTGTCTGTTTTTTTATCATTTTTTTTGCATATTATGGTGGAAAATAAGTATTTGGTCAGAAACAAACAATCAAGATTTCTGGCTCTCACAGACCTGTAACTTCTTCTTTAAGAGTCTCCTCTTTCCTCCACTCATTACCTGTAGTAATGGCACCTGTTTAAACTTGTTATCAGTATAAAAAGACACCTGTGCACACCCTCAAACAGTCTGACTCCAAACTCCACTATGGTGAAGACCAAAGAGCTGTCAAAGGACACCAGAAACAAAATTGTAGCCCTGCACCAGGCTGGGAAGACTGAATCTGCAATAGCCAACCAGCTTGGAGTGAAGAAATCAACAGTGGGAGCAATAATTAGAAAATGGAAGACATACAAGACCACTGATAATCTCCCTCGATCTGGGGCTCCACGCAAAATCCCACCCCGTGGGGTCAGAATGATCACAAGAACGGTGAGCAAAAATCCCAGAACCACGCGGGGGGACCTAGTGAATGAACTGCAGAGAGCTGGGACCAATGTAACAAGGCCTACCATAAGTAACACACTACGCCACCATGGACTCAGATCCTGCAGTGCCAGACGTGTCCCGCTGCTTAAGCCAGTACATGTCCGGGCCCGTCTGAAGTTTGCTAGAGAGCATTTGGATGATCCAGAGGAGTTTTGGGAGAATGTCCTATGGTCTGATGAAACCAAACTGGAACTGTTTGGTAGAAACACAACTTGTCGTGTTTGGAGGAAAAAGAATACTGAGTTGCATCCATCAAACACCATACCTACTGTAAAGCATGGTGGTGGAAACATCATGCTTTGGGGCTGTTTCTCTGCAAAGGGGCCAGGACGACTGATCCGGGTACATGAAAGAATGAATGGGGCCATGTATCGTGAGATTTTGAGTGCAAACCTCCTTCCATCAGCAAGGGCATTGAAGATGAAACGTGGCTGGTTCTTTCAACATGACAATGATCCAAAGCACACTGCCAGGGCAACGAAGGAGTGGCTTCGTAAGAAGCATTTCAAGGTCCTGGAGTGGCCTAGCCAGTCTCCAGATCTCAACCCTATAGAAAACCTTTGGAGGGAGTTGAAAGTCCGCGTTGCCAAGCAAAAAGCCCAAAACATCACTGCTCTAGAGGAGATCTGCATGGAGGAATGGGCCAACATACCAACAACAGTGTGTGGCAACCTTGTGAAGACTTACAGAAAACGTTTGACCTCTGTCATTGCCAACAAAGGATATATTACAAAGTATTGAGATGAAATTTTGTTTCTGACCAAATACTTATTTTCCACCATAATATGCAAATAAAATGTTAAAAAAACAGACAATGTGATTTTCTGGATTTTTTTTTCTCAGTTTGTCTCCCATAGTTGAGGTCTACCTATGATGTAAATTACAGACGCCTCTCATCTTTTTAAGTGGTGGAACTTGCACTATTGCTGACTGACTAAATACTTTTTTGCCCCACTGTATGTCTTACTGACATATATATATATATAGACAGTATATATATTTTTATGATTTTTTGAGCACATGGATCCATTGTATGTCCGTATGTCGGTTTTGCAAGCCTGCGAGAAAATCTCGCAGTACGGATGCCATACGGATTACATACGGAGGATGCCATGCGCAAAATACGCTGACACACCCTGCCTACGGAGTACTTACGGATCACCATTTTTTGACTTTTCTGGCGTATTACGGCCGTAAAATACGGACCGTATTTTTATACACTGAGTGTGATGCCGGCCTAAGCCGATACCCTAAATGTAATCGGGAACTACTTTTGAGGCACAGTGCAAAACTCAGAAGGGAAGGAGCGCCAGATTATAGTGCAGATTTTACTGGAATGGTTTGACTGTGCCATGTCACATTGGCAAAGCCCCTGAGATGCCAGAACAGCAGAACCCCCCATATGTGACATTTTACAAACTACACCTCTCAGCAGGGCCGTATTTGCCACTAGGCACTTGAGGGAACGTGCCTAGGGCGGGGACGATGCCGGGGGCGGCACCTGAGCAAGGTTTTTTTTTTTTAAAGTCCTGGGTCACCTCCCGACCGACCAGTCCCCCTGTCCATGCCCCCGCACCCCGCCTACCTGCCTGCCTCCCACCCACCCTCCTTGATGACGATACTCACCTTGCTCCAGCGATGCCTGGTCTCAGCGTCTGTAGCGTCCTGAGTGAGCGGTCACGTGGTACCGCTCATTAAGGTCATGAATATGAGCATATTCATGACCTTAATGAGCGGTACCACATGACCGCTCACTCAGGAAGAAGGTGCTGCGCCGGGAGTCGGGACAGAGCCAGAGGGATGTCGGCGCGGCCGCGCGGTGTGGGACAGGTGAGTATGAGGAACAGGGGACAGGGGGATGAAGGAGGACGGTAAGCCGAGCCATGCAAGATGGCAGAAGGAGCGGGAGCGGAGGGTGGAGAGATGAGCCATGTATACGAGGGCCGAGGGGGAATATGAGCCATGCATACAAGAGGTGGGGGGGGGGGGGGAACTATGAGCCATGCATACAGGAGGAGAGGGAATATGAGCCATGCATACAGGGGGGAATTATGAGCCATGCATACAGGAGGGGGGGGGGATATGAGCCATGCATACAGGGGGGGAATTATGAGGCATGCATACAGGAGGGGGGATATGAGCCATGCATACAGGAGGGGGGATATGAGCCATGCATACAGGGGGGAATTATGAGCCATGCATACAGAAGGGGGGATATGAGCCATGCATACAGGAGGGGTGGTGGTGGAATATGAGCCATGCATACAGGAGGTGGGGGGGGATTATGAGCCATGCATACAGGAGGGTGGAATATGAGCCATGCATACAGGAGGTGGGGGGGAATTATGAGCCATGCATACAGGGGGAGATTATGAGCCATGCATACAGGAGGGGGGAATATGAGCCATGCATACAGGAGGAGTGGGGAATATGAGCCATGCATATGGGATGGGAGGGAGATGAGCTATGCATACAAGATGGGAGGGGGCATTAAACGGTATTGAGCATCATGTGGGGTCATTATACAGTATGGAGCATCATGTGGGGTCGTTATACGGTATGGAGCATCATGTGGGGCCATTATACAGTATTGAGCATCATGTGTGGCCATTATACAGTATGGAGCATCATGTGTGGCTATTATACAGTATTGAGCATCATGTGTGGCTATTATACAGTATTGAGCATCATGTGTGGCCATTATTCAGTATGGAGCATCATGTGTGGCCATTATACAGTATGGAGCATCGTGTGTGGCCATTATACAGTATGGAGCATTATGTGTGGCCAATGGCCATTATACAGTATTGAGCATTATGTGTGGCCATTATACAGTATGGTGCATCATGTGTGGCCATTATACAGTATGGAGCATCATTTGTGGCCATTATACAGTATGGAGCATCATGTGTGGCCATTATACAGCATTGAGCATCATGTCATGTGTGGCCATTATACAGGATGGAGCATCATGTGAGGCCATTATACAGTATGGAGCATCATGTGTGGCCATTATACAGTATGGAGCATCATGTGTGGCCATTATACAGTATGGAGCATCATGTGGGGCCATTATACAGTATTGAGCATCATGTGTAGCCATTATACAGTATGGAGCATCATGTGTGGCTATTATACAGTATTGAGCATCATGTGTGGCTATTATACAGTATTGAGCATCATGTGTGGCCATTATTCAGTATGGAGCATCATGTGTGGCCATTATACAGTATGGAGCATCATGTGGGGCCATTATACAGTATTGAATATCATGTGGGGTCATTATACAGTATGGAACATCATGTGTGGCCATTATACAGTATGGAGCATTATGTGTGGCCAATGGCCATTATACAGTATTGAGCATCATGTGTGGCCATTATACAGTATGGAGCATCATGTGTGGCCATTATACAGTATGGAGCATCATGTGTGGCCATTATACAGCATTGAGCATCATGTCATGTGTGGCCATTATACAGGATGGAGCATCATGTGTGGCCATTATACAGTATGGAGCACTGTGTAGCCATATTTATTTTTGTTTATAATTATTGTATACTAGACTGTGGCCCGATTCTAACGCATCGGGTATTCTAGAATATGCATGTCCCCGTAGTATATGGACAATGATGATTCCAGAATTCGCGGCAGACTGTTCCCGTCGCTGATTGGTCGAGGCAACCTTCATGACATCATCGTCGCCATGGCAACCATTATGACATCATCGTCGCTGTGCCCGTCTCTGATTGGTCGAGGCCTGGTGGCCTCGACCAATCAGAGACGCGGGATGTCTACGTCCTTTATGACATCATCGTCGCTGTGCCCGTCGCTGATTGGTCGAGGCCTGGCGGCCTCGACCAATCAGAAGCGCGGGATTTCTACGTCGATGCTGTGCCGGTCTCTGATTGGTCGAGGCCTGGGATTTCCAGGACAGACAGACAGACAGACAGACGGAAAAACCCTTAGACAATTATATATATAGATGAAACAGTGTGATCAGCAGTGCTAAATGGGTGTGATTGGGACGTGGATATGGGTGTGACTAGTTGTGAAATGGGTGTGGTCAGAGGCATGGCCTAAAATTTGCCAAGGCGCACTACGTGGTACCACATTTGCCAGATCACAGCAAGTGCCACAAATCCCATGGGGAATGAATGAGGCTGAACGCAGTGTTGCTGTAAGTGATCCATTACACGGCAGATGCAGAAAAACTGCCCGATCTGCTGCAAAAGGCGACTTTCACATCAGCGATTCTTGCCAAAGTCTATGCCGATAGTGTCATACTCGCAGCAGCAAACAAGAGCAAGCGTATGCATGAAAATAGGGATCACCACAATATGACTAAGAGTAAAAAAAAGTCTTTATTCAGAGAACAACATACACAAAGACATTTAAAAACATCTAAAAACATAGATAGGAATAATGGATCCACCATAATAACAGATAAATGCTGACAAAAATATGCACCTTACACAACTAATTCGAATACTCTATCACCATTAAGCATAAACAACAACTGATCCTGATAGCCTATATAATGCAAATGTGCGCACTGTATAAATCACTGCTCCAAAGTACCGGGCAGTCGGATTGGTACACATGGGCCACTGAGTAGCGTGGTCCCACAAACACACGGTCTCTAGGTGGGGATATGGTAAAGAAACATCAGTCCCCAATGGTTACCACCAATTCACCCTCCTCATCAATCCTAGGGTGTCTCTTACCCAGCCCAGTGCAAACACCTATAAAGATGGTCCTAAACCGGCAGGCATATCAGGTCAGTGGAGCTGTGTGGGTGCCAAGACCCACGCGTATCGACGCTCAAGGCGTCTTTCTCAAGGTCAGTGTGATAATACGTTGTTCCCAGGTATTTATAATCACAGATAATATCAGAAGCACCTACCGGCTGTGCATGGCGGCGCCAGTGATTCAGCCCGGCGTGGTAGTAGGTTCACTGCGCAGGCGCTGGGAAAAGTCCCAAGGGGCTATTCGTGGTAGTCAGGGCATGCGCAGAGCGGCTACGTCTTAGGTCTGGTAACCATAGGAACCGCCAGCATTAATCATGTTAGTGGCGTCCATAGGTAATAATACAAAGGTCCGACAGCGCCGGAGCGGCACACGGACATAAGAGCAACTAAGTCCAACAAGCCTAGGGGGATTTTTACATATCCCTCGTCGCCGTGAACCGCGCATGCGCCCGATAGGGGAGCTTCCACCCCCATTCACAGGGTACACTCTGGCTAGGAAATGTCCCAAGGGGCTGTACACAGACTAGCGCGCATGCGCCAAGCAAGTGTGTGGTTACTCTGGTAACCATGGGAGCCACCGGTGCTAGCCATATTTGTGGCGCCCATGGATACCAATACAACATCTGCCAGGTGCGCACAGGTCCGGTAACATAAGTACGGCACTCAGGCGTGGTGGCAGCTTAACCCCACAAACGTATGGGGACTTTCACCTATTCCACGTCGCAGCAGTAGCAAGGATGATGCAGAATACAGAAGCATGATAACACATACACGCATCCATCCAACAACCCTGGCCAGGGTACAAGCTCCAACACATACATGATCGCACTCCTGGAATACATATGACGCAACAAGTTGTTAGATGCACCCACTACATCCACCCAATAAATGAGCAAGGGGCTGCAGCAAAGTTGTCCCCACAAAAATATCCTGCCATGTAGCAGTAGCGTCATACAGGGAACCCTGCTCACCCACAACTGAAGGTATGCTAAAATCCCCCATGCAGAGTGTATAAGGGGGTCAAGCGAAATTTGCCCAGTATCACGAACGCAGCCAGACCAACCCTTAGTCCAAGTAGTGTCTATAATGACATTTTAATAGGCCCCAATAGGGGGAAATATATGCAATGTAACCATTGGGCAGAAATATTTTAGCTAGTATGGTTTCAAATTGTGTTAAAGAACATCAAAAACCTCTAATGTCCAAAATCCTCCCATAGTGTATCACTGTGATCATGACACCCAGGGGGAGGGAGAAATGCTTTTTTCCGGGGAGAGAGAGGGCATACGTGGACAGGGGACAAACCCAACCCCCCATCATTGTCTTAGAATGGGGCACAACGGAGACCCCCCATCCAACAACAATAGACCAGTCTACAGTCAACCATAATGGTTAGAGGGTATCTATTATAGGAGAACTGTTGGCTGCTTTCCTTATTCACAGATCAAAAGACAGTTAGTGTTATACATGTTGATAAGCGAGGGAGGACAAAAGATAGGTTATTAGAGCAGTGCGAGCACCACTTATAAATGTCCCTCAAATCAGGCGATTAAGAGCTTTCATTCCTCCATAGTTCTTCTCCGCCTGCAGAGTTTCTTCTCCAAAGGGTCTCAGTTCAAATCGGGGCTAAAGATCCGTAAAGCCCAGTCAGGCAGCTGATAGCCAATTGGACCACCTACATCACCTAAAATAAAGCCAGGGATCAGTTAAACATATAATGGTACCCACGACCAGCCCGCACCAGCAGACCAAAGTACACGGAAAACCACAAGACGGCCATAAGTCACAGGGTCTAAATCCTTTTGTAGAAACCCGTGTACAATAGCTCTTCATTCAATCCGCCCGGTGCCAGGCTCTTTAGTTAAAAAATTAAACGGGATTCCTTTCTCAACAGTTCATCCGTAAGCCTACCACACCTAATACTGGAGGTCACCCCCTCAAGGCCCATAACACGAAGGGTCCTGTGGCTGCCATTATGAAGTTCTAAAAAGTGGGTTGCCACCGAGGTAATCTGTTTCCCTTTCTCCCTGTCACTTTTAGCCATAGTGATGTTCAAAATGTGCTGTTGCACCCTACGGCGCAACTCTTGGGTGGTTTGGCCAACATAGATTTTTTTGACACCCACAAATCAGGGCATATAACAGATTCTTCGTACGGCAGTTAAAATATGATTTTGATTTAACCCGGAAAGGCAGAGACGGGATATGGATCCCCACCTCGGCCAGCATGAGAGGGCAAATCGAACAGCTACCACACGGGTAAGACCCAATAATGGTTTTACCTGCACACGTTCTGGTCGTCGGTCGCTTGTAGTGGCTCCTAGTCAGGCAGTCCTTCAGGCTAGATGCTCTTCTCGCCACCATTCTTGCTCTATTCGGGATAATGGTCTTCAGTCTCATATCACTGAGTGAGATCCCCCAGTTGGACTCCATTATATGGTATACATCTTTCCACTGGTTATTGAACCTTGTGATCAGACTAAGTTGGTTCTTGTTGTTTCTCTGCTGTGTCCTGAGGACCTCCTCCCTTGGTTTTTGCTGAGAGAACTCGAATGCTCTCGAGACCACTCTCCGTGGGTACCCCCGTTCCTGGAAGCGTTTAGTAAACAGTTTCGATTCTTCCTGAAAACTTGCCATGGTACTACAGTTCCTCCTGACATGCAGGAACTGACACTTTGGGATACTATTTCGTAGATGTTTTGGGTGGAAGCTGGAGTAGTGCAAGATGTTATTGGTGGCCGTCTTCTTCCGGAAGAGGGTCGTGGTGATCCGATGGTCCTTGGTCATGATCCTCAGGTCCAGAAAAACCACCATCCTGTTGGAATAACACGACGTCAACCGGATACCACATTGATTGATGTTCAACTCCTTAACGAAGTCTTCTAGGGCTTCCGCTGTACCTGTCCATAAGACAATAATGTCATCAATGAAGCGGTACCACTTTAAGACGTGCTCCCGGTAGTCACGATTCTTATATACCTGGGTCTCCTCCCACCACCCCATAAAGAGGTTTGCGTAAGGGGGCGCACACCTCGCCCCCATGGCTGTACCAGACACCTGTTTGTAATAGACCCTGTCAAAAATAAAATAGTTCTTTTCTAAAATGATTTTGAGGAGGTCTAAGACAAACGAGTCATGGCCCCTATTCCCCGTTGAAAATTTGTCCAGAAAGTATCCCAAGGCTGCAATACCTAGGTCATGGTTGATGTTAGTATATAACGCCTCCACATCAAATAGTGTCATACTCACCAATGGGGGAGTCAGCACTAATAGTGCCTAGGGCAGCAGAAACTCTAAATACGGCCCTGTATCCAGCCACTTATTGGGGTATGACTATGTTTGGAGAAATTACATAATAAAAATGTAGGCTCCTCTTTCACCTATTACTTCTAATGAAAATGAAAAATGTGAGGCTAAAACAAAATATTAGTGGGAAAAACTTTTCATTTTTAATTTCCATGGCCCAATCTTCTAACATTTTGTAATTAACCTGTGGGTTAAAAATGCTCACCACGCCAAAGATCAATTTGTTGAGGGGTTTGGTATCCAAAATGCGATTACTTGTGAGGGATATCTGCAGTTTTGGCACCCCAGTGGCTCTGCAAATGCGACATGGTGTCCGTAGTCTGATCCTGCAAATTTGTACTCCTTCCCTTCCGAGCCCTGCTGTGCGCTTAGGCCAGTCTCACACGTCCAGATAATTCCGGTACCGGAGAGAACGGTACCGGAGTTATCCGTGTCCGTGTGTCCGTGTGCTCACGTAGGCCATCCATGTGGGATCCGTGTGATGTCCGTGAGTACGTTTTTAGGGTCCGTGTGCTGTCCATGTGCTGTACGTGTGTCTGTGTCCGTGTATTGCAATAATTTTTACAATTTTAACCCTATAACAGGAAAAACGCACACGGACAGCACATGGATGGCGCACGGACAGCATCCGTGCGCGGTACGTGTTTACACGGACCCACTGACTTTAATGGGTCCGTGTGAACCGTGCGCTCTCACGAACACTGACATGTCTCCGTGTTTTGCAAACGGACACACGGTCCGTGAAAACACGCTGACATGTGCAGAGACACATTTACTTTAATATGTCTACGTGAGTCAGTGTCTCCGGTACGTGAAGAAACTGTCACCTCACGTACCGGAGCCACTGACGTGTGAAACCGGCCTTACACAAACTTTTTTTTTACCCCATATAGGATATTGCCACGTTCTGTAAAAATTGGGTAACATATTATGTGATCTATCTTCTCCTATTACCTTTGTGAGAATGAAATTTTTTTGGCTAAAGCAACATTTTTGTGAAATGTTACCCAGGGAGGCTATGTTTATCATGGGCACCACGAAGTAGGTTCATACTCGGGTACTGTCCTTGTGAGGGCGGTACTTTTTTTGCAGAGGGCACGACAGGGAAAGTCAGATCCCAAGCTGCCCCCCCCCCCCCCCCTCCTCCTCTCTTCATCTCGGGCTCACCTACCCAGGTCCTATATGGAACCTTGGAGAATCAGGAGATAACAACCGGGTGAGATTTACCATTTTATTAAGCGCACTGGTATTTATGAGCACCTTATTTTTGACTGTCATTGGTTTTTATGTATATGTGTATTAAATGTTAAGTTTTATTAAGTTTAGGAGCTGGCTATGCTAGATAATGTATATTCATACTAGTCAGATTAATCCAGAGCAGATTGTTCGGATTTGGCTTGCTGAGTAAACATTATCAAAGGTCCCCTGATCTCACAATGTGCTGTTGCTACCAGGCAGTTTCATTTCCAGCTTGTGCTCAGAGTTTCCTGTGCTGACACGTCACCTGTGTGAGGCATAAACTAAGAGGAGTGTGGGCAGCGCAATGCCAATGTGTACCCGGATATTTCAGTGTGGTGACATGCCTTATGTGCTTGCCCACCTCAGTCACGGGGTCATAGGAGACCAGATTGTGCCTACAATGTAAGCCGCACAAGGCAGGGTACAAGATTCTGGTATTTGGAGCAGAGCACGGCTTATGGCTAACGTTTGTGGAGCCTGTTTACAAATTAATTTAGTGATGTGGGATGATAGGTAAATGAATCCAGGACCCAAGCAAGAGCTGATCACCTTAGTGATGTGTGACCTACATATGATGGGGGCTGAGACCATCCCATACAAGACAGCAGCTGATACCCTCCTGCTGGCATCGAGGATAAGCGTAGGTGCCCACGGTCAGTAATCGGCAGCGCTTTGGACGCAGCACATGTCCACTCTGTCCAAAGCGCTGCCGTCTATTGAACACAGGTGAATCCGCATGCATACCTCCCAACTTTTGAGGAAGGGAAAGAGGGACCAAGTTAGCGGCGTGCGCAGCGGCGAATTTTAGGCCACACCTCTAACCACACCCATTTCACAAGTAGTCATGCCCCAACCACACCAATTTAGCACTGCTGATCACAATGTTTCATAAACAATAATTATAAACAAAAAAATATGGCCACACAGTGCTCCATACTGTATAATGGCCACATATCATGATGCACCATACTGTATAATGGCCACACATGATGCTCCATACTGTGTAATGGCCACATATCATGATGCTCCATACTGTATAATGGCCCCACATGATGCTCCATACTGTATAATGGCCACAAATGATGGTCCATACTGTATAATGGCCACACAAGATGCTCCATACTGTATAATGGCCGCATCTTACAGATGTGCCTTTTCTGGGGTGGCTGGGGGCAGATGTTTTTAGCCAGGGGGGCCAATATCCATGGTCCCTCTCTAGGCTATTAATATCTGCCCTCAGTCACTGTCTTTCCCACTCTGGCGGATAAAATTGCGCGGGAGCCCACACCATTTTTTCCCGTGATTTAACCCTTTATTTTAACAGCTAGAGTGCCCAAATTTTACACAAAGACACTTCTTACATTATTAGTCAGGAATATGTAATAAAAGAAGGGATACAAAATGGTTTACTGTATGTAAACTAAGTCTCATATCCTGTCGGGTTTGATAAGGAGATAGCAAAAGCCGGCAATTGAATTACCGGCTTTTTTGCTATCTATCGCTGCATTAAATATAAATATATATAGTTGTCTCACTGACACATATCTACTATATAATTGTCTAAGGGTCACTTCCGTCTTTCTGTCTGTCTGTCACAGATATTCATTGGTCGCGGCCTCTGTCTGTCATGGAATCCAAGTCGCTGATTGGTCTAGCCAGCTGCCTGTCATGGCTGCCGCGACCAATCAGCGATGGCCACAGTCCGATTAGTCCCTCCCTACTCCCCTGCAGTCAGGTGCCCGGCGCCCGCTCCATACTCCCCACAGTCACCGCTCACACAGGGTTAATGCCAGCGATAACGGACCGCGTTATGCCGTGGGTAACTCACTCCGTTACCGCCACCATTAACCCTGTGTGACCAAGTTTTTACTATTAATGCTGCCTATGCAGCGTCAATAGTAAAAAGATCTAATGTTAAAAATAATAAAAAAAATAAAAAATCATCATATACTTTCCCTCCGGCGACTTTCCCGCTCTTCGCGACGTTCCGGTACTAAGGATGGTATGCGACAAAGACCTTCCATGACATCACGGTCATGTGACCGCGTCGTCATCACAGGTCCTGCGCACCTGCGCGAGAAAGACCTTCCATAACGTCACGTCATGTGACCACGACGTCATCACAGGTTCTGCACGCCTGCTCGAGAAGGACCTTCCATAACGTCACGGTCATGTGACCGCAATGTCATCACAGGTCCTGCGCGCCTACGCGAGAAGGACCTGCCATGACGTGACGGTCATGTGACCGTGACGTCATCACACCCTGGGACTGGAAGCTGGCGACAGAACTACAAGGGGGCCTCGGATTGGAAGGTGAGTATATGTTTATTTTATTTTTTAACCTGTGACATATGTGGCTGGGCAATATACTACGTAGCTGGGCAATATACTACATGGCTCTGTGCTGTATACTACATCGCTGGGCAATATACTACATAACTGGGCAATATACTACGTAACTGGGCAATATACTACGTGGCTGGGCAATATGCTCTGTGCTGTATACTACGTCGCTGGGCAATATACTACGTGACTGGGCAATATACTATGTGGCTGGGCAATATACTATGTGGCTGGGCAATATACTACGTGACTGGGCAATATACTATGTGACTGGGCAATATACTACATAGCTGGGCAATATAGTACATGACTGGGCAATATACTACGTAGCTGGGCAATATAGTACGTGACTGGGCAATATACTACGTGGGCTGTGCAATATACTACGTGGCTCTGTGCTGTATACTACGTCGCTGGGCAATATACTACGTAACTGGGCAATATACTACGTGACTGGGCAATATACTACGTAACTGGGCAATATACTACGTGGCTGGGCATTTTGCTCTGTGCTGTACAGTCATGGACAAAAATTTTGAGAATGAGACAAATATTAATTTTTCCAAAGTCTACTGCTTCATTTTTTCTAATGGCAATTTGCATATACTCCTGAATGTCAGAGTGATCAGCTTAACAGCAATTACTGGACTTGCAAAGTCAATATTTGCCCAGAAAATGAACTTTAACCCCCAAAACACATTTCAACATCATTGCAGTCCTGCCTTAAAAGGAGCAGCTAACATCATTTTAGTGATTGATAAATTAACACAGGTGTGGGTGTTGATGAGGACAGGGCTGGCGATCAATCAGTCATGATTAAGTAAGAATGACATCACTGGACACTTTAAAAGGAGGCTGGTGCTTGGTATCATTGTTTCTCTTCAGTTAACCATGGTTATCTCTAAAGAAACACGTGCAGCCATCATTGCACTGCACAAAAATGGCCTAACAGGGAAGAGTATCACAGCTACAAAGATTGCACCTCAGTCAACAATCTATCGCTTCATCAAGAACTTCAAGGAGAGAGCTTCCATTGTTGTCAAAAAGGCTCCAGGGCGCCCAAGAAAGACCAGCAAGCGCCAGGACCGTATCTTAAAACTGTTTCAGCTGCGGGATCGGACTACCAGCAGTGCCGAGCTTGCTCAGGAATGGCAGCAGGCTGGTGTGAGTGCTTCTGCACGCACTGTGAGGCGGAGACTCTTTGAGCAAGGCTTGGTTTCAAGGAGGGCAGCAAAGAAGCCACTTCTCTCCAGAAAAAACATCAGGGACCGACTGATATTCTGCAAAAGGTACAGGGAGTGGACTGCTGAGGACTAGGGCAAAGTCATTTTCTCTGATGAATCCCCTTTTCGATTGTTTGGGACATCTGGAAAACAGCTTATTCGGAGAAGAAGAGGTGAGCGCTACCACCAGTCTTGTCTCATGCCAACTGTAAAGCATCCTGAAACCATTCATGTGTGGGGTTGCTTCTCAGCCAAGGGAATCGGCTCACTCACAGTCTTGCCTAAAAACACAGCCATGAATAAAGAATGGTACCAGAATGTCCTCCAAGAGCAACTTCTCCCAACCGTCCAAGAGCAGTTTGGCGCCCAACAATGCCTTTTCCAGCATGATGGAGCACCTTGCCATAAAGCAAAGGTGATAACTAAATGGCTCATGGAACAAAACATAGAGATTTTGGGTCCATGGCCTGGAAACTCCCCAGATCTTAATCCCATTGAGAACTTGTGGTCAATCATCAAGAGACGGGTGGACAAACAAAAACCAACAAATTCTGGCAAAATGCAAGCATTGATTATGCAAGAATGGACTGCTATCAGTCAGGATTTGGTCCAGAAGTTGATTGAGAGCATGCCAGGGAGAATTGCAGAGGTCTTGAAGAAGAAGGGTCAACACTGCAAATATTGACTTGCTGCATTAACTCATTCTGTCAATATAACCTATTGGTACTCATAATATGATTGCAATTATATTTCTGTATGTGATGTAAACATCAGACAAACACTAATAAAAACCAGAGGGCAGCAGATCATGTGAAAATATAATTTTGGTGTCATTCTCAAAAATGTTGGCCATGACTGTATACTACGTCGCTGGACAATATACTACGTGACTGGGCAATATACTACATGGCAGTGGAAATTTACTACAAGGACATGCATATTCTAGAAAACCCGATGCGTTACAATCAGGCCACCATCAAGTATATGTATATATACCGATTCTATGTGTATATATCTGTTCTATTCTAACCTGTCAGTGTGATTTTACTGTACACCGCGCTGAATTGCCGGCTATTCAAAGGACACCGGTGTGTAAAAATCGGACAGAACTCGCATGGTGCGAGTGCTGTGTGATTTTTTTCTTGCACCCATTGACTTACATTGGCGAGTCTTGTCAGAGAATCGCAGCAATACGCAGCATGCTAAGATTTTTTTCTCAGTCCGATTTCAGCTGAGAAAAAAATAGCAAATGAGATGTCACCCATTGAATAACATTGATCCGAGTGCAATCTGATTTTTTATCAGAACACTGACACAGAGGTATTGTACTAGTGATCGACCACTGGTTCTAGTCTCCTAGTGGGACTAAAAAAATGAAGCATAATTAGTATCGTTATAAATGAAAATGTAAGAACATGTAAAATATGCTGTAAAAAAAAAGCATAACCCCCAACAACCTAAAAGTGCCAAGGTTGCTGGTTTTGGTCACCTTCCAATGAATGGAATAGAAAGTCATATATACCCCAAAGTACCAATATAATCTATGCTGTAATAGTGGAAGCCAAGCAACAATGGTGGCCATGCTTTTTTTTTCATTCCTTTCCGCAGGGAAATGTTCTGTTTTTCAGTACATTATGTGGTGAATTAAATTGTAGCATTTAACTTGTCTTCCCCAAAAAAGCTTGACCTCTAATATAGCTTTGCTGTCAGAAAAACAAAAAAGATTAAAGGGCTATTCGGTAGCATGGTACTTCTGACAGGCCTATAGAGAATGAATTGTGCAGAGCACTGCAGATCCTTTGGAATGGAATAAGAGGCTCAGTATTGGGGCTATAAGGCAGGGATGAATGGAGAGGTGGAATGGACAAAGGGGGAGGGGGAAGGGATGAATGGGGAGTGGGAGGGGATGAATGGGTAGCAGGAAGGGACAAAGGGGGAGGGGATGAATGGGGAGTGGCAAGGGACAAAAGGGAAGGATGAATGGGGAGCAGCAAGGGACAAAAGGGAAGGGATGAATGGGGAGTGAGAAGGGACAAAGGGGGAGGGGATAAATGGGGGAGCAGGAAGGGACAAAGGGGGAGGGGATGAATGGGGAGCAGGAAGGGACAAAGGGGGGATGAATGGGGAGCAAGAAGGGACAAAGGGGAGGGGATGAATGGGGAGCGGGAAGGGACAAGAGGGAAGGGATGAATGGGGAGTGGGAAGGGACAAAGGGGAGGGGATGAATGGGGAGCGGGAAGGGACAAAGGGGGAAGGGATGAATGGGGAGCAGGAAGGGACAAAGGGGAGGGGATGAATGTGGAGCAGGAAGGGACAAAGGGGGAGGGGATGAATGGGGAGCGGGAAAGGACAAAGGGGAGATGAATGGGGAGCGGGAAGAGACAATGAGGGAAGGGATGAATAGGGAGCGGGAAGGGACAAAGGGGAGGGGATGAATGGGGAGCAGGAAGGGACAAAGGGGAGGGGATGAATGGGGAGCAGGAAGGGACAAAGGGGAGGGGATGAATGGGGAGCGGGAAGGGACAAAGGGGAGGGAATGAATGGGGAGTGGGAAGGGACAAAGGGGGAGGGGATGAATGGGGAGTGGGAAGGGACAAAAGGGGGAGGGGATGAATGGGGAGCAGGAAGGGACAAAGGGGAGGGGATGAATGGGGAGCAGGAAGGGACAAAGGGAGGGGATGAATGGGGAGCAGGAATGGACAAAGGGGGAGGGGATGAATGGGGAGCGGGAAGGGACAAAGGGGGAAGGGATGAATGGGGAGCAGGAAGGGACAAAGGGGAGGGGATGAATGGGGAGCAGGAAGGGACAAAGGGGGAGGGGATGAATGGGGAGCGGGAAAGGACAAAGGGGAGGAGATGAATGGGGAGCGGGAAGAGACAAAGAGGGAAGGGATGAATAGGGAGCGGGAAGGGACAAAGGGGATGGGATGAAGGGGGGTGAAGAAAACCAGTTATCACCCGCACACGGGATGGGTGATAATGTGCTGATTGGCAGAACTGGGCACTTTTATCCCTAATAGAAAGCTGGAACAGATCGCACGTGTGACTACAGCTCCATTCATTCCCTACGGAACTGTGGAGTGCTGCCCATAGAGAATGGAATTATTCAACCAAATGTCCGAAAGATACTAATTGGCACTTCAAAATCAATTAATCAACATATAAGGAGCTCAGTACGCATTAACCCGAGTCCAAAAGAAGAGAACCAATGAATTCCCATAAAATGTCATATTTTATTATCAAAGATTAAAATTCAACAGGTATGATACAAATACAAAAAACACCTAGGGGACCAGAAATACACCCTTACTAATATATCATGATGGTATATCACCACCTATGACTGAAGAGAAAGGATTCCACACTTTCTAAAAGATGATCAATATTATAGACCATTCAGATATAGCCCAATCTGCCCAACGCATGGAATGAAACATTATACAGTGCCCCACACGGGCATACTTGATACATCATACAAATGTAGGCACAGATGTAGAGCATATATTACCTCACAGTAGAATAGGAGAATAAAATAGAGGGTCCGATGTCTGGTAGTTACATGGAACAGTGGATCCGATCTGGGTGATTCCGGGTGATTCCGTGCTCCCCTGCCGCCCCGACGCGCGTTTCGCCAAGGGCCCTTGGCCAAGACCCCAGCAATGCGATGCACCGTTCAGCCAGGACCACACTACGTTGAATGTTGTTCAGTTAGCGTATACACTAGAGCGCCCTCTGCCGGTTCCCAGCGTGTGTCACATATGCCAGAACTCATAACTTCGCAGTAGCTTTGGTCTTCTACAAAATGGCGGCCTCTGCGGCTCGTGCCATAGCCTGCCCGTCACACGACAGAGCTCCTCCCCCTGCAGGAGGACGTTGACACGCAGTGGCGGTGGCGCAGTAGTTATAGAGAGGTCGCCATTTGCGGTAGAGAAATACAGGTGCGGATGACGTCCAAGAACTCTTCCCTTCCCGCGCTTGTTACACGTGTAATGGGGTCAGTGATGCTCCCCATGTTCGCCGACCATGAGGATAAGGTTAAGTCGTCAGTTATATCGCGACACACTTTCTTCCCCTGGGGCAGAGCCTTTCTGCGTGCAGTGATGAGCTGTTCTGCATCCTGATGGCATGGGAGGACCCCCGATCTATCTCCACAAAGCTTATTATCGCGATAATCATAGATCTTGATGCGTCACTAGTGACATTTACATGATCGGTTGCTAAGCACATTGTTCTCCGAGATTTGTTGCTAGGCAACAGTATTGGTGTTATTATGGAGGGTCGTCTATACAACACTGCCCATCAGATCTTCGCTACTAATTCCTCAGACACGACATCTGCCATGTAGGAGTCCGGAATGTGGATTTTTTATTAAAAAGATGTTTTCCATCATAAGGCGTTAAAGAGACCCTGTCATCACGGTTTAACCTGTTACAGTAAGGCTGGTTTTACACTTGCCGTGTTTTTTCGGCCCATTTTTGCGGCCTCAATGCATTTCTATGGGGCAGAAAAAACGGGCCGCAATAATTTCATGGTGATCGGTGAGCCGTATAGCCGTTAGGGCCATATTTAGGGCTGTGAGAAAAGATCAAGCCTGCTCAATCTTTTTCTCAGCTTACGGACACAGCCACCATTGTAAATCACTGGGGCCGCAAAAAACAGCAGAAGGTTGTTTTTTGCGGTGCTCCGTGACTTTTTTTCCCAATACTTTTGCTGTTCGATATTATGGCAGACCTTGCAAATTGCGGTGATACGGCATGCAAAAAAGGCCCGCAATAACGGGCTGCAAAAAGGGTAAAGGTAAAACAAGCCTTAAGGTGTGGCCATAATGGCGCTGTTATACTGTTATAATGGATACATGTAGTGAAAAAAACGCTCATGCAGGATGAGCTGCGACGCTGAGAGGATGTAAGCGCCGAGGGAGCTGGGTAAGTATTTTAATGCCAGCGGGCGGGCGCACAGGGGGAGGGAGGGGGTAGATTACCGGGAACTGTATTTTAACAACAAAAAACAAAAAGATTTTTCATTCCTTCTCTCCAGCGAACGCTGCTGGGAAGAAGGAATGAATTCTGGATTCAGCACCCAAAGCAGGGGACAGCGCTTAGCTGTAGGGCTGTCTCCTGCACGGTGCGTGTGGTACACAGTCGGCACACGGCTGCCGCACGTGTGCCACACTGATGTGCCACACTGATGTGCCACGTTAGCACACGAACACGGATAACTCCGGTACCGATTTTTCCGGTACCGGAATTATCTGGACGTGTGGGACAGGCCTAATGCTGTAGATAAGCCCCCGTTGTATCCTGAAAGATGAGAAAAAGAGGTTAGATTATACTCACCCAGGGGCGGTCCTGCTGCGGTCCGGTCCGGCGCCTCCTATCTTCATGCGATGACGTCCTCTGCCTTGCTTCTGTCGCAAATCCTGCAGAGGTGTAATACTCTGCCCTGTTGAGGGCAGAGCAAAGTATTGCAGTGCGCAGGCTCCGGGAAAGGTCAGAGAGGCCCGGGTCACTGCAGTTTGCTCTGCCCTCAACAGGACAGACAAAGTACGCCTGCGCCAGAGCCGCAATGTGAAGACAAGAAGAGGACATCATCTGATGAAGATGGGAGGCCCCGGACCGCACCGCGACACCCATCGGACCGTACTGGGACCGCCCCTGGGTGAGTATAATCTAACCTCTTTTTCTCATCTTTCAGGATACATCGGGGGCTTATCTACAGCATTACAGAATGCTGTAGATAAGCCCGATGCTGGTGGGCTTAGCTCACCCTCGATTTTGGGGCTGACCGGTTCCCTTTAACAGGTTGAATTGTGACGACAGGTTCTCTTTAATGTCTTATGAGTGAGGGTCTGATCAGACCCTTGGATTTCTGCCACAGATGTGCAGATTAGTATGTTTCAGATTGGCCTTAATAATAATAATAATAATTTTATTTATATAGCGCCAACATATTCCGCAGCGCTTTACAAATTATAGAGGGGACTTGTACAGACAATAGACATTACAGCATAACAGAAATACAGTTCAAAACAGATACCAGGAGGAGTGAGGGCCCTGCTCGCAAGCTTACAAACTATGGGGAAAAGGGGAGACACGAGAGGTGGATGGTAACAATTGCTTTAGTTATTCGGACCAGCTATAGTGTAAGGCTCAGGTGTTCATGTAAAGCTGCATGAACCAGTTACCTGCCTAAGTATGTAGCAGTACAGACACAGAGGGCTAATACTGCATAAAGTGTATGAGAACATGATGCGAGGAACCTTTTTTTTTTTTTATTATAAATAGGCCACACAGGGATCGTTAGGTTAATGCATTGAGGCGGTAGGCCAGTCTGAACAAATGAGTTTTTAGGGCACGCTTAAAACTGTGGGGATTGGGGATTAATCGTATTAACCTAGGTAGTGCATTCCAAAGAATCGGCGCAGCACGTGTAAAGTCTTGGAGACGGGAGTGGGAGGTTCTGATTATTGAGGATGCTAACCTGAGGTCATTAGCGGAGCGGAGGGCACGGGTAGGGTGGTAGACTGATACCAGGGAGGAGATGTAGGGTGGTGCTGAGCCATGGAGTGCTTTGTGGATGAGGGTAGTAGTTTTGTGCTGGATTCTGGAGTGGATGGGTAGCCAGTGTAATGACTGGCACAGGGTAGAGGCATCGGTGTAACGGTTGGTGAGGAATATGATCCTGGCTGCAGCATTCAGGACAGATTGGAGCGGGGAGAGTTTTGCAAGAGGGAGACCGATTAGTAGAGAGTTACAATAGTCCAGACGAGAATGAATAAGTGAAACAGTCAGAGTTTTTGCAGAGTCGAAATTAAGAAAAGGGCGAATTCTAGAAATGTTTTTGAGATGCAGGTAAGAAGAGCGAGCCAGTGATCGGATGTAGGGGGTGAATGAAAGGTCAGAATCAAGGATGACCCCAAGGCAGCGGGCATGTTGCTTTGGAGTAATGGTGGAACCGCACACGGAGATGGCAATGTCAGGCAAAGGTAGGTTAGTAGAGGGAGAGAACACGAGGAGTTCAGTTTTTGACAGGTTCAGTTTCAGATAGAGGGAGGACATGATGTTAGAGACAGCGGTAAGACAATCACTGGTGTTTTCTAAAAAGGTCGGTGTGATATCGGGAGCAGAAGTGTATAATTGGGTGTCGTCAGCATAGAGATGGTACTGGAAACCAAAGGGCCTTAAAGGGGTTGTCTCAAGTTCATAAAGGGATAAAATTGCAGTGTTTATAAAAACAAGAAAACAAGCAACTTTGCTTCTTACCTCTTATTAAAAAATCCTTTCCATTTTTAATTTTATAGTGCACAACCCATTGCCTAGGTTACCGGCCACCCTACAGTCCTACAATGGCTGTTTACCTAGCTACGAGGAGGCTGTATGCTTTACAGCCTGATCGCTGGATCTGACCAATCTGACTTCCCCCGGCGTCTCCCATGCTGCAGAGGCTCTGTTGTCTGCCAGCACACAGGAGAGCACCCTGGTCAGACCAGTAGTGTGGCCATGCTGTGGTCTGGGCTGTCAATCTTCAGGAGTCAGGGACCAGACGCAGTGCGCTCCTACAGATTCATGTTGAGAAAACTCCTTTAATATAGCCATTCTGTGTAAGGTATCCACCAGCTTTACTGCACAGAATCTTTTTTTTTTTAATTTACATTTGAGAAAAATCCCCAAATCTTACATTTTTCACACTGATCAATAGGTATCATAATTAATCGGTTCACATTCCTAGTTTTACAGAGATAACTTCCTATCACAGCGGCACTGGTGCTGGTCAGGTCACCCTCTTGTGTATAGAGCACAGCGGCCCTGACTGACAGCTCAGCGTTAGGGCTGGCTGTCAGTCAGTGCCGGGATGGTTAGAGTCTTATTATTTAGTTATTATGCATTGCTTAGATAGCATTATCATATTCCACAGCGCTTTACCAACATTACTATTATTGCTGTCCCCGTTGGGGCTCACAATCTAAATGCCCTCTCCGTACGTCTTTGGAGTGTGGGAGGAAACCAACACAAACACGGGGAGAACATTCAAACCTCTTGCAGATGTTGTCCTTGGTATTTTAGCCCCGGACCCCAGTGCTGCAAAGCAACATTGCTAACCACTGAGCCACCATGCTGCCCAATAGTCACTGCTCTCTATGCACAGAGCGGTGACGGAAATCGTGTCGGCATCACACCTGTGACTGAAAGACTGAGCCGCACGGTGTTAGAACGCTATTAAAGGGGCTCACATGTCATAACAACCTCGCATGAGCTCCGGGAACACGAGTGCCTACACCACTGGAATGGCGCCTACATCAGAGGTGAGTGTAGGGTGTTGTTATTTCTCCTACGCCTCATTAGGGGACACAGGACCATGGGTGTTATGCTGCTTGCCACTAGGAGGACACTAAGTAAACACAAAGAGTTAAATCCTCTTCTGCAGTATACACCCCTTGACTGGCCAGTAACGACTCAGTTCTTGCTTAGTGTCTGTAGGAGGCACTTGGGTCTGTTTTCAGACTCCACCGTTTTTTTGTTTTATTTTTATTTTCTGCAAATTTTTATTTTTTAATTAACGGAGTGAAGGGGGCGACGGATTCCTCTCTAGGGTCCACTCTCCCCCGAACCATCAACAGGCGAGCACGGCGAGTATACCTCCCCGTACCTCTCCTGCGATGACTGGGGCATGCCTAAGCTACACCAAGGCGACGGTCCCGATCTCCCCCCTGTAAGAGGGCGAGCACATAGAGTATACCTCTTATGTGCATCTCCCGGGTTCATCCGAAAATTAAGCCCTCACCTTGGCGTCACTTAGACCCCACAGTAGCCGTAAGTGCCCTGCGGCAGGCACAGCCATAAGTCCCCTGCGGCAGGCATATCTCAGGACGCAGACGCTCTCCATCCCCCGGCATAGGGAGGATCGATTGAGCTGCAGGCTCCCCTCCTTGGTGAGTACTACCCTTCCTCACTATGCCTGCGTGGGAAGGTGCGGTCCGGGTCCCTGGGGAGAGATACTAGCTGCCAACGGCAGTCATCAGGCACGGTGGCGCGGCCGCCAGTGCATCCCGCCTGCCGGCTCCTTAAATTTAGTCCCCGGCTTCTACTGCCGGACTAAGCCGCAACTTAAAATTCCCGCCCACCGTCAAAGCCCCGCCCACTACTCAGGCGCTTCTCGCTCTGAACGAGAAGTGCCCTGCAAATCTCGGGCGCCATCTTGGGACTCCACTTCTGCAGGAAAAATTCAGCCGAAAACGCTACCTTCCCTCTCTACCTCCCCGGGGACACCAGCACAGGACCGTGGGTAAGCTGCTCCACTCCATAGGGAAAAGCTTAACCCCTTCTCTGCTCCCATAGCCCTGCTATCGCAGTTTAATTGGAGTACAGACGTACACTATGTCTCAATCTAAGGAGGCTAAAAGGGGCAATAAAAAGCACACTGTTTTTTTTACTTCATGTGCCACTTGCAATTCTGCGTTGCCACTGCCCACAATACCCCTTTGTGCCAGAACTGTGACCCGGCCTGTGCACAGCCGCCTTCTGCCGCCACATCCAATGACTCCACAGACCCCGCCAAGCCTAACCCTCCTGAGTGGGCTGCAACCTTGTCACGTTCAATGGATTCATTGGTCAAGGCATTGGACTCTTTCCGGGGGTCCTCCTTAAGCCAGAACTCGCCTCTGTCGGCTACAACGGAATCTGGCAATGTTGCAGGGCCTTCCGACCACAGGGGGCGTACCATACTACGGGACTCTCGGGGTGCCAGAAAAAGAACCCTTCCCTCATCTCCCATCCATTCTCGAGCTTCAGCATCTGTGAGCTCATCTCGCTCCCCCTCCCCCGAGGGTCGCAGCGTACATGACTCAGTATACGAGTTGGAGGAATCTTTAACCCAAGACTCCTCTATCGGTCAGGAGACACTTGACTCCCTTATTGAGGCAGTCAACAGAACACTAATGGTGGACGAGGAATCGGTATCCACTCAGGAACACGTCTCTTAAAAAGACTAAACGCGTTCAAAACATATTTGCTAATTACCCTGAGTTTCAAGACATTGTCCAAAAACACAGGGAACTCCCGGAGAAGCGTTTTACGGGTCAAAAAGCCACGGAAGCTAAATATCCTTTCTCCAAGGATCTGGTGAAGGAGTTGCTTCTCTCTTCTTCTGTGGATCCTGCCGTATCGTGACTCGCATCCAAAACAGTCTTATCCCTGTCCGACGGTTCATCAGTCAAAAATCCTTCTGACCGTCAAATTGACTACCTAGCTCATTCAGTCTTTGAAGCCTCAGGAGCAGCTCTCCTTCCATCTTTTGCCGCTACCTGGGTGGCTAAGGCAATGGTTGCCTGAGCAGAGGTGTTAACCTCTACCGTCCACGACAGTAATCTCCCCCCAGAGGCGGCCAGACTCGCTAACCAGATAGCTCAGTCCGGAGATTTTGTAGTTAACACTTCCATAGATGCGGCTAATTGCGCAGTGGAAGCAGCTGCAAACGCAATTTCCATCAGGAGGGCCTTATGGCTCCGCGATTGGCGAGCAGATTCTGCTTCTAAAGAGTCGCTAACTTCTTTACCTTACCAAGCTGGCCGTTTATTGGGGGAGAAACTAGACCAAATCATTTCTGACGCCACCGGATGGAAGAGTACATTTCTTCCCCAGCAAAAACCTGCCCGGCCTTTTTGGAATCAACAGCAGTTTTGATTCCGGTCCTCTCGTAACAACTCCAGTTGGTCCTCTTCCCCTGGTTCGGGACGGCGGGAAAACAGAAATCCCCAGGTCTCATACAGACCAAATCGTTCCTGGAAACCCACACTGAGACCTTCTGGCCCTAAGCCATCCGCATCCCTTAAACCTTCTACTCAATGACTCGTCGACGTGTGCGGCGGACACCGACAAAGTAGGCGGACGCATTCTTTTGTTTTGTCAAAATTGGCTCTCGGTCGTTCACGATGAGTGGGTCAGAGAGCTCGTGTCTTCCGGATACAAAATCGAGTTTTTTTCCATCGCCATCTCTGGGCTTCTTCCAGTCTTCTCCCCCCAAATCAAGGGCGTCACATCTTCTTCAGGCCATACAGGCGCTTCAAATGGACGGTGTCATTGCTCCTGTCCCTCTAGACCAAAGGTTCAAGGGGTTTTACTCCAACCTTTTCGTGGTCCCAAAGAAGGACAGGACTCTACGGCCCATACTGGACCTCAAACTGCTGAACAAGTTCGTAAGGGTCCGGCACTTCAGGATGGAATCGCTCCGTTCCGTTGTCGCGTCCCTGGAAAAAGGAGAGTTCCTTGCATCCATAGACATCAAGGACGCTTATCTACATATTCCAATTTTTCCCTCTCATCAGCAGTTCCTGCGCTTCGCAGTCCAAGAAGAACACTTCCAGTTTGTGGCCTTGCCTTTCGGACTCGCCACTGCCCCCAGAGTCTTCACGAAGGTCATGGCGGCCATTCTTCACGCTTGGGGAGTGGTAGTTCTGCCTTATCTGGATGACCTATTAATCAAGGGTCCGTCCCATTCTCCCTGCGAGGAGTCTGTAAGTATCACCGTGGATTCTCTTTCTCGCCTGGGTTGAAAAATCAACTTCGAGAAATCATCTCCAGTGCCGGCTCAGCAAATCTGCTTCCTGGGCATGATTTTGGACTCTTCCCACAGGTTAGTCATTTTCCTTCCAGAGAAGGTCTTGTCCTTACATCAGGGAGCGCGCAAGCTCTCCCGCCCAGTCCCTCACACCATTCGCTTTGCAATGCGCATCCTCAGGGAAATGGTTGCGGCGATGGAAGCCGTTCCGTTTGCGCAGTTCCATCTCTGTCCCCTGCAACAGGCGCTGCTGTTAGCCTGGGACAGGAGACCGTTTTCCCTCGACCGTCGTTTTCGCCTGTCTCCACAGGTCAGGCAGACCCTCAGGTGGTGGACGCTACAGTCCTCCCTGAACCAAGGGAAGCCCTTTCTCCCAGTGCACTGGTTAGTGGTGACCACCGATGCCAGTCTTTTGGGCTGGGGCGCAGTTTTCAATCACCACATGGTACAGGGTTGTTGGTCCACAAGAGAGTCACGTCTCCCAATCAATATCTTGGAGATTCGAGCGATCACTCTTGCCTTATGCAACTTTCACCACCTTGTCGCAGGCCATCCTATCAGAATCCAATCCGACAACGCCACAGCCGTGGCGTATATCAACCGGCAAGGGGGAACCCGCAGCAGGGCAGTCATGCTCGAAGTCTCCCACATCCTGCGCTGGGCCGAGACCGATCACTCGCTCATCTCGGCAATCCGCTTACCAGGTGTGGAAAATTGGGAAGCGGACTTACTCAGTCACCAAGGTCTTGCCTCGGGCGAGTGGTCCCTCCATCCGGAAGTCTTCCAGCAGATTTGTCTTCGCTGGGGGACGCCGGATGTGGATCTCATGGCCTCGAGGCTCAACAACCAGGTTCCCCAGTTCATTGCGCGATCCCGCGATCCCTGCTCCATCGGGGCAGATGCTCTGGTCCTGTCGTGGCATCGGTTCCAGCTGCCATGCATATTTCCGCCTCTTCCTCTGCTCCCGAGAGTCATCAAGAAGATCAGGGCAGAGGGGAGACCGGTGATCCTCGCCGTGCCGGACTGGCCGCGCCGAGCATGGTATGCGGAACTCGTCCAAATGGTTGCCGACGTCCCATGGCGGCTTCCAGATCGCATGGATCTTCTCTCACAGGGCCCGATTTACCACCAGAACTCTGGGGCCCTGTCTTTGATGGCGTGGCCGTTGAATCCTGGATTTTAGCCCAAGCCGGATTCTCTCCAGGGGCTTCCTCTACCATGATTCGCGCTAGGAAACCCGTATCCTTGCGCATCTATCATCGCACCTGGCGCATCTTCTTTTCATGGTGCAATTCCCATGGATGTACTCCTCTGGTTTTTTCCATTCCGTCCATTCTGGAGTTTCTCCAATCAGGCTTAGAGTCAGGCCTTGCCCTAAGCTCACTCAAGGGACAAGTGTCCGCATTGTCTGTTCTATTCCAACGAAAGATCGCTTCCAGACTGCCGGTTAAGACGTTCATCCAAGGAGTCTCCTGGGTGGTCCCTCCCTATAGAATGCCTTTGGCTTCATGGGATCTTATCTTGGTTCTCGGAGTTCTTCAGGAGACCCCTTTTGAACCATTGCAGGACATCTCTCTCACCCTCCTTTCTTGGAAGGTGGTCTTTCTCGTCGCGATTACGTCAATCAGGAGCGTTTTTGAGTTGGTGGCTCTCTCTTGCCGGCCCCCTTTCCTGATTTTTCACCCAGACAAGGTGAAAGACAAGACCTAAAGTCGTCTCCTCCTTTCATCTAAATGAGGACATTGTCTTGCCGTCATTCTGTCCGGCACCAATCCATCGTATCGAGAAAGCTCTCCATACTCTGGATGTAGTTAGGGCTCTTCAGTAACATAGTAACATAGTTAGTAAGGCCGAAAAAAGACATTTGTCCATCCAGTTCAGCCTATATTCCATCATAATAAATCCCCAGATCTACGTCCTTCTACAGAACCTAATAATTGTATGATACAATGTTGTTCTGCTCCAGGAAGACATCCAGGCCTCTCTTGAACCCCTCGACTGAGTTCGCCATCACCACCTCCTCAGGCAAGCAATTCCAGATTCTCACTGCCCTAACAGTAAAGAATCCTCTTCTATGTTGGTGGAAAAACCTTCTCTCCTCCAGACGCAAAGAATGCCCCCTTGTGCCCGTCACCTTCCTTGGTATAAACAGATCCTCAGCGAGATATTTGTATTGTCCCCTTATATACTTATACATGGTTATTAGATCGCCCCTCAGTCGTCTTTTTTCTAGACTAAATAATCCTAATTTCGCTAATCTATCTGGGTATTGTAGTTCTCCCATCCCCTTTATTAATTTTGTTGCCCTCCTTTGTACTCTCTCTAGTTCCATTATATCCTTCCTGAGCACCGGTGCCCAAAATTGGACACAGTACTCCATGTGCGGTCTAACTAGGGATTTGTACAGAGGCAGTATAATGCTCTCATCATGTGTATCCAGACCTCTTTTAATGCACCCCATGATCCTGTTTGCCTTGGCAGCTGCTGCCTGGCACTGGCTGCTCCAGGTAAGTTTATCATTAACTAGGATCCCCAAGTCCTTCTCCCTGTCAGATTTACCCAGTGGTTTCCCATTCAGTGTGTAATGGTGATATTGATTCCTTCTTCCCATGTGTATAACCTTACATTTATCATTGTTAAACCTCATCTGCCACCTTTCAGCCCAAGTTTCCAACTTATCCAGATCCATCTGTAGCAGAATACTATCTTCTCTTGTATTAACTGCTTTACATAGTTTTGTATCATCTGCAAATATCGATATTTTACTGTGTAAACCTTCTACCAGATCATTAATGAATATGTTGAAGAGAACAGGTCCCAATACTGACCCCTGCGGTACCCCACTGGTCACAGCGACCCAGTTAGAGACTATACCATTTATAACCACCCTCTGCTTTCTATCACTAAGCCAGTTACTAACCCATTTACACACATTTTCCCCCAGACCAAGCATTCTCATTTTGTGTACCAACCTCTTGTGCGGCACGGTATCAAACGCTTTGGAAAAATCGAGATATACCACGTCCAATGACTCACCGTGGTCCAGCCTATAGCTTACCTCTTCATAAAAACTGATTAGATTGGTTTGACAGGAGCGATTTCTCATAAACCCATGCTGATATGGAGTTAAACAGTTATTCTCATTGAGATAATCCAGAATAACATCCCTCAGAAACCCTTCAAATATTTTACCAACAATAGAGGTTAGACTTACTGGCCTATAATTTCCAGGTTCACTTTTAGAGCCCTTTTTGAATATTGGCACCACATTTGCTATGCGCCAGTCCTGCGGAACAGACCCTGTCGCTATAGAGTCCCTAAAAATAAGAAATAATGGTTTATCTATTACATTACTTAGTTCTCTTAGTACTCGTGGGTGTATGCCATCCGGACCCGGAGATTTATCTATTTTAATCTTATTTAGCCGGTTTCGCACCTCTTCTTGGGTAAGATTGGTGACCCTTAATATAGGGTTTTCATTGTTTCTTGGGATTTCACCTAGCATTTCATTTTCCACCGTGAATACCGTGGAGAAGAAGGTGTTTAATATGTTAGCTTTTTCCTCGTCATCTACAACCATTCTTTCCTCACTATTTTTTAAGGGGCGTACATTTTCAGTTTTTATTCTTTTACTATTGATATAGTTGAAGAACAGTTTGGGATTAGTTTTACTCTCCTTAGCAATGTGCTTCTCTGTTTCCTTTTTGGCAGCTTTAATTAGTTTTTTAGATAAAGTATTTTTCTCCCTATAGTTTTTTAGAGCTTCAATGGTGCCATCCTGCTTTAGTAGTGCAAATGTTTTCTTTTTACTGTTAATTGCCTGTCTTACTTCTTTGTTTAGCCACATTGGGTTTTTCCTATTTCTAGTCCTTTTATTCCCACAAGGTATAAACCGCTTACACTGCCTATTTAGGATGTTCTTAAACATTTCCCATTTATTATCTGTATTCTTATTTCTGAGGATATTGTCCCAGTCTACCAGATTAAGGGCATCTCTAAGCTGGTCAAACTTTGCCTTCCTAAAGTTCAGTGTTTTTGTGACTCCCTGACAAGTCCCCCTAGTGAAAGACAGGTGAAACTGTACAAT
This sequence comes from Ranitomeya imitator, assembly GCF_032444005.1. NCBI lineage: Eukaryota > Metazoa > Chordata > Amphibia > Anura > Dendrobatidae > Ranitomeya > Ranitomeya imitator. Next base: position 438,805,941 of record NC_091284.1, read on the forward strand.
ATTGTGGTCGCTATTTCCTAGATGCCCAACCACCTGCAGATTTGTTATTCTGTCAGGTCTATTAGATAGTATTAGGTCTAAAAGTGCTCCTCCTCTGGTTGGATTCTGCACCAATTGTGAAAGATAATTTTTCTTGGTTATTAGCAGAAACCTATTGCCTTTATGGGTTTCACAGGTTTCTGTTTCCCAGTTAATATCCGGGTAGTTAAAGTCCCCCATAACCAGGACCTCATTATGGGTTGCAGCTTCATCTATCTGCTTTAGAAGTAGACTTTCCATGGTTTCTGTTATATTTGGGGGTTTGTAACAGACCCCAATGAGAATTTTGTTACCATTTTTCCCTCCATGAATTTCGACCCATATGGACTCGACATCCTCATTTCCTTCGCTAATATCCTCCCTTAAAGTGGACTTTAGACAAGACTTTACATAGAGACAAACCCCTCCTCCTCTCCGATTTTTACGATCCTTTCTAAACAGACTGTAACCCTGTAAGTTAACTGCCCAGTCATATCTTTCATCTAACCATGTCTCGGTTATTCCCACTATGTCAAAGTTACCTGTAGATATTTCTGCTTCTAGTTCTTCCATCTTGTTTGTCAGGCTTCTGGCGTTTGCGAGCATGCAGTTTAGAGGATTTTGTTTTGTTCCAATCTCCTCGCTGTGGATTGTTTTAGAAATGTTCTTACCTCCCTTCTGAGTATGTTTTCCTGGGTCTTCTTTGTTCAAGTCTAATGTTTTTCTTCCCGTCCCCTCTTCTTCTAGTTTAACGCCCTCCTGATGAGTGTAGCGAGTCTTCTGGCGAATGTGTGTTTCCCAGGTTTGTTGAGGTGTAGTCCGTCTCTGGCGAGGAGTCCATCGTACAAGTAATTCACACCGTGGTCCAGGAATCCGAATCCTTGTTGTCTGCACCATCGTCTTAGCCAGTTGTTTGCATCAAGGATCCTGTTCCATCTCCTGGTGCCATGCCCGTCTACTGGAAGGATAGAAGAAAAAACTACCTGTGCATCCAGTTCCTTTACTTTCTTCCCCAACTCTTCAAAGTCCTTGCAGATTGTCGGTAGGTCCTTCCTTGCCGTGTCATTGGTGCCAACATGTATCAGAAGAAATGGGTGGACGTCCTTGGAGCTGAAGAGCTTTGGTATCCTATCGGTCACATCCTTGATCATCACACCTGGAAGGCAGCATACTTCTCTTGCAGTTATGTCCGGTCTGCAGATGGCTGCTTCTGTGCCTCTCAGTAGTGAGTCTCCCACCACCACCACTCTTTGTTGCTTCTTGGCTGTACTTTTTGCTGTCACTTGTTGCTGTGTGCCCTTTTCTTTTTTGCTTGCTGGTATTGCTTCATCCTTAGGTGTGCCATCTTCATCCTCTACAAAGATTTGATATCGGTTCTTCAGTTGTGTGGTTGGTGATTTCTCCATGGTCTTCTTGCTTCTTTTGGTCACATGCTTCCACTCATCTGCTTTTGGAGGTTCTCTGAAACTTTTTTCACCTTCTGTGACCAGTAGAGATGCTTCTGTTCTGTCTAGAAAGTCTTCATTCTCTTTGATGAGTTTCAAAGTTGCTATTCTTTCTTCCAGACCCCGCACCTTTTCTTCTAAAAGGGCCACTAGTCTACACTTCTGACAGGTGAAATTTGATTCTTCTTCTGGTTGATCTGTGAACATGTAGCACATGCTGCAGCTCACCATGTAGGTTGTCACATCTGCCATGTTGCTCCTAGATCCTGCTGACTTGCTGTGTGTTTTCCTTCTTGTGTAATCTACTCAGCCAAGCTCTCTTGCAATAATGTCCTACAGGCAAAAATTCGCGCGCCATAAGGTGCGCGGTTTGGTGATGCTTTCCAAGCAGCTGGTCCCGGCTGTACCCAACGATCTTCTAGCTTAGGGAGACTCCTTGCTTTTCCCAGAAGGCTCCTGGAATATGCAAATTAGCCTCCTCTAGCTTGAATCCCTGGTTTGGTGATGCTTTCCAAGCAGCTGGTCCCGGCTGTACCCAACGATCTTCTAGCTTAGGGAGACTCCTTGCTTTTCCCAGAAGGCTCCTGGAATATGCAAATTAGCCTCCTCTAGCTTGAATCCCTGGTTTGGTGATGTTTTCCAAGCAGCTGGTCCCGGCTGTACCCAACGATCTTCTAGCTTAGGGAGACTCCTTGCTTTTCCCAGAAGGCTCCTGGAATATGCAAATTAGCCTCCTCTAGCTTGAATCCCTGGTTTGGTGATGCTTTCCAAGCAGCTGGTCCCGCCTGTACCCAACGATCTTCTTCGGCGGTACATATCTCGCACGGCTTCCTTCCGTAAGTCGGATGTCCTGTTCGTGCTTCCGGAGGGACATAGGAAAGGTCTACCCGCCTTAATGGCCACTCTAGCCAAGTGGATTCGCTCCACTATCCAGAAATCCTACTGCGTCTGGAACACCCCTGTCCCAGCAGGGGTTACGGCGCATTCAACTCGGTCGGTTGGTGCATCTTGGGCCATTCGGCACCAGGCATCAGCACAACAGCTTTGCAAAGCTGCAACTTGGTCCAGTCTGCATACCTTCATGAAGCACCATCAGGTTCATACTCAGGCTTCGGCAGATGCTGCCCTTGGCAGGTGCATTCTGCAGACAGCGGTACCTCAGTAAGTCGGTGGTACATGGGGTTTTAGCAGTGCAATTGCTCCCCACCCAGGGACTGCTTTAGGACGTCCCATGGTCCTGTGTCCCCCAATGAGGTGTAAGAGAAAAGGAGATTTTTGTGTACTCACCGTAAAATCTTTTTCTCCAAGCCAATCATTGGGGGACACAGCACCCACCCTGTTAACGTATTGGCTGTTTGTTGTTGTATTTTGTTCCTCAGTTTTTGACATAGTTTACTTGTCTTGGTTTTCTTATACCCCTATTGCTTTACTACCGAATTGAGTCGTTACTGGCCAGTCAAGGGGTGTATACTGCAGAGGAGGAGTTAACTCTTTGTGTTTACTTAGTGTCCTCCTAGTGGCAAGCAGCATAACACCCATGGACATAACACCCATGATTGGCTCGGAGAAAAAGATTTTACGGTGAGTACACAAAAATCTCCTTTTCCAAGGGGGGCAAATATTCAGATCGAGAAGCTGCTGTCCTAGTGGTGAACAACCCCATTACCCTTCAGATTAACCCCATATCTACAGATTAGTTGTAACCAAAATCACTGTAGGCAAAGTTTTGGGTTCCTGGTATTTTTTTTTCTAAACAGCAGCATGCATTTGTCTCAGTATTTCTTCTAGCCATTGACTTCATATGAATTTAAAAAGTCTGAAAAAAGGATCAGTAGTGTTTCTTCTCTTGTAGAACGATGTCCCACTCAAAGGTGACGTTACCCCCATATCCAGTACAGATTGGCTCAGTTAAACACTGTTCCCCTGAAAAACATCTCCAAGAATATGTACAATGCGGAAACTATGATAAAGTGAAGAAAATGCTAAAAAAAGGTAAGGACATTGCTGATGTAATAGTGTGCTGATCGAAAATTGTTATTTGGGGGAAAGGGAATTGGTGTAACCGTAAGGCCCCATTCAGACATGCAGGTTTCTCTTACACGATGTAGCTATGTCTTTCACAGACAGCGGGAGACATGTCAGGAACTCCAGTGCCAGCTATTGGGGTTAGCAATCCTAAAAAGTTAATATTGAGGGTTTTGTCACAAAACTTAGGATATGAAGCCAAACTTGACTGTCCATTTGCAGACATGTTTCGGGGTGTTTGCTCCTCATCTTATCCTAAAGGTACCGTGACATTTAGCGACGCTGCAGCGATCTAGACAACGATGCCGATCGCTGCAGCGTCGCTGTGTGGTCACTGGAGAGCTGTCACATAGACAGCTCTCCAGCGACCAACGATGCCGAAGTCCCCAGGTAACCAGGGTAAACATCGGGTTACTAAGGGCAGGGCCGCGCTTAGTAACCCGATGTTTACCTTGGTTACCAGTGTAAATGTAAAAAAAACAAAAGCACTACATACTTACATTCTGGTGTCTGTCGCGTCCCCCGCCTTCAGCTTCCCTGCACTGTGTCAGCGCCGGCTGTAAAGCACAGCGGTGACGTCACCGCTGTGCTCTGCTTTACGGCCGGCCGGCGCTGACACAGTGCAGGGTAGCAGAAGGCGGGGGACGCGACAGACACCAGAATGTAAGTATGTAGTGTTTTTTTTTTTTTACATTTATACTGGTAACCAGGGTAAACATCGGGTTACTAAGCGGCCCTGTGCTTAGTAACCCGATATTTACCCTGGTTACCAGTGAAGACATCGCTGAATCGGCGTCACACACGCCGATTCAGCGATGTCTGCGGGAGATCCAGCGACGAAATAAAGTTCTGGCCTTTCTGCTCTGACCAACGATGTCACAGCAGGATCCTGATCGCTGCTGCGTGTCAAACACAACGAGATCGCTATCCAGGACGCTGCAACGTCACGGATCGCTAGCGATATCGTTGTTCAGTGTGAAGGTACCTTAAGTCGTGACAAGGCCCTTTAACGGGTCGATATTGACTTTTAGGATTGCCAATTCCAATAGGGGGCACTAGAGTTTCAGTCCTCCTTCACTTTGAAGAGGCTATTTTCATATTTAAAGTGAACCTGACAGCAGATATATACGGGCAGCATGCATCAGACAGTGGATGCACAATTTCAGCCCTTTATGTTTAACTCTGAAATGTTGTGGTGTATAAGAGAAAAAACATAGTGCAGACCAGGCCACACAGGACACTAGTCTCCCTATGTGCACATATAGGGCGAGACCTATTACTCAGGCACAGCGGACTGGGAAAAGCTGCCGAGGATCCACCTCTCTGACTAGTCTCCCATGTGGCTGTGTCCCCAGGGACTAGTAAACTATGTTTGAAAAACATATATGGCTAAAATTGTGCAACAGCAGTCTGGTACGTGCTGCCCTTGGATCAAACAGCATGTTTCAGCTGTCATATTCCATTTAAATTCCCAGATGAACAGTACATGGCCTATAAGTCTCTTTTCACAGACTTTTCCACAAGCAGAAATGTTACCTCTTGGAGTCCCTGTCAAAAGCTTCTCACCTGCTTACACTATTGAAAGACAAAAATCCTGAAACATATGGCTGTAAATGGAGTTTCTGTCTTGCCTTCCTATCCAAAGTCGTATTGCAAGGCTTGTTAAAGGTTGGATGTTGACTGTTAGGATAGATACAGTTAATAGGTGGCACTAGAGTTCTAGTCCTCTTCTCTGAAGGGCATTACATGGCGAATAACTCTTAAGCCCACTTGGCACTCTCCGCAAGGAGAAACTTTACCTTTCACCTTTCAGACTCCATTTCTCAGATAGGCCATGTACCCATTAGTCTGCATTCACTCATCCATTTGTTATGGCCTGCGGGTCTCCTGACCTGAACTCGGCAGCCTCATAGGCATATGCAAGCCTGTCAAGTTTGGGTCAGAAGACCAACAGAGAGTCCATGCATTATGGTCCATGGATGTGTGACCAGCATTGTAGTCATGTCCATGGGCTTTTGTGGGCCTAGTGTCTGTAAAAAATGTAAGATGGATCAAATTTTCCAATGCAAGATTATGGATCCATGCAAAAAGGAATTTAGTGATTGCTTGATAGGATAATGCATTATTTCTCACATGTTTTTGTGGCTGTAGCTGTAATTTTATTTGCAGAAATTGTATTTTCTGCTCATTAGGCCGGGGTCACACTTGCGAGTGCAATGCGAGAAACACGCGCATCAATGCCCGGCACTGCCACCGGCACTCAGGATCGGAGTTTGCGGCTGCATGTATTTCAATGTAGCTGGTCCCGAGTGTCAGCGGCAGTGCCGGGTATTGATGCGCGAGTTTCTCGCATTGCACTCGCAAGTGTGCCCCTGGCGCCTAATAATGATTTTTGGGTGGAATTGAAATAAAAACACAGCTTTTTGGGATTCATTTTAATGGCGTTTACCACGTGGTGTAAATGACTTGATAACATTATGCTATGGGTTCTTGCGATTCTAATACATTTGTCTGTGTTTTTGTTGTGTTTTACTTCTTTTCCATAGTTAGACTTTTGCATGCAGACTTTGTTTTGCAGGATGACTAGTCACGGGTGCCTTTCTATGGCACAAAAACTGCTACAACAGCCATAATGGAGGCAACAATTGCAATTTCATAATATATTATTTATTTTTTTTTCCTACCAATTAAAAAATGTTACAATTTTACTGCGACAACAATAACAAAACCGCTCTGCGGCCTAAAGGTGTGCCAGGTGGCCTTTTAGCTCCTTCTCTAAGGCAGGCTCCGGTAGACTTGAGTGTCTTTATAGGGTCCACATCTGCCATGGCAATTGATCAGTATAAAGCCCCTACATCTGTAAGACAAGTTTAAATCTGAGGTCAGCATTGACTCTGCCATCTGAGGCGTAAATGGCCAGGATCAGAGTCACCGCTGCAAAAGAAAACAAAAACACGATTCAACAGAATGCAAACACCTGGCGTGAAGAGGTCCTCACTATGTTCACACTCATTGGGTTCATTAAATAAGTTATTAGGATCAGATGAACGTGGTAGAATTGATTTATTATTATCATTTAATTAAGTAATTCTTAAATTGTTAAAGGGAACCTGTCACCTGAATTTGGCGGGACTGGTTTTGGGTCATATGGGCGGAGTTTTCGGGTGTTTGATTCACCCTTTCCTTACCCGCTGGCTGCATGCTGGCTGCAATATTGGATTGAAGTTCATTCTCCGTCCTCCATAGTACATGCCTGCACAAGGCAAGATTGCTTTGCGCAGGCGTGTACTATGGAGGACAGAGAATGAACTTCAATCCAATATTGCAGCCAGCATGCAGCCAGCGGGTAAGGAAAGGGTGAATCAAACACCTGAAAACTCCGCCCATATGACCCAAAACCAGTCCCGCCAAATTCAGGTGACAGAGTCCCTTTAATAGTTTGGTAAAATATTTACTGGTAAACTATGGGTTTCTTTTTCCTAAAATACATTGTATCTGAACTGTAGTTAAGGGAATGAGCTCACTATAGTAATCAATACTCTGTAATGGCTAGTGGACTTTGGTGCACCCTTGGTGTGGCCAAGAATTTGGTGCACTGTTTTTTGCCTCTTCATCTTCTGAGTGACAGTCCTCGCTTCCCAGACCGACCACTGTCTGAATGGCGCTGACATGAGCAGTCGCGCACGTTCTCCTCTTTGCCTTGTTTCTTCTGACTCTGCTCTCTACACTAATACCCCGGGAACTGCAGCAAGCGGGAGTCAATGAGAACGTGTGCGGCCACTAACACCCCGGCGGCATTCGGACGGTGCTCACTAGGAACACTGTTAATGAACAACATATAAAGGACCCCTGTATGCAACGGAGGAGGCGTAATGGTGCTTCAAACTTTGACGGACCCCCTTTACCAAGCTGAGTCTTTGCAGTGTTTTTTTGGCACTAAGTGTACGAGGCCGGCGTCACACTAGCGAGTTTTACGGACGTATGAGCGCATAAAATACGTCCGTAAAACACGCATTACACACGGCCCAATGATTCTCAATGGGTCAGGTCCTATCAGCCGTATATTACGCATCCGTATTATACGGCTTTCTACGGCCGTACAAAATCGCAGCATGCTGCGTTTGTCACCATATTGCGCAAATAATACGCCAATGAAAGTCTATGGGGGGGAGAAAAATACGGATTACACACGGACCAGCAGTGTGACTTGCGAGAAATACGCAGCGGTGTTAGAGAGAAAAGCCGGCAATTCAGTGCGGTGTACAGTAAAATCACACTGACAGCTTACAATAGAATAGGTAGAATAAATGTGTACACATAGAATAGGTATATATATATATATATATACATATATATATATATATGTCAGTGAGACACATATATGTATATATATTAATATTTCATACAGCGCTAGATAGCTTAAAAGCCGGTAATTCAATTGCCGACTTTTGCTATCTCCTTCCTAAACCCGACATGATATGAGACATGGTTTACATACAGTAAACCATCTCATATCCCCATTTTTTTTGCATATTCCACACTACTGTTAGTAGTGTGTATGTGCAAAATTTGTGCGCTCTAGCTATTAAATTTAAGGGTTAAATGGCAGAAAAAATTGGCTCCCGCGCAATTTTCTCTGCCAGAGTAGTAAAGCCAGTGACTGAGCGCAGATATTAATAGCCTGGAGAGGGTCCACGGTTATTGGCCCCCCCTGGCTAAAAACATGTGCCCCCAGCCACCCCAGAAAAGGCACATCTGGAAGATGCGCCTATTCTGGCACTTGGCCACTCTCTTCCCATTCCCGTGTAGCTGTGGGATATGGGGTAATGAAGGGTTAATGTCACCTTGCTATTGTAAGGTGACATTAAGCCAGATTAATAATGGAGAGGCGTCAATTATGACACCTATCCATTATTAATCCAATTGTATGAAATGGTTAAAAAAACACACAGATTATTACAAAGTCTTTTAATGAAATAAAAACACAGGTTGTTGGAATATTTTATTATCCTGGTAATCCACCTGAAGACCCTCGCTCTGTAACAAAGGAAAAATAAAAAAACAACAATATCTCATGGGAAAAAAATCAGAAAAGTTCCCAGGCTCGAGTTCATATAAGGACAACCAGCAGAGGGCGCATCACCACGACTGAAGGTAACTACAGGTTATTGACCTACTTTACATTAATTCGCTTGGGTTTTACAGCCAGGCGCACAGCTGCATTAGCAGAGCTTCTGCCTGTAAAATTTTTTAACCCCTTCAGATGGATTTACATCGTGGGACGTGACAGATCATCGGAAGGTATGAGATATTGTTGTTTTTTTTATTTTTCCTTTGTTACAGAGCGAGGGTTTTCAGGTGGATTACCAGGATAATAAAATATTCCAACAACCTGTGTTTTTATTTCATTAATAGACTTTGTAATAATGTGTGTGTTTTTTTTAACCATTTCATACAATTGGATTAATAATGGATAGGTGTCATAATTGACGCCTCTCCATTATTAATCTGGCTTATTGTCACCCTACAATAGCAAGGTGACATTAACCCTTCATTACCCCATATCCCACCGCTACACGGGAATGGGAAGACAGTGGCCAAGTGCCAGAATAGGCGCATCTTCCAGATGTTCCTTTTCTGGGGTGGCTGGGGGCAGATGTTTTTAGCCAGGGGGGGGGGGGGGCAATAACCGTGGACCCTCTCCAGGCTATTAATATCTGCCCTCAGTCACTGGCTTTACTACTCTGGCGGAGAAAATTGCGTGGGAGCCCACACCAATTTTTTCCGCCATTTAACCCTTACATTTAATAGCTAGAGCGCCCAAATTTTGCACATACACACTACTAACATTAGTAAACCATGTCTCATATCATGTCGGGTTTAGGAAGGAAATAGCAAAAGCCGGTAATTGAATTACCGGCTTTTCACATATCTTGCGCTGAATTAAATATAAATACAGTATGTATATATATATACAAACATTTGAGCCCATAAATCCATTAGATGTCGGTTTTGCAAGCCTGCGAGAAAATCTCGCAGTACGGATGCCATGCGCAAAATACGCTGACACACCCTGCCTACGGATGACATACGGATCACTATTTTGGGAACATTTCTGCGTATTACGGCCGTAAAATACGGACCGTATTGTCTTACGCCGAGTGTGACGCCGGCCTAAATCGCAGCTATTTGGTGAGGCTCACGGGTGATTTATCTACAGTATATGGTAATACAGTTAGATTTATGAACCAAAAGTACCACAAAATATGTCTCATGTGCGCTACATATTTTCTTTGTTTTTGCAGTTTTCATTACTTTCAGTGGGTAAAAGAAAACTGCAGTGCTCAAAATCAGTCAGGGAAAAACATACTGTGTGCATCAGAAAATCTGACTCATTGCTTTTCCGGGTTCTATAAAATAAAGCTTCTTTTCAGCACAAATAAAAACACCAAAAATGATCCTGCAAAATGCAGTGTGTGAATAGCCCCTTATTAGTATGGATGATTAATATGAGATTGGTGCAGATCTGACATCTCCGCTGCCCTCAGTACCAGCAATGGCTGAATGTATCAGTGCTGGCACCTCTGCCATGTACAGTGTATGGGCACCATTTGCCAGCTCAGCACTGACACTGCACATTCACTTATGCTAATTTAGTTAAGAGAGCAGATGCATTATGGGTGTGATGGTTTCCAGCTCGTACACAAGTATAGAAGCTTCTAGTTACTCTGCAGTCAGGTCTCTGATCCCCCACAATGTATCACAATGTATCACGTCTCACAGGGTCATCATGTGTCACCTCGTGTGATGTCTCCCTAATGTTACACGCAGGGTCCTATCCCCCGGAGGGGCATCACGGCCAGGGAGAGGTTAAGACTATACTTTCAGGAATCATTTCTATAGTGTGTAACTTGAGAAATGTGCTCTAAAGTGTCCAAACTTCCCAACCACGAGGAGGAGCTGTAGTGATCTTTCCCGAGCGTGAAGTGAGCTCTCAGTTCTGCTTCATTGCAGGGGCTGATTGCTGGTGATGATCGTTCTCCTTCTCTGTTACAGGGAGGGCGGAGGGGGAGATCACAAGCTGAGTGGTTGGGTTAAATTTTTATGAATGTAATAAAAAAGATCAAAAAATTCTTCTATTATTGAGTTTATTTTTAATTGTTTAACTTAACAAAATATTAAATTGCTTTTTTATTACTTAACTATCTTAAGCCCCCCAAAATAAATCTTTACAAAATATAATTAAAAATTGCTAAATAAACTGATATGTATGGCACTATGTCAATCCGTAATAGGCATCAGTCCAGCTTGGGCTCTGCGAGCTGCTACAGAACTCTTAAGGAATGTGCTGGAATGGCTGCGCCTTGGATGCAGCAGATACCCCACTCCGCCCAAAGCCCTGCCCCCTTTTTAGCGCGCAGTGATTCCAGATGTGTATCCTATTACTGTGGTATTTATCTTGCGGAGACGGAGAGTCTCCGCAAGATAAATAGAAATGCTGTGGACTATAAAGACGAGCCGCGTGTCCGGATACGCAGGAAGACGGAGGTGGCCGTGCGCACATAGTGGAGACGGGATTTCATAAAATCCTCTCCACTATGCTGTAACACTTGGACGATGCGGCTGTATGCAGCATCCAATCCGCAGCAAATCTTGATGTAATCCGGCAGGTGGAAGCATACCCTTAGGTCTACTACCCAGGGACAGCTCTGTAAGCCTTACTACCCAGGGATAGCTCTCTTAACCCTACCACCCAGAGACAACTCTCTTAGCCTTACTACCCAGGGACAGCTCTGTAAGCCTTACTACCCAGGGATAGCTCTCTTAACCCTACCACCCAGAGACAGCTCTCTTAGCCTTACTACCCAGGGACAGCTCTGTAAGCCTTACTACCTAGGGATAGCTCTCTTAGCCTTACTACCCAGTGACAGCTCTCTTAGCCTTACTACCCAGGGACAGCTCTCTTAGCCCTACTACCCAGTGACAGCTCTATTAGCCTTACTACCCAGGGATAGCTCTCTTAGCCCTACTACCCAGGGACAGCTCTCTTAGCCTTACTACCCAGGGACAGCTCTCTTAGCCTTACTACCCAGGGACAGCTATCTCAGCCTTACTACCCAGGGACAGCTCTCTTAGCCCTACCACCCAGGGACAGTTCTCTTAGCCTTACCACCCAGGGACACCTCTCTTAGGCTTACCACCCAGAGACAGCTCTCTTAGCCTTACCACTCAGGGACAGCTCTCTTATCCTTACTACCCAGGGACAGCTCTCTTATCCCTACTACCCAGGGACAGCTCTGTTATCCCTTCTACCCAGGGACAGCTCTCTTAGCCCTTCTACCCAGGGACAGCTCTCTTCTAGCCCTTGGCCAGTCTGTGCATTGCAGTCCTTGCTCGTACCATCTCTGTATGAGCACTTACAATTAAAAGCTGTCGTTTGAAAGCAATCATAATGCTGATGTGGCCGAAAATGAGACTGACATCCCTGATAAGTATTTGAAGGTGATCACATATATATATTCATTAGTGGTTACCACCCAAATTTGAACAACCAGTGAAAACGGCTCCTTATTAATTAGACTAATTCACACAATAGTCATTGCTGCCTGTGCAGCGTTATCTGGTGGGCACGGTTGGTAGAGTGTAAGCCCACAAGAGCAGGGCCCTCTCCTCTCTATACCACTCTGCTGTCTTTGTTAGTTTCATGACTGTCCTTGATATCTGTATTCGGTATGTAACCCCTTCTCATGTACAGCATCATGGAATCAATGGTGCTCTAATAATGATGGTAATAATAATAGAGTATGGGTCCATGGTCACCCAAGGCCACATAGAAAAGGCATAAGGGCTCATTTCCACTTGCGAGAAAAACGGACGAGTGCAATCCGATAAAAAATCGGATTGCAATCGGACCAATGTTATTCAATGGGTGACATCTCATCTGCAATTTTTTCTCAGCTGAAATCGGACTGAGAAAAAAATTGCAGCATGCTGCGTATTGCTCCGATTCTCGGACGAGACTTGCCAATGTAAGTCAATGGGTGTGAGAAAAAAATCGCACACCACTCGGACCATGCGAGTGCTGTCCGATTTTTACGCACCGGTGTCCTTTGAAAAGCCGGCAATTCAGCACGGGGTACAGTAAAATCACACTGACAGATTTGAATAGAATAGATATATACACATAGAATAGGTATATATACATATATATGTCAGTGAGACACCTATATATATATATAATATATATATATATTCATATTTAATGCAGTGCTAGATAGCAGAAACGCCGGTAATTCAATTGCCGAATTTTGCTATCTCCTTCACAAACCCGACTGGATATGACACATGGTTTACATACAGTAAACCATTTCATATCCCTTGTTTTTTTACATATTCCTCACTACTAATATAAGAAGTGTCTTTGTGTAAAATTTGGTGGCTCTAGCTGTTAAAATATAGGGTTAAATCACGGAAAAAGTGGCGAGGGCTCCCGCGCAATTTTCTCCGCCAGAGTGGTAAAGCCAGTGACTGAGGGCAGATATAATTAGCCTAGAGAGGGACCATGGTTATGGGACCCTGACCGATGTCCCCTGACCGATGTCCCCTGACCGATGTCCTCTGACCGACCCTGTACATCCATCCTATGTGTCATGCAGAGCTGTGGAGAGCAGGAAATGTGGGCGGGGGAAGGGCGGCAAGTGCAGGCAGTCACCTGATCAGTGCAGGGGGAATGGGCGGAGCTACAGAGGGGGCGTTGTCTCCCACTGGCTGCTTGAGTTCACTTATGCTAATTTAGGTAAGAGAGCAGATGCATTATGGGTGTGATGGTTTCCAGCTCGTACACAAGTATAGAAGCTTCTAGTTACTCTGCAGTCAGGTCTCTGATCCCCCACAATGTATCACAATGTATCACGGCTCACAGAGTCATCATGTGTCACCTCGTGTGATGTCTCCCTAATGTTACACGCAGGGTCCTATCCCCCGGAGGGGCATCACGGCCAGGAAGAGGTTAAGACTATACTTTCAGGGATCATTTCTATAGTGTGTAACTTGAGAAATGTGCTCTAAAGTGCCCAAACTTCCCAACCACGAGGAGGAGCTGTAGTGATCTCTCCTGAGCGTGAAGTGAGCTCTCAGTTCTGCTTCATTGCAGGGGCTGATTGCTGGTGATGATTGTTCTTCTTCTCTGTTACAGGGAGGGCGGAGGGGGAGATCACAAGCTGAGCGGTTTGGTTATTGTTTTAAAGTAAAAACAGGCTTGGGGGTATAAAGCCTATCATTATGCATAGGGTATTATGGGAAAGCCTTAAGGTACCGTCGCACTAGACGATATCGCTAGCGATCCGTGACGTTGCAGCGTCCTGGCTAGCGATATCGTCCAGTGTGACAGGCAGCAGCGATCAGGCCCCTGCTGTGATATCGCTGGTCGGGGAAGAAAGTCCAGAACTTTGTTTCGTCGCTGGATCTCCCGCTGACATCACTGAATCGGCGTGTGTGACGCCGATTCAGCGATGTCTTCGCTGGTAACCAGGGTAAACATCGGGTTACTAAGCGCAGGGCCGCGCTTTGTAACCCGATGTTTACCCTGGTTACCATCGTTAAAGTAAAAAAAACAACCACTACATACTTACCTACCGCTGTCTGTCCCCGGCGCTCTGCTTCTCTGCTCCCGGTGCTGTGCTTCTCTGCTCTGGCTGTGAGCGCCGGGCAGCCGGAAAGCAGAGCGGTGACGTCACCGCTCTGCTTTCCGGCCGCTGTGCTCACAGCCAGAGCAGAGAAGCACAGCGCCGGGAGCAGAGAAGCAGAGCGCCGGGGACAGACAGCGGTAGGTAAGTATGTAGTGGTTGTTTTTTTTACTTTAACGATGGTAACCAGGGTAAACATCGGGTTACTAAGCGCGGCCCTGCGCTTAGTAACCCGATGTTTACCCTGGTTACCGGCATCGTTGGTCGCTGGAGAGCTGTCTGTGTGACAGCTCTCCAGCGACCAAACAGCGACGCTGCAGCGATCTGGATCGTTGTCGGTATCGCTGCAGCGTCACTTAATGTGACGGTACCTTTAGGCTGGGTTCAGATTGCGTTCAGTGACACCATTAAACGGGCTATGTTACACTGCGGCATAACGTGGTGTAACGTAGTCCGTTAACACTGCCATTGAATGCAATGTCGGACGCATCGCTAGCGCATGCCCACAATGGGCGCGCGCTAGCGATGTGCCATCATTGAGTGACGGACCCGAGACGCGGGCTGCAGCGTTTCCGGGTCCGTCACTGCTAGCCCAGATGGAGCTAGCAAATGCTCCATCTGCGCTAGCGCTGGGCAAAGTCGGCACTTGCGTTAGCGCAGTCCCTTTAACGTTTGCGTTGAACAGACTGCACTAACGAATGTGAACCCGGCCTTAATCCGAGATGATCACGTTCTGAAACTTTTTGGAAAGTTGTTGTTGTTGGCAATCGTGATAGATTTTCATACTGAGGATTGTTCAGCTTTTCCAATTTGGTGCTAGTCAGTTTTAAGCTAAATTAGTAGGGCTGTTTGAGGGGAATCTTATTATTTAACCCCTTTCTGACATTAGACATACTATCCCGTCGAGGTGGGGTGGGCCCCTATGACCACCGATGGGATAGTACGTCATACGCGATCGGCCGCGCTCACGGGGGGAGCGCGGCCGGGTGTCAGCTGCCTATCGCAAACATGATCGCAAACATGATCGCGGTGTGCCGGCGGTACAGGGAAGCATCGCGCAGGGAAGGGGCTCCCTGCGGGCTTTCCTGAGCCCCCCGCAGCAACGCGATGTGATCGCGTTGCTGCGAGGGTCTCACTACCTCCCTCCCTGGTCCAGGCCCGGATCCAAGATGGCCGCGGCATCCGGGTCCTGCAGGGAGGGAGGTGGCTTCACAGAGCCTGCTCAGAGCAGGTACTGTGAAGCCTGCAGTGCTCTGAGACAGATCGGTGATCTGATAGAGTGCTGTGCAAACTGTCAGATCATCGATCTGTGATGTCCCCCCCGGGACAAAGTAAAAAAGTAAACAAAAGTAATTTCCAAATGTGTAAAAAAAAATATTCCTAAATAATGAAAAAAAAAATATTATTCCGATAAATACATTTCTTTATCTAAATAAAAAAAAACAAAACAATAAAAGTACGCATATTTAGTATCGCTGCGTCCGTAACGGCCCGACCTATAAAACTGGCCCACTAGTTAACCCCTTCAGTAAACACTGTAAGAAAAAAAAAAAAAACGATGCAAAAAACGATTTATTATCATACCGCCGAACAAAAAGTGGAATAACACGCGATCAAAAAGACAGATATAAATAACCATGGTACCGCTGAAAGCGTCATCTTGTCCCGCAAAAAACGAGCCGCCATACAGCGTCATCAGCAAAAAAATAAAAAAGTTATAGTCCTGAGAATAAAGCAATGCAAAAATAATTATTTTTTCTATAAAATAGTTTTTATCGTATAAAAGCGCCAAAACATAAAAAAATGATATAAATGAGGTATCGCTGTAATCGTACTGACCCGAAGAATAAAACTGCTTCATCGATTTTACCAAACGCGGAACGGTATAAACGCCTCCCCCAAAAGAAATTCATGAATAGCTGGTTTTTGATCATTCTGCCTCACAAAAATCGGACTAAAAAGCGATCAAAAAATGTCACGTGCCCGAAAATGTTACCAATAAAAACGTCAACTCGTCCCGCAAAAAACAAGACCTCACATGACTCTGTGGACCAAAATATGGAAAAATTATAGCTCTCAAAATGTGGTAACGCAAAAAATATTTTTTGCAATAAAAAGCGTCTTTGTGTGTGACGGCTGCCAATCATAAAAATCCGCTAAAAAAAACGCTATAAAAGTAAATCAAACACCCCTTCATCACCCCCTTAGTTAGAGAAAAATTAAAAAAATATATTTATTTCCATTTTCCCATTAGGGCTAGGGTTAGGGTTAGGGCTAGGGTTAGGGTTAGGGCTAGGGTTAGGGTTAGGGCTAGGGTTAAGGCTAGGGTTAGGGCTAGGGTTAGGGTTAAGGCTACAGTTAGGGTTGGGGCTAAAGTTAGGGTTAGGGCTGAGGTTAGGGTTAGGGCTAGGGTTAGGGTTGGGGCTAGGGTTAGGGTTAGGGCTAGGGTTAGGGTTGGGGCTAGGGTTAAAGTTAGGGTTAGGGTTGGGGCTAAAGTTACAGTTAGGGTTTAGATTACATTTACAATTGGGAATAGGGTTGGGATTAGGGTTAGGGGTGTGTCAGGGTTAGAGGTGTGGTTAGGGTTACTGTTGGGATTAGGGTTAGGGGTGTGTTTGGATTAGGGTTTCAGTTATAATTGGGGGGTTTCCACTGTTTAGGCACATCAAGGGCTCTCCAAACGCGACATGGCGTCCGATCTCAATTCCAGCCAATTCTGCGTTGAAAAAGTAAAACAGTGCTTCTTCCCTTCCGAGCTCTCCCGTGTGCCCAAACAGGGGTTTACCCCAACATATGCAGTATCAGCGTACTCAGGACAAATAGGACAACAACTTTTCGGGTCCAATTTCTCCTGTTACCCTTGGGAAAATACAAAACTGGGGGCTAAAAAATAATTTTTGTTGGAAAAAAAAAGATTTTTTATTTTCACGGCTCTGCGTTATAAACTGTAGTGAAACACTTGGGGGTTCAAAGTTCTCACAACACATCTAGATAAGTTCCCTGGGGGGTCTAGTTTCCAATATGGGGTCACTTGTGGGGGGTTTCTACTGTTTAGGTACATTAGGGGCTCTGCAAACGCAATGTGACACCTGCAGACCATTCCATCTAAGTCTGCATTTCAAAAAATGGCGCTCCTTCCCTTCCGAGCCCTCCCATGCACCCAAACAGTGGTTCCCCCCACATATGGTGTATCATCGCACTCAGAACAAATTGGGCAACAAATTTTGGGGTCCAATTTCTCCTGTTACCCTCGGAAAAATTCAAAACTGGGGGCTAAAAAAATAATTTTTGTGGGAAAAAATTTTTGTTTTATTTTTACGGCTCTGCATTATAAACTTCTGTGAAGCCCTTGGTGGGTCAAAGCGCTCAAAACACATCTAGATAAGTTCCTTAGGGGGTCTACTTTCCAAAATGGTGTCACTTGTGGGGGGTTTCAATGTTTTGGCACATCAGGGGCTCTCCAAACGCAACATGGTGTCCCATCTCGATTCCAGTCAATTTTGCATTGAAAAGTCAAATGTCTCTCCTTCGTTTCCGAGCTCTGTTATGCGCCCAAACCGGTTTACCCCCACATATGGGGTATCGGTGTACTCAGGACAAATTGTACAACAACTTTTGGGGTCCGTTTTCTCCTGTTACCCTTGGTAAAATAAAACAAATTGGAGCTGAAGTAAATTTTTTGTGAAATAAGTTAAATGTTCATTTTTATTTAAACATTCCAAAAATTCCTGTGAAGCACCAGAAGGGTTAATAAACTTCTTGAATATGGTTTTGAGCACCTTCAGGGGTGCAGTTTTTAGAATGGTGTTACACATGGGTATTTTCTATGGTATAGACCCCTCAAAATGACTTCAAATGAGATGTGGTCCCTAAAAAAAAATGGTGTTGTAAAAATGAGAAATTGCTGGTCAACTTTCAACCCTTATAACTCCCCAACAAAAAAAAATTTTGTTTCCAAAATTGTGCTGATGTAAAGTAGACATGTGGGAAATGTTACATATTAAGTATTTTGTGTGACATATATCTGTGATTTAATTGCATAAAAATTCAACGTTGGAAAATTGCGAAATTTTCATAATTTTCGCCAAATTTCCGTTTTTTTCACAAATAAACGCAGGTACTATCAAAGAATTTTTACCACTATCAAGAAGTACAATATGTCACGAGAAAACAATGTCAGAATCACTGGGATCTGTTGAAGCGTTCCAGAGTTATAACCTCATAAAGGGACAGTGGTCAGAATTGTAAAAATTAGCCCGGTCATTAACGTGCAAACCACCCTTGGGGGTAAAGGGGTTAAGAAAGACATTTTTTAGGAAAAGTCCAGAAAATGTGCATTAAATCAGGACAGGCGTCAATTTTTCAATAGCTTTTCTTTGTATCTCTTTTCAGTTATGTTTTTAACGCCATTAATTCCACAGCGCTTTACACACATTATCATCGCTCTCCACATTGGGCTCACAATATAATTCCCTATCACAAAGGCTTCTTTCACACTAGCGTAGGGCCCGGCCCGTCGCAGTGCGTCGGGCCGAGGTTACCGACGCTAGCGTTGCCTCCGCCGCACAACGGGTGCAGCGGATGCAGCTTTTCAGCGCATCCGCTGCCCCATTGTGAGGTGCGGGGAGGTGGGGGAGGAGTTCCGGCCGCGCATGCGCGGTCGGAAAAGACGGTCCGTCGGCTGCAAAAAATGTTACATGGAACGTTTTTTGCAGCCGACGGTCGGCCGAAACACGGCGCAACCGTCGCGCGACGGTTGCGACGTGTGGCAATCCGTCACAGTGCGTCGCATAATGTTAGTCAATGGAGAAAAAACGCATCCTGCAAAAGTGTTTTTTCTGCAAAACGACGCATTGTGACGGATTGCAGTTAACGCTAGTGTGAAAGTAGCCTAAGTCTTTGCAATGTGGGGGAACATACAAACCCCTTTCAGATATTGTCCATGGTTGGATTTGACCCCAGACCCCAGGACCACAGCGCTGCAGGGCTATAGTGCTAACCACCGCATTTTTTATGTTAATTTTCACCTGCTTTTTACAATACCAGCAAACCCTATGAGATTCCAGAAATCTCATGCACACACATTGTTTTTTTGTGTGATCAGGATTTTGTGCTTTGCAGTGTTTTTTGGACATAGAGCATGTCACTTCTTTCAGCGTTTTTCCAGCGTTTTTTCAGAGTTTTTTCAGAGAGCCGCGGCTCCCCGCTGTCAGAAGACAGCCGGAGTGCTCAGCTGTGATCGGAGGCATAAAGTTCACCTCTGATCACTGGAGTCAGATGATGGGACTACTGCTCCAATCATGTGACACCTGCCACCGCTATTTACAGTGAGAGCAGGAGCGGTGGATGGGAGTTTTCATCTGCTGCTCCTGCGCTATAAATAATTTATAGAAAAAGCGGCGTGAGTTCCCCCCTATTTTTGATAACCAACCAGACAAAACTCACAGCTGGGGGCTGCAACCCCCAGCTGTCAGCTTCAGTAAGGCTAGTTATCAAGAATAATAATAATAATCTTTATTTATATAGCACCAACATATTCCGAAGCGCTTTACAGGGGTCCTCAAGATTTTTTTTTAAATGATTTAAAAAAACTTTGTGGGGTCCCCCCATTTTTGACAACCAGCCTTGCTAAAGCTCACAGCTGGGGGCTGCTATTCTCAGACTGGAAAGGGGCCATTGATATAGGCCCCCCATCCTAAAAATGGCAGCCCGCAGCTGCCCAGAAAAGGTGCATCTAATAGATGCACCAATTCTGGCGCTTTGCCTGGCTCTTCCTACTTGCCCTGTAGCGGTGGCAAGCGGGGTAATGAGGGGTTAATGTCACCTTGCTATTGTAAGGTGACATTAAGCCGTCTTAGTAATGGAGAGGCGTCAATAAGACACCTATCCATTACTAATCCTATAGTAATTAAAGGGTTAAATAAACACACACATGCAGAAAAAAGTATTTTAATGAAATAAAACACCACACAGTTTTGTAATCTTTTTATCGTTCTGCCATTCCAAGCAAAGCCACAGATCTTCTATTCTATGCGTTCTATCTAATCTATCTATTCAATCTATCTATTCTATTATTCTATCTATTCTATCAATCTATCTATCATTCTATCTATTCTATCAATCTATCTATTCATTCTATCTATTCATTCTATCTATCTACAGGAATTTGTTTTGTTTTTTTCTCTGTGTGCACTCAACTTTATTGGCATGCACAAAGAGAAAAAAAAAGCATAAAAGCGCACCAAAAAGGCGGCAAAAACCGCACCAAAATCACACCTAAACATGCGTTTTTGGTGCAGCTTCTTTCCTGCCGTGATGATCAGGTTTTGCTGCAGAAAGAAAATGCAGCCCTGTGTGAACAAGCCCCTACACAGATAACACTTCCCCTGTTCTGCCAATCACTGCATATCTTAGCATTATAACTCCCACTGATCAATAAGGCTATGCTTATCCTGTGGATAGGTGATAACTTTCACTGGAGAACCCCTTTAACCCCTTTACCCCCAAGGGTGGTTTGCACGTTAATGACCGGGCCAATTTTTACAATTCTGACCACTGTCCCTTTATGAGGTTATAACTCTGGAACGCTTCAACAGATCCTGATGATTCTGACATTGTTTTGTCGTGACATAATGTACTTCATGTTAGTGGTAAAATTTATTTGATACTACCTGCGTTTATTTGTGAAAAAAAACGGATATTTGGCGAAATATTTGAACATTTAGCAATTTTCCAACTTTGAATTTTTATGCTCTTAAATCACAGAGATATGTCACACAAAATACTTAATATGTAACATTTCCCACATGTCTACTTTACATCAGCACAATTTTGGAACAATTTTTTTTTTGTTAGGGAGTTATAAGGGTTAAAATTGACCAGCAAGTTCTCATTTTAAAACACCATTTTTTTAGGGACCACATCACATTTGAAGTCACTTTGAGGGGTCTATATGATAGAAAATACCCAAGTGTGACACCATTCTAACAGCTGCACATCTCAAGGTGCTCAAAATCACATTCAAAAAGTTTATTAACCCTTCAGGTGTTTCGCAGGAATTTTTGGAATGTTTAAATAAAAATGAACATTTAACTTTTTTTCACAAAAAATTTACTTCAGCTCCAAGTTATTTTATTTTACCAAGGGTAACAGGAGAAATTGTACCCCAAAAGTTGTTGTAAAATGTGTCCTGAGTACGCTGATACCCCATATGTGGGGGTAAACCACTGTTTGGGTGCATGGCAGAGCTCGGAAGGGAAGGAGCGCCGTTTGACTTTTCAATGCAAAATTGACTGGAATTGAGATAGGACACTATGTCGCGTTTGGAGAGCCCCTGATGTGCCTAAACATTGAAACCCCCCACAAGTGACACCATTTTGGTAACTAGACCCACTAAGGAACTTATCTAGATGTGTGGTGAGCAGTTTGACCCACCAAGTGCTTCACAGAAGTTTATAATGCAGAGCCGTAAAAATAAAAAATCATATTTTTTCACAAAAATGATATTTCGCCCACAATGTTTTATTTTCCCAAAAGTAACAGAAGAAATTGGATCCCAAAAGTTGTTGTGCAATTTGTCCTGAGTACACTGATACCCCATATGTAAGGGTAAGCCACCGTTTGGGCGCAGGGCAGAGCTCGAAAGGGAAGGAGCGCCATTTGACTTTTCAATGCAAAATTGACTGGAATTGAGATAGGACACCATGTCGCGTTTGGAGAGCCCCTGATGTGCCTAAACATTGAAACCCCCACAAGTGACACCATTTTGGTAACTAGACCCCCTAAGGAACTTATCTAGATGTGTGGTGAGCACTTTGACCCACCAAGTGCTTCACAGAAGTTTATAATGTAGAGCCGTAAAAATAAAAAATCATTTTTTTCACAAAAATGATCTTTTTGCCTCCAATTTTTTATTTTTCCAAGTGTAACAGAAGAAACTGGAACCCAAAAGTTGTTGTGCAAGTTGTCCTGAGTACGCTGATACCCCATATGTGGGGGTAAACCACTGTTTGGGCGCATGGCAGAGCTTGGAAGGGAAGGAGAGCCGTTTGACTTTTCAATGCAAAATTGACTGGAATTGAGATAGGACACCATGTCGCGTTTGGAGAGCCCCTGATGTGCCTAAACATTGAAACCCCCACAAGTGACACCATTTTGGAAAGTAGACCCCCTAAGGAACTTATCTAGATGTGTTGTGAGAACTTCGACCCCCCCAAGTGTTTCACTACAGTTTATAACGCAGAGCCGTGAAAATTATTTTGTAGCCCCCAGTTCTGTATTTTCCCAAGGGTAACAGGAGAAATTGGACCACAAAAGTTGTTGTCCAATTTGTCCCGAGTACGCTCATACCCCATATGAGGGGGGAACCACCGTTTGGGCGCATGGCAGGGCTCGGAAGGGAAGGAGCGCCGTTTGGAATGCAGACTTAGATGGATTGGTCTGTAGGCGTCACGTTGCATTTGCAGAGCCCCTGATGTACCTAAACAGTAGAAACCCCCCTCAAAAGACCCCATATTGGAAACTAGACCCCCCAAGGAACTTATCTAGATGTGTTGTGAGAAATTTGAACCTCCAAGTGTTTCACAACAGTTTATAACGCAGAGCCGTGAAAATAAAAAATCCTTTTTTTTCCCACGAAAACTACTTTTTAGCCCCCAATTTTGTATTTTCCCAAAGGTAATAGGAGAAATTGGACCCCAAAAGTTGTTGTCCAATTTGTCCTGAGTACGCTGATACCCCATATGTTGGGGTAAACCCCTGTTTGGGTGCACGGGAGAGGTCGGCAGGGAATGAGCACTGTTTTACTTTTTCAACGCAGAATTGGCTGGAATTGAGATTGGACGCCATGTCGGGTTTGGAGCCCTTGATGTGCCTAAACAGTGGAAACCCCCCAGTTCTAACTGAAACCCTAACCCTAATCCCAACCATAACCCTAACAACACCCCCTTACCTGTCATGATCCCAATGGCAGGGGATCACTAAAGGACAAGCACAGATACAAACAAGCTCTAGGGCGATGGAACCTGAGCTGACCGCGACCCTGAACCTAACACACAAATAAAAGTAGCCGGGGAACGTGCCTACGATGATCCTAGACGTCTCGCTCCAGCCGAAGATCTAACTTCCCCTATTAGATGAAACACAGACCTCTCTTGCCTCCAGAGAAATATCCCACAGAAATAGCAGCCCCCCACATATAATGATGGTGAAATGAGAGGAAAGCACATACGCAGTATGAAAACAGTTTCAGCAAAATGAGGCCCGCTAAAGCTAGATAGCAGAGGATACAAAAGTGAACTGCGCGGTCAGCGAAAAACCCTTCAAAAAACCATCCTGAAATTACTTGAACTCATGTGCCAACTCATGGTACATGAGGAGCAATTTCAGCCCACTAGAGCAACCAGCAGCAATAATCACATATCTGCAGGCTGGACTAAAAACCAAATAAAGCAAAACACCAAAACAGGAAAATCCAAACTTAGCTTGACCAGAAGATTCTAGGAGCAGGGAGCAGAGGTAACAAGACACACTGGATACATTGATAACCGGCGAGGAAATGCCAGCAAAGCCAGGTTAAATAGGAAACTCCCATATCCTGATGGAACAGGTGGAACCCAGAGACCCAGGAAAGACAAGTCACCCAGTACCATCAGTAACCACCAGAGGGAGCCCAAAAACAGAACTCACAACAGTACCCCCCCCTTGAGGAGGGGTCACCGAACCCTCACGAGAACCACCAGGGCGACCAGGATGAGCCCTATGAAAAGCGCGAACCAAATCATCAGCATGAACATCCGAGGCAACCACCCAAGAATTATCCTCCTGACCATAACCCTTCCACTTGACCAAATACTGGAGTTTCCGTCTGGAAACACGAGAATCCAAGATCTTCTCCACAACATACTCCAATTCTCCCTCCACCAGCACTGGAGCAGGAGGCTCAAGCGAAGGAACAACAGGTACCTCATACTTCCGCAACAACGACCGATGGAATACATTATGAATAGCAAACGATGCCGGGAGATCCAAACGAAACGACACAGGGTTAAGAATTTCCAAGATCCTATAGGGACCGATGAACCGAGGCTTGAACTTAGGAGAAGAGACCTTCATAGGAACAAAACAAGAAGACAACCACACCAAGTCCCCAACAAGAAGTCGAGGACCCACGCGGCGACGGCGATTAGCAAACTGCTGAGCCTTCTCCTGGGACAACTTCAAATTGTCCAACACATGACTCCAAATCCGATGCAACCTATCCACCACCATGTCCACTCCAGGACAATCAGAAGGTTCCACCTGACCAGAGGAAAAACGAGGATGAAACCCCGAATTACAAAAGAAAGGAGAAACCAAGGTAGCAGAACTAGCCCGATTATTAAGGGCAAACTCGGTCAGCGGCAAAAAGGTAACCCAGTCATCCTGATCAGCAGAAACAAAACACCTTAAATAAGTTTCCAAGGTCTGATTAGTTCGTTCAGTCTGGCCATTCGTCTGAGGATGGAATGCAGACGAAAAGGACAAATCAATGCCCATCTTAGCACAGAACGTCCGCCAAAATCTAGACACAAACTGGGATCCCCTGTCAGAAACGATGTTCTCAGGAATCCCATGCAAACGAACCACATTCTGAAAAAACAGAGGGACCAACTCAGAGGAGGAAGGTAACTTAGGCAAGGGTACCAGATGAACCATTTTAGAAAAGCGATCACACACAACCCAGATGACGGACATTTTTTGAGAGACAGGGAGATCCGAAATAAAGTCCATGGAAATGTGCGTCCAAGGCCTCTTCGGGATAGGCAAAGGTGACAACAATCCACTGGCCCGAGAACAGCAAGGCTTAGCCCGAGCACAAACCTCACAAGACTGCACAAAAGAACGCACATCCCTCGACAAGGAAGGCCACCAAAAAGACCTGGCCACCAAGTCTCTTGTACCAAATATTCCAGGATGACCTGCCAATGCAGAAGAATGGACCTCGGAGATGACTCTACTGGTCCAATTATCCGGAACAAACAGTCTCTCAGGCGGACAACGATCAGGTTTATCCGCCTGGAACTCCTGCAAAGCACGTCGCAAGTCTGGGGAGACAGCAGACAAAATCACCCCATCCCTAAGGATACCAGAGGGCTCAGAATTTCCAAGGGAGTCAGGCACAAAACTCCTAGAAAGAGCATCCGCCGGGGAAGTAGATAAAATAAAAGTAGCCGGGGAACGTGCCTACGATGATCCTAGACGTCTCGCTCCAGCCGAAGATCTAACTTCCCCTATTAGAAGAAACACAGACCTCTCTTGCCTCCAGAGAAATACCCCACAGAAATAGCAGCCCCCCACGTATAATGACGGTGAAATGAGAGGAAAGCACATACGCAGTATGAAAACAGTTTCAGCAAAATGAGGCCCGCTAAAGCTAGATAGCAGAGGATACAAAAGTGAACTGCGCGGTCAGCGAAAAACCCTTCAAAAAACCATCCTGAAATTACTTGAACTCATGTGCCAACTCATGGTACATGAGGAGCAATTTCAGCCCACTAGAGCAACCAGCAGCAATAATCACATATCTGCAGGCTGGACTAAAAACCAAATAAAGCAAAACACCAAAACAGGAAAATCCAAACTTAGCTTGACCAGAAGATTCTAGGAGCAGGGAGCAGAGGTAACAAGACACACTGGATACATTGATAACCGGCGAGGAAATGCCAGCAAAGCCAGGTTAAATAGGAAACTCCCATATCCTGATGGAACAGGTGGAACCCAGAGACCCAGGAAAGACAAGTCACCCAGTACCATCAGTAACCACCAGAGGGAGCCCAAAAACAGAACTCACAACACTTACCCTAATCCCAACCGTAAATGTAATCCAAACCCTAACTTTAGCCCCAACCCTAACTTGAGCCCCAGCCCTACCTTTAGCCCCAACCCTAACCCTAACTTTAGCCCCAACCCTAACTTTAGCCCCAACCCTAACCCTAATGGGAAAATGGAAATAAATAAATTTTTTAACATTTTATTATTTTTCCCTAACTAAGGGGGTGATGAAGGGGGGTTTGATTTACTTTTATAGTGGGTTTTTTAGCGGATTTTTATGTTTGGCGGCCGTCACACACTAAAAGACGCTTTTTATTGCAAAAAATAGTTTTTTCATCTCCACATTTTGAAAGTTATAATTTTTCCATATCTTGGTCCACAGAGTCATGTGAGGTTTTGTTTTTTGTGGGATGAGTTGATGTTTTTATTGGTACCAGTTTCGGGCACGTGACATTGTTTGATCGCTTTTATTCTGATTTTTGTGAGGTAGAATGAACAAAAACCAGCTAGTCATGAATTTCTTTTGGGGGGGCGTTTATACCGTTCAACGTTGTTAAGGTTGGCGGAACGCACCGAATATAGATTTATTATTAGTAGTAGTAGGTTCGTTCGCAACCCGGGATCCACCGTGCAGGAAAGAACCTGCTGCTAGATATGGTGATACAATATAGTACTATAAACAAACTCTGTTACTTCACAGAGTCTGTTAGGAAAGAGAACGCTGTGCCCTGTTTAGCTCACAGAGGAACAGAGCTACTTAATAGAGCAGTTAGTGGTCATGCAGTCAAATGCAAACACGCAGCTCCTCTCCGGTAGAGCTGGAATTCTAATGGCTATATGCCAGCCCTGAATCCACTCACATGAAACTCCTCGCCGGAAGTGCCAGCATTCTAGAAACTTATTTCAGCCGGGTCCCTGAATACACACACACGAAACTCCTTGCCGGAGGTGCCAGCATTCTAGGGGCTTATTTCAGCCGGGTCCCTGACTGCATACAAACACGACCACACTGGCGTAGAGCTCATACATAAATTGACACTAGCGCATGGCCGGGCAGTCATGCGAACCTTTTATAGCTGCAGCATGTACAGGACCTTCCCAGAAGGACCAATGGGAAGCTGCCACAGAAGTTGAGCACCTTCAGGACCTTCATGGAGGACCAATGGAAATTGCTGCAGTATCTGAGCATGTGACCCTCGATCTCAAACGAGATATCTTGCCCTGGGCATACTCAGAAGGGGAAAAGCAGGACTTAAGGCCCCGTCACACTGAACGACGCAGCAGCGATCCCGACAACGATACGACCTGTCCGGGATCGTTGCTGCGTCGCTATGAGATCGCTGGTGAGATGTCAAACAGAGCGATCTTCCCAACGACGCAGCAGCGATGCGGCGACCTGTAGCGACCTGTACAACGACATCGTTGGTCGTTGTGACCCTGTCACATGGCTGCTATGATAACGATACAGACCTCGATGAGGGACGTCTTGTGTGACGTTGTAGTCACACAGGCGTGCCTTTGTGTTGCCTTTTCCGCCCCCATTCAGTTAATTCGTGGTCGCTACTGCGTTCTGATTGGTCGGCGGCCTAGCCATATGAGGCGACACGATAGCTCTTCCGTCCTTTGTTCCTGAGCGCGTGGTGGTGGATTGCAGATCGTTATAGAGTTCTCCGGCCTGCGACTTCTAGCGCGTGGTGGTGGATTGCAGATCGTTGTAGAGTTCTCCGTCCTGCGACTTCTATTCGTTTCTATTCTTCAACGGTTCTTCGGATATCTATACTTTGTGCACGGTAGGTATCGTTTGGGGTCTCAAATGCGTTTCCATTCCCTTTCCATTCCCTTGGCACCTATTATTCTTATATTTTTGCTCTGGAAGGAGGGAGGGAGTGCTTTGTTGGTATCTGTGTATATATATTTTAGCACATGGAGCCATTTTAAGTAGTCTCGTGGGCACAGATAGGGTTACTAGGCCTTATTTTTTAAATAATAAATTTGGCTCTATGCCGGTTCCATTTGCATGGCAGGGGTACACAGCCTGCACTGGTGTGGTCAGTGGAGGACTATTGGAAGGAGGGACTGCAGACTGGCTGAGATTATTAGCAGTCCAGGCGAAGTGTTCTCTATTTTACATTCACAGTAGTGTGGCTCATACATAACTCTTTTGAAATTCAAAATGTTGTTTAAAATTTTCCATATATGCTCACTGTATGCTATTCTTTCTTTCAGATGTCTTTCAATACCGAGGAGTTTGTTCGGGAATTGATTGAGATGTATAGATCCCTGCCCTGCCTTTGGCAGATTAAATCCGCTGAGTACAGCAACAGAAACAAGAAGAGGGAGGCTTTTGCCAAACTTGTTGCTCTGTTTCAGCAGCATAACCCCAGCGAGAAGGTGGATGAAAGTGTAGTCCGAAAAAAGATCCAGGGTCTAAGAACAGTTTATAAAAAGGAGCTCAACAAGGTGGTGAGGTCAATGAAGTCTGGTGCCGCCACAGACGAGGTATATGTGCCATCGTTATGGTACTTTGACTTACTTGGCTTCACCCGTGACCAGGAGCTCCCGCGTACAATGGCATCTTCAATGCGGCAGACCCTGGATGAAGACCCTGTGATCACGACTGACACCCCTGTTGGAGATGTAAGTACCTTCTTTGCTTGCTTCCCTGTAAAAAGCTTTAAAACTTGGTCTCTCATGCCATAGTCGAGTAGAAAATAGTAACTAAGTTTTTTCCTCTTTTATTATGCTGCATTTTATCCAAGTTATCCCTTCCACTTCAGATAAGTGCAATCCTTAACTTTTTGACCCCACTCAGTGCTCATACGGTTGAATTAAAAAAAATCCTATCCTGTACTACTAGTTCCTCCACTTATTTACTTCTAAATTTTCTGTTCCTGCAGCAAAATCGCCATGATGATCAATCCACCCCGACCGGTGACAACCTGCTGGGACATGAACCAAGCCGGGTGGATGCTAATGAGGGGTCTATTGAAGACCCTGCACCCTCAACCCCCAACACAGCTTATTTACCACGTCGGATGAAGAATGGTCATAAAAAAAAAGGACACAGTGTCGCCATCGACAGAGTTGGTCACTTTGGCCAAGCAAATGTTGAGCCAGCAGACCAACAGTACAGGGGACAGCTTCGCCAACTTTGCCGTTGACCGGCTAGGGAAGCTGCAAGCCGCACAAAGAATCCATGCCGAGAGGGTGATATTTGAAACTTTAAGTAAAGCGGCAGCTGGACAGCTCGATGAAAGTTCAAGTGTGCACAGTTTTATGGAACGTGATCCGTGTTCATGGCAGCAAATGAATGAAACACCTCAGGCAATGCATGGCACACCAGCACACCGTCATAGATCTCATCTGAACATGCCACTTGCCCTTCCACCACAATATCCCCGGTTTTCCCATTCTTTTCTTGGGCAATTATCATCTCCGCCCAGCCAAGGATTTTTGAATGGTGAAAACCAGTATGAAGAATTATAGTTCCATTAAATAATTTGGGTTATAAGTATAATTGTTGTATAGTTTAGTTATTTGATATTAAAGAGTTAAATTTAAATGTTACTTTATGTTAAAAATTGTTATAAATAAAAAATTTTTGATAATTCAAAACTTGCAGCCTGCTTTACTGAATTCAGCATATAGTTATTAGCAGGTCTAGTAGGTAGGGTTATGTGCTGGGTGCATGTATACAGATGCATACATATAATGAGTGTTCGTGATGGAATTTGTTTGTTGTTTTTAACAAAGCGTACACTTCAGGGGATATTAAATTTTTTTTTTTTATAAACAATATTAACAACCAACATCCTAATAAAACTTTGAACAAAAGCATCAACATAACAAAAAAAAAAAATTAATGGCTGCCGCTCTGCTGTTGTGCAGCCACAAAACGATCCAGCATCACTCCGTGCTGTTTGACTTGCTCAGCCAGTGTCCCCTGTGTCGCCATCATCCTCCTGTGTGATGCCTGGAGGTCCTCTAATGTTGGGATTTCTATGGAGGGAATGGTAAAACTTAGTTTTGTACATGCATCAAACTATCATGTACGTGTTTGTTATTTAACACTTACGGTTTTCGGGTAAATCGGGTGAGGAAGAACTAAGGGACCACCCGGATCCTCTGGCATCACCGCCTAGGGAAAGATACAACACTTGATAGTACACGACAGTCCTATCCTTTACGAGTTGTATGGACCTATTTTTTAGTGCAATAATTACCGGGGGACATGACTTCACCCATGTCACGGAGTGATGCTGGCGACCCTGTTGGTGACGAGCCTGTCGTTGACTCCTGCTGGGGCTCCGGGTCTGCTGGTGCTGGAGGGAAAAAAAAAATTATTACATTATTACATATGAGGCGTGCGGAGCCGAGCCTGGTGTGTGTACAAGGCGTGCGGAGCCGAGCCTGGTGTGTACGAGGCGTGCGGAGCCGAGCCTGGTGTGTACGAGGCGTGCGGAGCCGAGCCTGGTGTGTACGAGGCGTGCGGAGCCGAGCCTGGTGTGTGTACGAGGCGTGCGGAGCCGAGCCTGGTGTGTACGAGGCGTGCGGAGCCGAGCCTGGTGTGTACGAGGCGTGCGGAGCCGAGTCTGGTGTGTGTACGAGGCGTGCGGAGCCGAGCCTGGTGTGTACGAGGCGTGCGGAGCCGAGCCTGGTGTGTGTACGAGGCGTGCGGAGCCGAGCCTGGTGTGTGTACGAGGCGTGCGGAGCCGAGCCTGGTGTGTGTACGAGGCGTGCGGAGCAACACTCACCACGATGTGGAAGGCTCTGTGACCGGATGCTGGCTAGGCGCTCACTGGACCTGTACTGCAGATCCGCCAGCTTCTTCCGGATCTGGGTACTGGAGCGCTGCACCCCAAATCTCTGGTCTAGGCCCCAACTGATCCTCCGCAGCACAGCCTGCTTATGGAGGACGGGATGCTCTTGGTGATTCTGACACCCATAATCACGGGCATCTAATTCAGTTATGAGGTAACGCACTTCTGCGTCACCCCAAGGCGTTGCACGACGCCTGGCCGCCATTTTGCCGCCACTAGTGAAAAGCAAGGCCACAGCACTGTCCTTTCACCCGCCCACAACGCATCAGCGCCGTAAACCACGCCCACGACGCATCAACGTCACCGCTATTTTTATAGACGACGCTGCTGCGTTCGCGGTCTGTATTGTAATCTCCAGGTCACAACGAAGACGCTACTGCGTTCTGAATGTGACGCATTCTCAATACAACGTCTCCGGTTGCACTGGTAGACTGGAGTGTTGGTGGTTTCATGTATGGATATGTATTAACCCCTTCCCGACCTGTGACACAGCGTATGCGTCGTGAAAGTCGGTGCCAATTCGACCAGTGACGCATATGCTGTGTCACAGAATGATCGCGTCCTTTTAGATCGGGTGAAAGGGTTAACTCCCATTACACCCGATCTGCAGTGACAGGGGGAGTGGTAGTTTAGCCCATGTTATTTATTTTGTGTCACATAACTCTCTGGTTTAACAAAATAAAAATTCAAAATGTGAAAATTGTGAAATTTTTGAAATTTTTTATAAATTTTCATTTTTATCACACATAAACGCAAAATTTATTGACCTAAATTTACCACTAACATGAAGCCCAATATGTCACGAAAAAAACAAAATCAGAACCGCTAGGATCCGTTGAAGCGTTCCAGAGTTATTACCTCATAATGGGACACTGGTCAGAATTGCAAAAAACGGCAAGGTCTTTAAGGTCAAAATAGGCTGGGTCACGAAGGGGTTAATGTTTAGGTAGGTGTTTAGATTTGTATGTATGTGAGTATGTATGTGTATATGTAGGTATCTGTGTAGATTTCAATGTTGATGTATATGGATGTATCAGTATACATAGGAATACATGTATGTATATACGGGCCCTTACTGCAGAAAGAATGAGAAACAAAGCTTTTTCAAAGTAAAACAAACAGTTTATTAGACAGATCAGTGCAACAGTGTATAAATGTCAGTAGTAGCCCACTATAAGTTCTGATGCTGCCAAGTAACAGCACCAGGACCGTTAAAATATTGGCAGTAGTTGTCTCGGCAGGTCTTCGCATCGTGGGTGTTTCTGCCAGGTAACAATGGTTGAAGGCCTGCAATTGCGGGATCATTTGCGCGCCATTCACCGAGCTGCACTTCCCCATTTAATAGGCCCACAGAGTCCATGAATCCAGGAGGACTATACACCAAAGCATCGCGACGGCGAAGGAAGTTGTGAAGCACACAACAAGCCAAAACAACAGAGTCTATCGATTCAAGCTTCATGTTAATAGGCGTGTGGAAAACTCTGAAGCGATTGGCCATGATATCGAAGAAGGCATTTTCTACAACCCGACGTGCCCTTGACAAACGGTAATTGAAAATTCTTCTTTCCTCTGTTAGATTTTTTTGGGGGAACGGTTTGATAAGATTGGGATGAAGCGGGAAGGCCTCATCACCGACAAAAACAAAATTAAGGTTGCCTCTAGTCTCGGAGTTGGGAGGCAAGTGAAGGTCATAGTTGTTCAAACGCTCTCCAAAGAGTGTGTGCTCTAAAACGCCACCATCGGAAACCCTTCCATTCATGCCATCATCTACATTTATAAATTCATAATTCGCGTTAACAAGGGCCATCAGGATGATGCTGAAATAGCCCTTATAATTAAAGAAGTAGGATCCGCTGTTCGGTGGTTGAGTGATCCGGACATGTTTCCCGTCCAAAGCCCCACCACAGTTTGGGAACTGCCAAAGCTGCTCAAAATCGGAGGCAATCTTTTTCCATTCCTCCTCCGTGTTGGGAAACTGCATGTAGCTACGTAGACTGTGGAAAATCGCATCACATGTCTCTGGAATTAGAACGCTGAGCAGGGTCCTTGAAATGGCTGAAGAAAAATGCAAGTCTTGCAGCGAGCGCCCGGTGGCCAGGAATCGCAGCGTGACTGCCAATCTTTCATCGGCCGGGATGGCAGCACGCATCACTGTATCCTTCCGTTGAATCAGTGGAGTAATTCTTTCCAGTAAATGTTTGAAGGATTCCTCAGACATCCGCAGATAGTTGCGGAAATCATGAGGATTGTTATCCTGAAGCTCTCTTACAAGTTGCATGTGGGACAAATCAGACCTCTTCTGCAGCCATTCTCTGGTCCACATGCGACGCTTTCGTTTAGAACGCCTCTCTTGCATCCGGGCCTCATCTTGACGCCGAGCTTCCTCAACCAGCAATGCAGCAAACACAACAGCACACTGCGCATTGTTCATGATGCTGCACACTGAAACACATAAAAGAAAAAGAAGATAAATTTAATAAATAAAAAAAAAATTCAATTACGTTACCATGCATTACAGAAAAGACCCCCTAAAATATCAGCCCGTGTAAAAGTATATCTACACAGATAGCAGACAAGCCCTCACTCCATCCCTCCACAGCAATGATAGCAGGAAATTATCTTTAGTTTCCCTGTATAAAAGTTTAGGGGAAAATGAAAACGCACTTGCGACCCCAAATACATACCATACACAATGTATAAGTTGTCAGAAGAATCCTTGCAGAACAGATTATCGAAATGGAAGAGGAGTCGCAGGCCGGAGAACTCTACAACGTTCTGCAATCCACCACGCGCTCAGGAACAAAGGACGGAAGGGCTATTATGTGTCGCCTTAAAGCATGGCCGCAAACCAATCAGAACGCAGTAGCGACCACCAATCGGAACAGAATGGGCGCGGAAAAGGCAACGCAAATGCACGCCTACATGTCGGTGTCTGAGTCGTCAATGAGGTCGTTGGTAGGTGTCAAACAAAGCGATGTGTGTTCCCCAGCGGTACCTCAACGATCGAAAAATGGCCCAGGCCATTCCGACATGACCAGCGATCTCACAGCAGGGGCCTGATCGCTGCTACGTGTCACATATAGCGAGATCGCTAGCGAGATCGCTGTTGCGTCACAAAACTTGTGACTCAGCAGCGATCTCGCTAGCGATCTCGCTATGTGTGACGGGGCCTTTATTAGTCTCAAAAGTGTCTACTCATCGCTGCCCAGCACTGGCTTCAATAGCAGAATCTGGAAAAGCAGCAGCAACCCTTTGCACAAAGTGAGACTGAGCAAGACGCTGGGACTGTTCAGCAGAATAAGAATGGGAGACCGTAGCGGAGATGGCCTTAGATTCCCCCTGTGCAGAGGCGGGAACTCGACCCCTAACATTACCCCCCCATGGCCTCCCCTCCTGGACCTCGCCACGCTCAAAGGCAGGCACCCGACCCGATCCTATAAAAGTGAAGGTCGCTCAACCCTATTGATCACTAAATATCAGCTTTCTGTTTACTGTTAAAGTAGTATCTATTTCATGTTTTTTTTTTTTTAGTATCTACTTTATTGAATATTTTTTATAGGATACATTTTACTGAATATTAGCTTTCTTTTTTATTAACTATGTTAAGGACAAGAATAATAAAATCTTTACAAAATATGATTTAAAAGTTGCCCAATAAATGGATATGTATGGGGTATTATGTCATGACTCCACCATTGCTCCGGTTTGTTGTAGAGTGTCCAATTATCTTCTGAAAAATATTTAGAATTGAGAGTCCTCAGTGGTTGATACCTTTTAATGGCTAACTGAAAAGATGGTAACAAATTGCAAGCTTTCGAGACTACACAGGTCTACTTCACCATTTACTGGCTAAGGCTACGTTCACATTAGCGTTAAGCTAATGTGCGTCGGGTTTGCGCCGGCGACGCATGCGTCATGCGCCCCTATACTTAACATGGGGGACGCATGCGTTTTTTTGTTGTTGCGTTGTGCGACGCATGCGTCTTTTTTGCCGCAAGCGTCGGACCAAGAAAACGCAACAAGTTGCATTTTTCTTGCGTCCGATTTTCGGCAAAAACCGACGCATGCATCGCAAAACGCAGCGTTTTTGCGTGTGTTTTGCCGCGTTTTTGCGTGCGTTGTGCGTTGCGTCGCACAACGCTAGTGTGAACATAGCCTAACACGGTACCAAGATATATTTCTTTTCTGTATCAATCATCTTCTGGTAATATGAGAAATTATGATTGTAGTGGTTTTCGTTTTAAGGTACCTTCACACTGACCAACTTAACAATGATATCGCTAGCGATCCGTGACGTTGCAGCGTTCTGGATAGCGATATCGTTGTGTTTGACACGCAGCAGTGATCAGGCCCCTGCTGTGACATCGCTGGTCGGAGCTAGAAGGCCAGAACTTTATTTCGTCGCTGGATCTCCCGCTGACATCGCTGAATCGGCGTGTGTGACGCCGATTCAGCGATGTCTTCACTGGTAACCAGGGTAAACATCGAGTTACTAAGCGCAGGGCCACGCTTAGTAACCCGATGTTTACCCTGGTTACCAGCGTAAACGTTAAAAAAAACAAACACTACATACTTACATTCTGGTGTCTGTCCCCCGGCACTATGCTTCTCTGCACTGTGTAAGCGCTGGCCGGAAAGCAGAGCACAGCGGTGACGTCACCGCTGTGTTTTCCGGCTGGCGCTCACAGTGCAGAGAAGCACAGCGCCGGGGGACAGACACCAGAATGTAAGTATGTAGTGTTTTTTTTTTTTTTACGTTTACGCTGGTAACCAGGGTAAACATCGGGTTACGTTACTAAGCGCGGCCCTGCGCTTAGTAACCCGATGTTTACCCTGGTTACCAGGGGACTTCGCATATTTGGTCTCTGGAGAGCTGTCTGTGTGACAGCTCTCCAGCGACCACACAGCGACGCTGCAATGATCGGGATCGTTGTCTAGATCGCTGCAGCGTCGCTAAATGTGACGGTACCTTTAGTGATATTGCACGACTCGTTAAAGAGTTCATTGTGACTTGTAGGATCGCTACTTCCAACAGGTGGCGCTATAGAGTTTAAGTCCTCTTTTTCTCAAAAGAGCAATTTGCATGTCAAAGAGAAGACATTCACTTCTGGAGCAATAGCTTATACTGCCAACACCACAGGGGCTGTGTCCTCCAAGAGGTTGGAGACACAATGGCCACCTACTATGTAGATTCTCTTTATTCTATTAAAAGAATAGAGGACTGCACACCCCGGGAACTTGTGCGACCACATTTTACAGCTAATGGTCAATTCCTTTGATGTACCGTAAGTCTTAGGCTACTTTCACACTAGCGTTAACTGCAATCCGTCACAATGCGTCGTTTTGCAGAGAAAACGCATCCTGCAAAAGTGCTTGCAGGATGCGATTTTTCCCCATAGACTTGTATTGACGACGCATTGCGACGGATTGCCACATGTCGCATCCGTTGTGCGACGGATGCTTCGTGCTTTGGCGGACCGTCGGGAGCAAAGAACGCTACATGTAACTTTTTTTGCTCCTGACGGACCGCTTTTTCCGACCGCGCATGCGCGGCCGGAACTCCGCCCCCACCTCCCCGCACCTCACAATGGGGCAGCGGATGCGCCGGAGAAATGCATCCGCTGCCTCCGTTGTGCAGTGCGTTAAACGCTAGCGTCGGAATCTCTGCCCGACGCATCGCGACGGGGAGATTCCGACGCTAGTGTGAAAGTAGCCTTAGCTGTTAGGCAGACTTCATGGCTCCATTTGAATGTTCATTGCTCTTATAGTCCTCTCCCCTCTGTACCAGTCGGTCATTGTAAATGTGTTTACTGTAAACCATATGTATAACTCTGTGTTTAACCCCTTCTCATGTACAGCACCATGGAATCAATGGTGCTATATAAATAATAATAATAATAATAATAATACATCCAACAGTAGAAAGAATGTGATTTTTTATTTTCATAGTTCAATGAAAAAACAATCTCTGAATCTGTGGAATCCATTGAAGCGTTCCAGAGTTATTACCACATAAAGTGACAGTGGTCAGAATTGTAAAAATTGGCCTGGTCATTAAGGTGCAAAAAGGCCTCAGGGCTGAAGGGGTTAATATGGAGAAAAGAGACGATTCAGTACCCTTTATAATATTAAAACCTATTTTTTTCCAACTCTGTGGATTATGTTATCTGTTCAGTCACATCTGTGACAAAATGTGATCTCCTTCTGATACAAAAATTATGTGGGAGGAGCTACAGGCTCAGGGTGTTTCCCATTGGCTGGTTGAAGTGACATATGCAGATTAGGAGTTGAGACATCTGAGATCTGGAGGATTATGGGGCCGTTATACAAGTATAGAAGGTTCTGTAGGGTCACTGTGTCAGGGGTGATGTCTCCCTAATGTTACACGCAGGGTCCTATCCCCCGGAGGGGAATCACGGCCAGGAAAAGGTTAAGACTATACTTTCAGGGATCATTTCTATAGTGTGTAACTTGAGAAATGTGCTCTAAAGTGTCCAAACTTCCCAACCACGAGGAGGAGCTGTAGTGATCTCTCCTGAGCGTGAAGTGAGCTCTCAGTTCTGCTTCATTGCAGGGGCTGATTGCTGGTGATGATCATTCTCCTTCTCTGTTACAGGGAGGGCGGAGGGGGAGATCACAAGCTGAGTGGTGGGGTTAAATTTTTATAAATGTAATAAAAGTAGATCAAAAAATTCTTGTATTATTGAATTTATTTTTAATTATTTAACTTGACAGAATATTAAATTGCTTTTTTTATTACTTAACTATCTTAAGCCCCCCAAAATAAATCTTTACAAAATATAAATGGAAAATATGTTTTACGAACAACGCCGCCAAGGCCCGTGCAGAAGGTTACCGCGGAAGTGGCACCAAGTGCACCATCTTAGAGAAATGATCGGTGACTACCCAGATAATGGTGCAGTTACGAGACTTGGGTAAGCCCACCACGAAGTCCATCCCGACCATCTCCCAGGGCCTGTCTGCCACCAGCAGGAGGTAAAGTAGCCCAGCAGGCCGTTGCCAAGGAAACCGATTCTTGGCGCAGGAGACACACGCCCTAATATAGTCCCCGACGTCACGAGCCATATGCGGCCACCAGTACGTCCTCGCCAAAAGCTCAGATGTCCTCTTGGTCCCAAAATGTCCACCCATCCTGGACGAGTGAGCCCAAGAGAGAACCTCCGGTCGCAAATTTGCTGGTACAAAAGTCTTGCCCGGGGGAACGGACTCTAGCGAAACCGGAGCCACAGTTCTCAGGCTCTCAGAAGGGACAATAAGCTGAGGCTCCTCCTCCTCAGATGACACTACGGAGCGGGAGAGAGCGTCAGCACGAGTGTTGTTCTCCCCGGAGAGAAAATGGAGAGTAAAATGACACCGGGAGAAGAACAGGGACCATCTAGCCTGGTGAGAATTTAGCCGCTGGGCCGTCTGTAGAACTCCCAAGTTCTTGTGGTCAGTGAACACTTGGAAGGGAAAGCGAGCTCCCTCCAAGAGGTGTCTCCACTCTGCGAAAGCCAACTTCATGGCTAGCAACTCCCTGTCTCCGATGGAATAATTCCTCTCCGCCGGTGTGAAGGTCTTGGAGAAGAAGAAGCAAGGATGCTTCCAACCTTGAGCATCCTTTTGGAAAAGGACTGCTCCAGCACCAACGGATGAGGCATCCACCTCCATGATTAATGGCTTATCTACATCGGGACGATGTAGGATGGGAGCGCTAGCGAAGTGTGACTTAATCGAGAGAAAGGCCTTGGAGACCTCCTCTGACCACAACTTGGGATTTGCTCCCTTCTTGGTGAGGGCAACCAAGGGAGCTACCAAAGTTGAGAAGTGTGGGATGAACTGGCGATAGTAATTAATGAACCCCATAAAGCGCTGCACCGCTTTAAGAGAATGGGGTTCCTGCCAGTCCATCACAGCCTGTAGCTTGGTAGGATTCATAGCCAAACCCTGGGCAGAGATGATATACCGTATTTTTCGGACTAAAAGACGCACTTTTTCCCCCCAAAAAAAGGGGGGAAAATGGGGGGTGCGTCTAATAGTCGCAATGCAGGCTTACCTAGGTGGCAGAGGTGCGGTGGCAGAGGTCCGGTGGCAGAGGTGCGGTTGCGGGGGTGTGGCGGCAGAGGAGGCGCAGTAAGCGGGGTCCCTTTCCCCAGTATGGTGATGCAGCAGGCCCGGTATGCAGCAGAGCCGGGTGAATCCTCTTGTTATCGGTGGTGGCGGCCATTTTCCGGAGGCCGCGCGTGCGCAGATGGAGCGCTCTGCTTCCCGGGGCTTCAGGAAAATGGCCGCCGCGATCTCCATCTGCGCACGCGCGGCCTCCCGCGGCCATTTTCCTGAAGCCCCGGGAGCAGAGCGCTTCATCTGCACACGCGCGGCCTCAGGAAGATGGCCGCGCCCACCGATAACAAGAGGATTCACCCGGCTCTGCTGCATACCGGGCCTGCTGCATCACCATACCGGGGAAAGGGACCCCGCTTCCTGCGCCTCCTCTGCTGCCACACCCCCGCCACCGCACCTCTGCCACCGGACCTCTGCCACCGCACCTCTGCCACCTAGGTAAGCCTGCATGGTACGCCAGGGACCCCTCTCACGCCATACCTCTCACTGCACCTCCTGATCCCAGCACCTCCTGATCCCAGCACCTCCTGATCCCAGCACCTTCTCATCCCAGCACCTCCTGATCCCAGCACCTCCTGATCCCAGCACCTCCTGATCCCAGCACCTCCTGATCCCAGCACCTCCTCATCCCAGCACCTCCTGATCCCAGCACCTCCTGATCCCAGCACCTCCTGATCCCAGCACCTCCTGATCCCAGCACCTCCTCATCCCAGCACCTTCTCATCCCAGCACCTTCTCATCCCAGCACCTCGTCATCCCAGCATCACCCCACCTTGCCTCCTGTGACCCTGCTCTGCCACCGCCATAAGATACTGTAAATTCGGACAATAAGACGGACCCCCATGTTATAAAAAATCTTTTTTTCTGCAATTTTCACCCCAAATTTGGGGTGCGTCTTATGGTCCGCTGCGTCTTATAGTCCGAAAAATACGGTAACCAAGGAAAGGCAAGGACTCCTGCTCAGAGACACACTTCTCCAACTTGGAGTAGAGAGAGTTTGCCCGTAAGAGGTCGAAGACTTTGCGAACATCTCTCCGATGGGGGTCAATATCTGGAGAGTAGATGAGAATATCATCCAGATAGACTACGACCGAGGTGGTGAGCATATCCCGGAAGATGTCGTTCACAAAGTCTTGGAAAACGGCTGGGCCATTACAGAGCCCGAAGGGTATCACCAGATATTCATAGTGCCCATCCCTGATGTTAAAAGCCGTCTTCCATTCGTCCCCCTCACAGATGCGAATCAGGTTGTAAGCACCGCGCAGATCTAATTTAGTGAATACCCTTGCTCCCTGTAGCCTATTAAAGAGCTCAGATATCAGGGGTAGTGGGTACTTGTTCTTAACGGTGATGGCGTTAAGACCCCTGTAGTCTATGCATGGACGTAGTTCACCACTCTTCTTCTGCACGAAGAAGAACCCAGCCCCAGCAGGTGACACTGACTTCCTAATGAATCCTCTTGCCAGATTCTCTTGGATGTACTGAGACATTGCCTCTGTCTCCGGGAGAGATAACGGATATACTCGACCCCGGGGAGGCTCTGCACCAGGCAAAAGATCAATAAGACAGTCATAGGGGCGGTGGGGCGGAAGGGTCTCCGCAGCCCTTTTGGAGAACATGTCCGCATAGGGCCAATAGTGCTTGGGGAGAGAGGAAAGATCTGTGGGTACCTCGGTTATAGCAACCTGAATGCACTCCCTCTGACATCTACCCTCACAGGATTTACTCCATCCCAAAATTCTCCCTGAGGACCACTCTATATGAGGAGAGTGGTAGCGTAGCCATGGTATTCCCAACAGGAACTCATCAATTCCTTCAGGAATGACTAATAGAGAGATAATCTCCTGATGAGATGGAGACATAGAAAGAGTGAAAGGAATGGTTTGGTGTGTAATCTGTGAGGGTAGTGTCGACCCATTTACCAATCGAACGGTAACTGGTTTGGCGAGCATCACCAGGGGTATTGCATGTCACTGGGCGAAAGCAGATGACATAAAATTACCCTCCGCCCCAGAGTTGACGCAAAGCTCTGCCATAAGAGTGGATGGGCCTAAGGTAATTGTCCCCTTGAAGGACAACTTAGAGGTAAACATCGCCGTGTCTAATGTACCTCCTCCAACTGCCACTAGACTGACGTTTCCCCGACCGCTGAGGACACCTGGAGGCAAGGTGTCCTGACTGCCAGCAAACATGACAAACCTTAAGTGCACGAGCGGACCGGGGGTTGTATCCCGCTCGTGACGCCTCCATGGCCTCATGTGACTCGGACGCCCGGACCGGAGATTCCAGAGGTTTGGCGAAGGTGGGAGCCAGCCGAAACCTCTGCCTACACTGGGCTCGCTCCAACCCTTGCTCGTGAAAAGAAGGTCGATGCGAGTTGATATAGCTTTGAGCTATATTTGAGCTTATTCCTAACAGGAATAAATGATTACCAGGAGAATTTTGTGTCACCGACCCTGGCCGATCGGCCCTGACCGATGTCCCCTGACCGGCCCTGTACCTCCGTCTTATGGGCCATGCAGAGCTGCAGAGAGCAGGAAATGTGGGCGGGGGAAGGGCGGCATGTGCAGGCAGTCACCTGATCAGTGCAGGGGAATGGGCGGAGCTACAGAGGGGGCGTTGTCTCCCACTGAGTGCTTGAGTTCACTTATGCTAATTTAGTTAAGAGAGCAGATGCATTATGGGTGTGATGGTTTCCAGCTCGTACACAAGTATAGAAGCTTCTAGTTACTCTGCAGTCAGGTCTCTGATCCCCCACAATGTATCACAATGTATCACGTCTCACAGGGTCATCATGTGTCACCTCGTGTGATGTCTCCCTAATGTTACACGCACGGTCCTATCCCCCGGAGGGGCATCACGGCCAGGAAGAGGTTAAGACTATACTTTCAGGGATCATTTCTATAGTGTGTAACTTGAGAAATGTGCTCTAAAGTGTCCAAACTTCCCAACCACGAGGAGGAGCTGTAGTGATCTCTCCTGAGCGTGAAGTGAGCTCTCAGTTCTGCTTCATTGCAGGGGCTGATTGCTGGTGATGATCGTTCTCCTTCTCTGTTACAGGGAGGGCGGAGGGGGAGATCACAAGCTGAGTGGTTGGCTTATATATATTTTTTTTTAAAGTAATAAAAGTAGATTAAAGGTTTCTGTATTATTGGTTACGTTCTCTTAAGGATTGTTGATCACTAGGGTTGAGCGAAACGGGTCGAAATTGTTCAAAAGTCGCCGACTTTTGGCAAGGTCGGGTTTCATGAAACCCGACCCGACCCCAGTGGGGGGTCGGCCATGAAGTCGGCGATCTTTGGAATTCCGATCCCGATTCCCGATATGTTTAAGATATCGGGAATTGGTATCGGAATTCAGATTAAAGTGTAAAATATAGAATTAAAATAAAAATATTGCAATACTTACCCTCTGACGCGCCCTGGTACTAACCGGCAGCCTTCCTCCTTCGAATCCGCGCTTCTAGGACCTTGCCGTGACGTCGCGGTGACGTCGCGGCTTGTGATTGGCCGCGCGGCCGCCCATGTGACCGCTCGCGCGGCCAATCACAAGCCGCGACGTCACCCGCGACGTCACCGAAGGTCCTGGAAGGGCTGATTCTTAGGAAGGAAGGCTGTCGGAAGGAAGCAGGGCGCTTCCGAGGGTGAGTATATACCTAATAGGAATATACTCACCCTCGGAAGCGCCCTGCTTCCTTCCGACAGCCTTCCTTCCTAAGAATCAGCCCTTCCAGGACCTTCGGTGACGTCGCGGCTTGTGATTGGCCGCGCGAGCGGTCACATGGGCGGCCGCGCGGCCAATCACAAGCCGCGACGTCACCCGCGACGTCACCGAAGGTCCTGGAAGGCTGATTCTAAGGAAGGAAGGTTCCCGGTTAGTACCAGGGCGCGTCAGAGGGTAAGTATAAGGATATTTTTTATTTTAATTCTATATTTTACACTTAAATATGGATCCCAGGGCCTGAAGGAGAGTTTCCGCTTCTTCAGACCCTGGGAACCATGGAAACCCAATGCACTGCATTGGGTTTCGAGTTTCGGCCGACCCCGACCCCGACTTTTTTATAGGATCGGCCGATTTCACTCGACCCGACTTTTCCAAAAGTCGGGTTTCGTGAAACCCGACCCGATCCTATAAAAGTGAAGGTCGCTCAACCCTATTGATCACTAAATATCAGCTTTCTGTTTACTGTTAAAGTAGTATCTATTTCATGTTTGTTTTTTTTTTAGTATCTACTTTATTGAATATTTTTTATAGGATACATTTTACTGAATATTAGCTTTCTTTTTTATTAACTATGTTAAGGACAAGAATAATAAAATCTTTACAAAATATGATTTAAAAGTTGCCCAATAAATGGATATGTATGGAGTATTATGTCATGACTCCACCATTGCTCCGGTTTGTTGTAGAGTGTCCAATTATCTTCTGAAAAATATTTAGAATTGAGAGTCCTCAGTGGTTGATACCTTTTAATGGCTAACTGAAAAGATGGTAACAAATTGCAAGCTTTCGAGACTACACAGGTCTACTTCACCATTTACTGGCTAAGGCTACGTTCACATTAGCGTTAAGCTAATGTGCGTCGGGTTTGCGCCGGCGACGCATGCGTCATGCGCCCCTATACTTAACATGGGGGACGCATGCGTTTTTTTGTTGTTGCGTTGTGCGACGCATGCGTCTTTTTTGCCGCAAGCGTCGGACCAAGAAAACGCAACAAGTTGCATTTTTCTTGCGTCCGATTTTCGGCAAAAACCGACGCACGCATCGCAAAACGCAGCGTTTTTGCGTGTGTTTTGCCGCGTTTTTGCGTGCGTTGTGCGTTGCGTCGCACAACGCTAGTGTGAACATAGCCTAACACGGTACCAAGATATATTTCTTTTCTGTATCAATCATCTTCTGGTAATATGAGAAATTATGATTGTAGTGGTTTTCGTTTTAAGGTACCTTCACACTGACCAACTTAACAATGATATCGCTAGCGATCCGTGACGTTGCAGCGTTCTGGATAGCGATATCGTTGTGTTTGACACGCAGCAGTGATCAGGCCCCTGCTGTGACATCGCTGGTCGGAGCTAGAAGGCCAGAACTTTATTTCGTCGCTGGATCTCCCGCTGACATCGCTGAATCGGCGTGTGTGACGCCGATTCAGCGATGTCTTCACTGGTAACCAGGGTAAACATCGAGTTACTAAGCGCAGGGCCACGCTTAGTAACCCGATGTTTACCCTGGTTACCAGCGTAAACGTTAAAAAAAACAAACACTACATACTTACATTCTGGTGTCTGTCCCCCGGCACTATGCTTCTCTGCACTGTGTAAGCGCTGGCCGGAAAGCAGAGCACAGCGGTGACGTCACCGCTGTGTTTTCCGGCTGGCGCTCACAGTGCAGAGAAGCACAGCGCCGGGGGACAGACACCAGAATGTAAGTATGTAGTGTTTTTTTTTTTTTTTTTTACGTTTACGCTGGTAACCAGGGTAAACATCGGGTTACTAAGCGCGGCCCTGCGCTTAGTAACCCGATGTTTACCCTGGTTACCAGGGGACTTCGCATATTTGGTCTCTGGAGAGCTGTCTGTGTGACAGCTCTCCAGCGACCACACAGCGACGCTGCAGTGATCGGGATTGTTGTCTAGATCGCTGCAGCGTCGCTAAATGTGACGGTACCTTTAGTGATATTGCACGACTCGTTAAAGAGTTCATTG
Source organism: Ranitomeya imitator (assembly GCF_032444005.1). Lineage (NCBI taxonomy): Eukaryota > Metazoa > Chordata > Amphibia > Anura > Dendrobatidae > Ranitomeya > Ranitomeya imitator. Next base: position 438,850,567 of record NC_091284.1, read on the forward strand.
TGACTTGTAGGATCGCTACTTCCAACAGGTGGCGCTATAGAGTTTAAGTCCTCTTTTTCTCAAAAGAGCAATTTGCATGTCAAAGAGAAGACATTCACTTCTGGAGCAATAGCTTATACTGCCAACACCACAGGGGCTGTGTCCTCCAAGAGGTTGGAGACACAATGGCCACCTACTATGTAGATTCTCTTTATTCTATTAAAAGAATAGAGGACTGCACACCCCGGGAACTTGTGCGACCACATTTTACAGCTAATGGTCAATTCCTTTGATGTACCGTAAGTCTTAGGCTACTTTCACACTAGCGTTAACTGCAATCCGTCACAATGCGTCGTTTTGCAGAGAAAACGCATCCTACAAAAGTGCTTGCAGGATGCGTTTTTTCCCCATAGACTTGTATTGACGACGCATTGCGACGGATTGCCACATGTCGCATCCGTTGTGCGACGGATGCTTCGTGCTTTGGCGGACCGTCGGGAGCAAAGAACGCTACATGTAACTTTTTTTGCTCCTGACGGACCGCTTTTTCCGACCGCGCATGCGCGGCCGGAACTCCGCCCCCACCTCCCCGCACCTCACAATGGGGCAGCGGATGCGCCGGAGAAATGCATCCGCTGCCTCCGTTGTGCAGTGCGTTAAACGCTAGCGTCGGAATCTCTGCCCGACGCATCGCGACGGGGAGATTCCGACGCTAGTGTGAAAGTAGCCTTAGCTGTTAGGCAGACTTCATGGCTCCATTTGAATGTTCATTGCTCTTATAGTCCTCTCCCCTCTGTACCAGTCGGTCATTGTAAATGTGTTTACTGTAAACCATATGTATAACTCTGTGTTTAACCCCTTCTCATGTACAGCACCATGGAATCAATGGTGCTATATAAATAATAATAATAATAATAATAATACATCCAACAGTAGAAAGAATGTGATTTTTTATTTTCATAGTTCAATGAAAAAACAATCTCTGAATCTGTGGAATCCATTGAAGCGTTCCAGAGTTATTACCACATAAAGTGACAGTGGTCAGAATTGTAAAAATTGGCCTGGTCATTAAGGTGCAAAAAGGCCTCAGGGCTGAAGGGGTTAATATGGAGAAAAGAGACGATTCAGTACCCTTTATAATATTAAAACCTATTTTTTTCCAACTCTGTGGATTATGTTATCTGTTCAGTCACATCTGTGACAAAATGTGATCTCCTTCTGATACAAAAATTATGTGGGAGGAGCTACAGGCTCAGGGTGTTTCCCATTGGCTGGTTGAAGTGACATATGCAGATTAGGAGTTGAGACATCTGAGATCTGGAGGATTATGGGGCCGTTATACAAGTATAGAAGGTTCTGTAGGGTCACTGTGTCAGGGGTGATGTCTCCCTAATGTTACACGCAGGGTCCTATCCCCCGGAGGGGAATCACGGCCAGGAAAAGGTTAAGACTATACTTTCAGGGATCATTTCTATAGTGTGTAACTTGAGAAATGTGCTCTAAAGTGTCCAAACTTCCCAACCACGAGGAGGAGCTGTAGTGATCTCTCCTGAGCGTGAAGTGAGCTCTCAGTTCTGCTTCATTGCAGGGGCTGATTGCTGGTGATGATCATTCTCCTTCTCTGTTACAGGGAGGGCGGAGGGGGAGATCACAAGCTGAGTGGTGGGGTTAAATTTTTATAAATGTAATAAAAGTAGATCAAAAAATTCTTGTATTATTGAATTTATTTTTAATTATTTAACTTGACAGAATATTAAATTGCTTTTTTTATTACTTAACTATCTTAAGCCCCCCAAAATAAATCTTTACAAAATATAAATGGAAAATATGTTTTACGAACAACGCCGCCAAGGCCCGTGCAGAAGGTTACCGCGGAAGTGGCACCAAGTGCACCATCTTAGAGAAATGATCGGTGACTACCCAGATAATGGTGCAGTTACGAGACTTGGGTAAGCCCACCACGAAGTCCATCCCGACCATCTCCCAGGGCCTGTCTGCCACCAGCAGGAGGTAAAGTAGCCCAGCAGGCCGTTGCCAAGGAAACCGATTCTTGGCGCAGGAGACACACGCCCTAATATAGTCCCCGACGTCACGAGCCATATGCGGCCACCAGTACGTCCTCGCCAAAAGCTCAGATGTCCTCTTGGTCCCAAAATGTCCACCCATCCTGGACGAGTGAGCCCAAGAGAGAACCTCCGGTCGCAAATTTGCTGGTACAAAAGTCTTGCCCGGGGGAACGGACTCTAGCGAAACCGGAGCCACAGTTCTCAGGCTCTCAGAAGGGACAATAAGCTGAGGCTCCTCCTCCTCAGATGACACTACGGAGCGGGAGAGAGCGTCAGCACGAGTGTTGTTCTCCCCGGAGAGAAAATGGAGAGTAAAATGACACCGGGAGAAGAACAGGGACCATCTAGCCTGGTGAGAATTTAGCCGCTGGGCCGTCTGTAGAACTCCCAAGTTCTTGTGGTCAGTGAACACTTGGAAGGGAAAGCGAGCTCCCTCCAAGAGGTGTCTCCACTCTGCGAAAGCCAACTTCATGGCTAGCAACTCCCTGTCCCCGATGGAATAATTCCTCTCCGCCGGTGTGAAGGTCTTGGAGAAGAAGAAGCAAGGATGCTTCCAACCTTGAGCATCCTTTTGGAAAAGGACTGCTCCAGCACCAACGGATGAGGCATCCACCTCCATGATTAATGGCTTATCTACATCGGGACGATGTAGGATGGGAGCGCTAGCGAAGTGTGACTTAATCGAGAGAAAGGCCTTGGAGACCTCCTCTGACCACAACTTGGGATTTGCTCCCTTCTTGGTGAGGGCAACCAAGGGAGCTACCAAAGTTGAGAAGTGTGGGATGAACTGGCGATAGTAATTAATGAACCCCATAAAGCGCTGCACCGCTTTAAGAGAATGGGGTTCCTGCCAGTCCATCACAGCCTGTAGCTTGGTAGGATTCATAGCCAAACCCTGGGCAGAGATGATATACCGTATTTTTCGGACTAAAAGACGCACTTTTTCCCCCCAAAAAAAGGGGGGAAAATGGGGGGTGCGTCTAATAGTCGCAATGCAGGCTTACCTAGGTGGCAGAGGTGCGGTGGCAGAGGTCCGGTGGCAGAGGTGCGGTTGCGGGGGTGTGGCGGCAGAGGAGGCGCAGTAAGCGGGGTCCCTTTCCCCAGTATGGTGATGCAGCAGGCCCGGTATGCAGCAGAGCCGGGTGAATCCTCTTGTTATCGGTGGTGGCGGCCATTTTCCGGAGGCCGCGCGTGCGCAGATGGAGCGCTCTGCTTCCCGGGGCTTCAGGAAAATGGCCGCCGCGATCTCCATCTGCGCACGCGCGGCCTCCCGCGGCCATTTTCCTGAAGCCCCGGGAGCAGAGCGCTTCATCTGCACACGCGCGGCCTCAGGAAGATGGCCGCGCCCACCGATAACAAGAGGATTCACCCGGCTCTGCTGCATACCGGGCCTGCTGCATCACCATACCGGGGAAAGGGACCCCGCTTCCTGCGCCTCCTCTGCTGCCACACCCCCGCCACCGCACCTCTGCCACCGGACCTCTGCCACCGCACCTCTGCCACCTAGGTAAGCCTGCATGGTACGCCAGGGACCCCTCTCACGCCATACCTCTCACTGCACCTCCTGATCCCAGCACCTCCTGATCCCAGCACCTCCTGATCCCAGCACCTTCTCATCCCAGCACCTCCTGATCCCAGCACCTCCTGATCCCAGCACCTCCTGATCCCAGCACCTCCTCATCCCAGCACCTCCTCATCCCAGCACCTCCTGATCCCAGCACCTCCTGATCCCAGCACCTCCTGATCCCAGCACCTCCTGATCCCAGCACCTTCTCATCCCAGCACCTTCTCATCCCAGCACCTTCTCATCCCAGCACCTCGTCATCCCAGCATCACCCCACCTTGCCTCCTGTGACCCTGCTCTGCCACCGCCATAAGATACTGTAAATTCGGACAATAAGACGGACCCCCATGTTATAAAAAATCTTTTTTTCTGCAATTTTCACCCCAAATTTGGGGTGCGTCTTATGGTCCGCTGCGTCTTATAGTCCGAAAAATACGGTAACCAAGGAAAGGCAAGGACTCCTGCTCAGAGACACACTTCTCCAACTTGGAGTAGAGAGAGTTTGCCCGTAAGAGGTCGAAGACTTTGCGAACATCTCTCCGATGGGGGTCAATATCTGGAGAGTAGATGAGAATATCATCCAGATAGACTACGACCGAGGTGGTGAGCATATCCCGGAAGATGTCGTTCACAAAGTCTTGGAAAACGGCTGGGCCATTACAGAGCCCGAAGGGTATCACCAGATATTCATAGTGCCCATCCCTGATGTTAAAAGCCGTCTTCCATTCGTCCCCCTCACAGATGCGAATCAGGTTGTAAGCACCGCGCAGATCTAATTTAGTGAATACCCTTGCTCCCTGTAGCCTATTAAAGAGCTCAGATATCAGGGGTAGTGGGTACTTGTTCTTAACGGTGATGGCGTTAAGACCCCTGTAGTCTATGCATGGACGTAGTTCACCACTCTTCTTCTGCACGAAGAAGAACCCAGCCCCAGCAGGTGACACTGACTTCCTAATGAATCCTCTTGCCAGATTCTCTTGGATGTACTGAGACATTGCCTCTGTCTCCGGGAGAGATAACGGATATACTCGACCCCGGGGAGGCTCTGCACCAGGCAAAAGATCAATAAGACAGTCATAGGGGCGGTGGGGCGGAAGGGTCTCCGCAGCCCTTTTGGAGAACATGTCCGCATAGGGCCAATAGTGCTTGGGGAGAGAGGAAAGATCTGTGGGTACCTCGGTTATAGCAACCTGAATGCACTCCCTCTGACATCTACCCTCACAGGATTTACTCCATCCCAAAATTCTCCCTGAGGACCACTCTATATGAGGAGAGTGGTAGCGTAGCCATGGTATTCCCAACAGGAACTCATCAATTCCTTCAGGAATGACTAATAGAGAGATAATCTCCTGATGAGATGGAGACATAGAAAGAGTGAAAGGAATGGTTTGGTGTGTAATCTGTGAGGGTAGTGTCGACCCATTTACCAATCGAACGGTAACTGGTTTGGCGAGCATCACCAGGGGTATTGCATGTCACTGGGCGAAAGCAGATGACATAAAATTACCCTCCGCCCCAGAGTTGACGCAAAGCTCTGCCATAAGAGTGGATGGGCCTAAGGTAATTGTCCCCTTGAAGGACAACTTAGAGGTAAACATCGCCGTGTCTAATGTACCTCCTCCAACTGCCACTAGACTGACGTTTCCCCGACCGCTGAGGACACCTGGAGGCAAGGTGTCCTGACTGCCAGCAAACATGACAAACCTTAAGTGCACGAGCGGACCGGGGGTTGTATCCCGCTCGTGACGCCTCCATGGCCTCATGTGACTCGGACGCCCGGACCGGAGATTCCAGAGGTTTGGCGAAGGTGGGAGCCAGCCGAAACCTCTGCCTACACTGGGCTCGCTCCAACCCTTGCTCGTGAAAAGAAGGTCGATGCGAGTTGATATAGCTTTGAGCTATATTTGAGCTTATTCCTAACAGGAATAAATGATTACCAGGAGAATTTTGTGTCACCGACCCTGGCCGATCGGCCCTGACCGATGTCCCCTGACCGGCCCTGTACCTCCGTCTTATGGGCCATGCAGAGCTGCAGAGAGCAGGAAATGTGGGCGGGGGAAGGGCGGCATGTGCAGGCAGTCACCTGATCAGTGCAGGGGAATGGGCGGAGCTACAGAGGGGGCGTTGTCTCCCACTGAGTGCTTGAGTTCACTTATGCTAATTTAGTTAAGAGAGCAGATGCATTATGGGTGTGATGGTTTCCAGCTCGTACACAAGTATAGAAGCTTCTAGTTACTCTGCAGTCAGGTCTCTGATCCCCCACAATGTATCACAATGTATCACGTCTCACAGGGTCATCATGTGTCACCTCGTGTGATGTCTCCCTAATGTTACACGCACGGTCCTATCCCCCGGAGGGGCATCACGGCCAGGAAGAGGTTAAGACTATACTTTCAGGGATCATTTCTATAGTGTGTAACTTGAGAAATGTGCTCTAAAGTGTCCAAACTTCCCAACCACGAGGAGGAGCTGTAGTGATCTCTCCTGAGCGTGAAGTGAGCTCTCAGTTCTGCTTCATTGCAGGGGCTGATTGCTGGTGATGATCGTTCTCCTTCTCTGTTACAGGGAGGGCGGAGGGGGAGATCACAAGCTGAGTGGTTGGGTTATATATATTTTTTTTTAAAGTAATAAAAGTAGATTAAAGGTTTCTGTATTATTGGTTACGTTCTCTTAAGGATTGTTGATCACTAGGGTTGAGCGAAACGGGTCGAAATTGTTCAAAAGTCGCCGACTTTTGGCAAGGTCGGGTTTCATGAAACCCGACCCGACCCCAGTGGGGGGTCGGCCATGAAGTCGGCGATCTTTGGAATTCCGATCCTGATTCCCGATATGTTTAAGATATCGGGAATTGGTATCGGAATTCAGATTAAAGTGTAAAATATAGAATTAAAATAAAAATATTGCAATACTTACCCTCTGACGCGCCCTGGTACTAACCGGCAGCCTTCCTCCTTCGAATCCGCGCTTCTAGGACCTTGCCGTGACGTCGCGGTGACGTCGCGGCTTGTGATTGGCCGCGCGGCCGCCCATGTGACCGCTCGCGCGGCCAATCACAAGCCGCGACGTCACCCGCGACGTCACCGAAGGTCCTGGAAGGGCTGATTCTTAGGAAGGAAGGCTGTCGGAAGGAAGCAGGGCGCTTCCGAGGGTGAGTATATACCTAATAGGAATATACTCACCCTCGGAAGCGCCCTGCTTCCTTCCGACAGCCTTCCTTCCTAAGAATCAGCCCTTCCAGGACCTTCGGTGACGTCGCGGCTTGTGATTGGCCGCGCGAGCGGTCACATGGGCGGCCGCGCGGCCAATCACAAGCCGCGACGTCACCCGCGACGTCACCGAAGGTCCTGGAAGGCTGATTCTAAGGAAGGAAGGTTCCCGGTTAGTACCAGGGCGCGTCAGAGGGTAAGTATAAGGATATTTTTTATTTTAATTCTATATTTTACACTTAAATATGGATCCCAGGGCCTGAAGGAGAGTTTCCGCTTCTTCAGACCCTGGGAACCATGGAAACCCAATGCACTGCATTGGGTTTCGAGTTTCGGCCGACCCCGACCCCGACTTTTTTATAGGATCGGCCGATTTCACTCGACCCGACTTTTCCAAAAGTCGGGTTTCGTGAAACCCGACCCGATCCTATAAAAGTGAAGGTCGCTCAACCCTATTGATCACTAAATATCAGCTTTCTGTTTACTGTTAAAGTAGTATCTATTTCATGTTTTTTTTTTTTTAGTATCTACTTTATTGAATATTTTTTATAGGATACATTTTACTGAATATTAGCTTTCTTTTTTATTAACTATGTTAAGGACAAGAATAATAAAATCTTTACAAAATATGATTTAAAAGTTGCCCAATAAATGGATATGTATGGAGTATTATGTCATGACTCCACCATTGCTCCGGTTTGTTGTAGAGTGTCCAATTATCTTCTGAAAAATATTTAGAATTGAGAGTCCTCAGTGGTTGATACCTTTTAATGGCTAACTGAAAAGATGGTAACAAATTGCAAGCTTTCGAGACTACACAGGTCTACTTCACCATTTACTGGCTAAGGCTACGTTCACATTAGCGTTAAGCTAATGTGCGTCGGGTTTGCGCCGGCGACGCATGCGTCATGCGCCCCTATACTTAACATGGGGGACGCATGCGTTTTTTTGTTGTTGCGTTGTGCGACGCATGCGTCTTTTTTGCCGCAAGCGTCGGACCAAGAAAACGCAACAAGTTGCATTTTTCTTGCGTCCGATTTTCGGCAAAAACCGACGCACGCATCGCAAAACGCAGCGTTTTTGCGTGTGTTTTGCCGCGTTTTTGCGTGCGTTGTGCGTTGCGTCGCACAACGCTAGTGTGAACATAGCCTAACACGGTACCAAGATATATTTCTTTTCTGTATCAATCATCTTCTGGTAATATGAGAAATTATGATTGTAGTGGTTTTCGTTTTAAGGTACCTTCACACTGACCAACTTAACAATGATATCGCTAGCGATCCGTGACGTTGCAGCGTTCTGGATAGCGATATCGTTGTGTTTGACACGCAGCAGTGATCAGGCCCCTGCTGTGACATCGCTGGTCGGAGCTAGAAGGCCAGAACTTTATTTCGTCGCTGGATCTCCCGCTGACATCGCTGAATCGGCGTGTGTGACGCCGATTCAGCGATGTCTTCACTGGTAACCAGGGTAAACATCGAGTTACTAAGCGCAGGGCCACGCTTAGTAACCCGATGTTTACCCTGGTTACCAGCGTAAACGTTAAAAAAAACAAACACTACATACTTACATTCTGGTGTCTGTCCCCCGGCACTATGCTTCTCTGCACTGTGTAAGCGCTGGCCGGAAAGCAGAGCACAGCGGTGACGTCACCGCTGTGTTTTCCGGCTGGCGCTCACAGTGCAGAGAAGCACAGCGCCGGGGGACAGACACCAGAATGTAAGTATGTAGTGTTTTTTTTTTTTTTTTTTACGTTTACGCTGGTAACCAGGGTAAACATCGGGTTACTAAGCGCGGCCCTGCGCTTAGTAACCCGATGTTTACCCTGGTTACCAGGGGACTTCGCATATTTGGTCTCTGGAGAGCTGTCTGTGTGACAGCTCTCCAGCGACCACACAGCGACGCTGCAGTGATCGGGATTGTTGTCTAGATCGCTGCAGCGTCGCTAAATGTGACGGTACCTTTAGTGATATTGCACGACTCGTTAAAGAGTTCATTGTGACTTGTAGGATCGCTACTTCCAACAGGTGGCGCTATAGAGTTTAAGTCCTCTTTTTCTCAAAAGAGCAATTTGCATGTCAAAGAGAAGACATTCACTTCTGGAGCAATAGCTTATACTGCCAACACCACAGGGGCTGTGTCCTCCAAGAGGTTGGAGACACAATGGCCACCTACTATGTAGATTCTCTTTATTCTATTAAAAGAATAGAGGACTGCACACCCCGGGAACTTGTGCGACCACATTTTACAGCTAATGGTCAATTCCTTTGATGTACCGTAAGTCTTAGGCTACTTTCACACTAGCGTTAACTGCAATCCGTCACAATGCGTCGTTTTGCAGAGAAAACGCATCCTACAAAAGTGCTTGCAGGATGCGTTTTTTCCCCATAGACTTGTATTGACGACGCATTGCGACGGATTGCCACATGTCGCATCCGTTGTGCGACGGATGCTTCGTGCTTTGGCGGACCGTCGGGAGCAAAGAACGCTACATGTAACTTTTTTTGCTCCTGACGGACCGCTTTTTCCGACCGCGCATGCGCGGCCGGAACTCCGCCCCCACCTCCCCGCACCTCACAATGGGGCAGCGGATGCGCCGGAGAAATGCATCCGCTGCCTCCGTTGTGCAGTGCGTTAAACGCTAGCGTCGGAATCTCTGCCCGACGCATCGCGACGGGGAGATTCCGACGCTAGTGTGAAAGTAGCCTTAGCTGTTAGGCAGACTTCATGGCTCCATTTGAATGTTCATTGCTCTTATAGTCCTCTCCCCTCTGTACCAGTCGGTCATTGTAAATGTGTTTACTGTAAACCATATGTATAACTCTGTGTTTAACCCCTTCTCATGTACAGCACCATGGAATCAATGGTGCTATATAAATAATAATAATAATAATAATAATACATCCAACAGTAGAAAGAATGTGATTTTTTATTTTCATAGTTCAATGAAAAAACAATCTCTGAATCTGTGGAATCCATTGAAGCGTTCCAGAGTTATTACCACATAAAGTGACAGTGGTCAGAATTGTAAAAATTGGCCTGGTCATTAAGGTGCAAAAAGGCCTCAGGGCTGAAGGGGTTAATATGGAGAAAAGAGACGATTCAGTACCCTTTATAATATTAAAACCTATTTTTTTCCAACTCTGTGGATTATGTTATCTGTTCAGTCACATCTGTGACAAAATGTGATCTCCTTCTGATACAAAAATTATGTGGGAGGAGCTACAGGCTCAGGGTGTTTCCCATTGGCTGGTTGAAGTGACATATGCAGATTAGGAGTTGAGACATCTGAGATCTGGAGGATTATGGGGCCGTTATACAAGTATAGAAGGTTCTGTAGGGTCACTGTGTCAGGGGTGATGTCTCCCTAATGTTACACGCAGGGTCCTATCCCCCGGAGGGGAATCACGGCCAGGAAAAGGTTAAGACTATACTTTCAGGGATCATTTCTATAGTGTGTAACTTGAGAAATGTGCTCTAAAGTGTCCAAACTTCCCAACCACGAGGAGGAGCTGTAGTGATCTCTCCTGAGCGTGAAGTGAGCTCTCAGTTCTGCTTCATTGCAGGGGCTGATTGCTGGTGATGATCATTCTCCTTCTCTGTTACAGGGAGGGCGGAAGGGGAGATCACAAGCTGAGTGGTGGGGTTAAATTTTTATAAATGTAATAAAAGTAGATCAAAAAATTCTTGTATTATTGAATTTATTTTTAATTATTTAACTTGACAGAATATTAAATTGCTTTTTTTATTACTTAACTATCTTAAGCCCCCCAAAATAAATCTTTACAAAATATAAATGGAAAATATGTTTTACGAACAACGCCGCCAAGGCCCGTGCAGAAGGTTACCGCGGAAGTGGCACCAAGTGCACCATCTTAGAGAAATGATCGGTGACTACCCAGATAATGGTGCAGTTACGAGACTTGGGTAAGCCCACCACGAAGTCCATCCCGACCATCTCCCAGGGCCTGTCTGCCACCAGCAGGAGGTAAAGTAGCCCAGCAGGCCGTTGCCAAGGAAACCGATTCTTGGCGCAGGAGACACACGCCCTAATATAGTCCCCGACGTCACGAGCCATATGCGGCCACCAGTACGTCCTCGCCAAAAGCTCAGATGTCCTCTTGGTCCCAAAATGTCCACCCATCCTGGACGAGTGAGCCCAAGAGAGAACCTCCGGTCGCAAATTTGCTGGTACAAAAGTCTTGCCCGGGGGAACGGACTCTAGCGAAACCGGAGCCACAGTTCTCAGGCTCTCAGAAGGGACAATAAGCTGAGGCTCCTCCTCCTCAGATGACACTACGGAGCGGGAGAGAGCGTCAGCACGAGTGTTGTTCTCCCCGGAGAGAAAATGGAGAGTAAAATGACACCGGGAGAAGAACAGGGACCATCTAGCCTGGTGAGAATTTAGCCGCTGGGCCGTCTGTAGAACTCCCAAGTTCTTGTGGTCAGTGAACACTTGGAAGGGAAAGCGAGCTCCCTCCAAGAGGTGTCTCCACTCTGCGAAAGCCAACTTCATGGCTAGCAACTCCCTGTCCCCGATGGAATAATTCCTCTCCGCCGGTGTGAAGGTCTTGGAGAAGAAGAAGCAAGGATGCTTCCAACCTTGAGCATCCTTTTGGAAAAGGACTGCTCCAGCACCAACGGATGAGGCATCCACCTCCATGATTAATGGCTTATCTACATCGGGACGATGTAGGATGGGAGCGCTAGCGAAGTGTGACTTAATCGAGAGAAAGGCCTTGGAGACCTCCTCTGACCACAACTTGGGATTTGCTCCCTTCTTGGTGAGGGCAACCAAGGGAGCTACCAAAGTTGAGAAGTGTGGGATGAACTGGCGATAGTAATTAATGAACCCCATAAAGCGCTGCACCGCTTTAAGAGAATGGGGTTCCTGCCAGTCCATCACAGCCTGTAGCTTGGTAGGATTCATAGCCAAACCCTGGGCAGAGATGATATACCGTATTTTTCGGACTAAAAGACGCACTTTTTCCCCCCCAAAAAAGGGGGGAAAATGGGGGGTGCGTCTAATAGTCGCAATGCAGGCTTACCTAGGTGGCAGAGGTGCGGTGGCAGAGGTCCGGTGGCAGAGGTGCGGTTGCGGGGGTGTGGCGGCAGAGGAGGCGCAGTAAGCGGGGTCCCTTTCCCCGGTATGGTGATGCAGCAGGCCCGGTATGCAGCAGAGCCGGGTGAATCCTCTTGTTATCGGTGGTGGCGGCCATTTTCCGGAGGCCGCGCGTGCGCAGATGGAGCGCTCTGCTTCCCGGGGCTTCAGGAAAATGGCCGCCGCGATCTCCATCTGCGCACGCGCGGCCTCCCGCGGCCATTTTCCTGAAGCCCCGGGAGCAGAGCGCTTCATCTGCACACGCGCGGCCTCAGGAAGATGGCCGCGCCCACCGATAACAAGAGGATTCACCCGGCTCTGCTGCATACCGGGCCTGCTGCATCACCATACCGGGGAAAGGGACCCCGCTTCCTGCGCCTCCTCTGCTGCCACACCCCCGCCACCGCACCTCTGCCACCGGACCTCTGCCACCGCACCTCTGCCACCTAGGTAAGCCTGCATGGTACGCCAGGGACCCCTCTCACGCCATACCTCTCACTGCACCTCCTGATCCCAGCACCTCCTGATCCCAGCACCTCCTGATCCCAGCACCTTCTCATCCCAGCACCTCCTGATCCCAGCACCTCCTGATCCCAGCACCTCCTGATCCCAGCACCTCCTGATCCCAGCACCTCCTCATCCCAGCACCTCCTGATCCCAGCACCTCCTGATCCCAGCACCTCCTGATCCCAGCACCTCCTGATCCCAGCACCTCCTGATCCCAGCACCTTCTCATCCCAGCACCTTCTCATCCCAGCACCTTCTCATCCCAGCACCTCGTCATCCCAGCATCACCCCACCTTGCCTCCTGTGACCCTGCTCTGCCACCGCCATAAGATACTGTAAATTCGGACAATAAGACGGACCCCCATGTTATAAAAAATCTTTTTTTCTGCAATTTTCACCCCAAATTTGGGGTGCGTCTTATGGTCCGCTGCGTCTTATAGTCCGAAAAATACGGTAACCAAGGAAAGGCAAGGACTCCTGCTCAGAGACACACTTCTCCAACTTGGAGTAGAGAGAGTTTGCCCGTAAGAGGTCGAAGACTTTGCGAACATCTCTCCGATGGGGGTCAATATCTGGAGAGTAGATGAGAATATCATCCAGATAGACTACGACCGAGGTGGTGAGCATATCCCGGAAGATGTCGTTCACAAAGTCTTGGAAAACGGCTGGGCCATTACAGAGCCCGAAGGGTATCACCAGATATTCATAGTGCCCATCCCTGATGTTAAAAGCCGTCTTCCATTCGTCCCCCTCACAGATGCGAATCAGGTTGTAAGCACCGCGCAGATCTAATTTAGTGAATACCCTTGCTCCCTGTAGCCTATCAAAGAGCTCAGATATCAGGGGTAGTGGGTACTTGTTCTTAACGGTGATGGCGTTAAGACCCCTGTAGTCTATGCATGGACGTAGTTCACCACTCTTCTTCTGCACGAAGAAGAACCCAGCCCCAGCAGGTGACACTGACTTCCTAATGAATCCTCTTGCCAGATTCTCTTGGATGTACTGAGACATTGCCTCTGTCTCCGGGAGAGATAACGGATATACTCGACCCCGGGGAGGCTCTGCACCAGGCAAAAGGTCAATAAGACAGTCATAGGGGCGGTGGGGCGGAAGGGTCTCCGCAGCCCTTTTGGAGAACATGTCCGCATAGGGCCAATAGTGCTTGGGGAGAGAGGAAAGATCTGTGGGTACCTCGGTTATAGCAACCTGAATGCACTCCCTCTGACATCTACCCTCACAGGATTTACTCCATCCCAAAATTCTCCCTGAGGACCACTCTATATGAGGAGAGTGGTAGCGTAGCCATGGTATTCCCAACAGGAACTCATCAATTCCTTCAGGAATGACTAATAGAGAGATAATCTCCTGATGAGATGGAGACATAGAAAGAGTGAAAGGAATGGTTTGGTGTGTAATCTGTGAGGGTAGTGTCGACCCATTTACCAATCGAACGGTAACTGGTTTGGCGAGCATCACCAGGGGTATTGCATGTCACTGGGCGAAAGCAGATGACATAAAATTACCCTCCGCCCCAGAGTTGACGCAAAGCTCTGCCATAAGAGTGGATGGGCCTAAGGTTATTGTCCCCTTGAAGGACAACTTAGAGGTAAACATCGCCGTGTCTAATGTACCTCCTCCAACTGCCACTAGACTCTGACGTTTCCCCGACCGCTGAGGACACCTGGAGGCAAGGTGTCCTGACTGCCAGCAAACATGACAAACCTTAAGTGCACGAGCGGACCGGGGGTTGTATCCCGCTCGTGACGCCTCCATGGCCTCATGTGACTCGGACGCCCGGACCGGAGATTCCAGAGGTTTGGCGAAGGTGGGAGCCAGCCGAAACCTCTGCCTACACTGGGCTCGCTCCAACCCTTGCTCGTGAAAAGAAGGTCGATGCGAGTTGATATAGCTTTGAGCTATATTTGAGCTTATTCCTAACAGGAATAAATGATTACCAGGAGAATTTTGTGTCACCGACCCTGGCCGATCGGCCCTGACCGATGTCCCCTGACCGGCCCTGTACCTCCGTCTTATGGGCCATGCAGAGCTGCAGAGAGCAGGAAATGTGGGCGGGGGAAGGGCGGCATGTGCAGGCAGTCACCTGATCAGTGCAGGGGAATGGGCGGAGCTACAGAGGGGGCGTTGTCTCCCACTGAGTGCTTGAGTTCACTTATGCTAATTTAGTTAAGAGAGCAGATGCATTATGGGTGTGATGGTTTCCAGCTCGTACACAAGTATAGAAGCTTCTAGTTACTCTGCAGTCAGGTCTCTGATCCCCCACAATGTATCACAATGTATCACGTCTCACAGGGTCATCATGTGTCACCTCGTGTGATGTCTCCCTAATGTTACACGCACGGTCCTATCCCCCGGAGGGGCATCACGGCCAGGAAGAGGTTAAGACTATACTTTCAGGGATCATTTCTATAGTGTGTAACTTGAGAAATGTGCTCTAAAGTGTCCAAACTTCCCAACCACGAGGAGGAGCTGTAGTGATCTCTCCTGAGCGTGAAGTGAGCTCTCAGTTCTGCTTCATTGCAGGGGCTGATTGCTGGTGATGATCGTTCTCCTTCTCTGTTACAGGGAGGGCGGAGGGGGAGATCACAAGCTGAGTGGTTGGGTTATATATATTTTTTTTTAAAGTAATAAAAGTAGATTAAAGGTTTCTGTATTATTGGTTACGTTCTCTTAAGGATTGTTGATCACTAGGGTTGAGCGAAACGGGTCGAAATTGTTCAAAAGTCGCCGACTTCATGAAACCCGACCCGACCCCAGTGGGGGGTCGGCCATGAAGTCGGCGATCTTTGGAATTCCAATCCCGATTCCCGATATGTTTAAGATATCGGGAATTGGTATCGGAATTCAGATTAAAGTGTAAAATATAGAATTAAAATAAAAATATTGCAATACTTACCCTCTGACGCGCCCTGGTACTAACCGGCAGCCTTCCTCCTTCGAATCCGCGCTTCTAGGACCTTGCCGTGACGTCGCGGTGACGTCGCGGCTTGTGATTGGCCGCGCGGCCGCCCATGTGACCGCTCGCGCGGCCAATCACAAGCCGCGACGTCACCCGCGACGTCACCGAAGGTCCTGGAAGGGCTGATTCTTAGGAAGGAAGGCTGTCGGAAGGAAGCAGGGCGCTTCCGAGGGTGAGTATATACCTAATAGGAATATACTCACCCTCGGAAGCGCCCTGCTTCCTTCCGACAGCCTTCCTTCCTAAGAATCAGCCCTTCCAGGACCTTCGGTGACGTCGCGGCTTGTGATTGGCCGCGCGAGCGGTCACATGGGCGGCCGCGCGGCCAATCACAAGCCGCGACGTCACCCGCGACGTCACCGAAGGTCCTGGAAGGCTGATTCTAAGGAAGGAAGGTTCCCGGTTAGTACCAGGGCGCGTCAGAGGGTAAGTATAAGGATATTTTTTATTTTAATTCTATATTTTACACTTAAATATGGATCCCAGGGCCTGAAGGAGAGTTTCCGCTTCTTCAGACCCTGGGAACCATGGAAACCCAATGCACTGCATTGGGTTTCGAGTTTCGGCCGACCCCGACCCCGACTTTTTTATAGGATCGGCCGATTTCACTCGACCCGACTTTTCCAAAAGTCGGGTTTCGTGAAACCCGACCCGATCCTATAAAAGTGAAGGTCGCTCAACCCTATTGATCACTAAATATCAGCTTTCTGTTTACTGTTAAAGTAGTATCTATTTCATGTTTTTTTTTTTTTTAGTATCTACTTTATTGAATATTTTTTATAGGATACATTTTACTGAATATTAGCTTTCTTTTTTATTAACTATGTTAAGGACAAGAATAATAAAATCTTTACAAAATATGATTTAAAAGTTGCCCAATAAATGGATATGTATGGAGTATTATGTCATGACTCCACCATTGCTCCGGTTTGTTGTAGAGTGTCCAATTATCTTCTGAAAAATATTTAGAATTGAGAGTCCTCAGTGGTTGATACCTTTTAATGGCTAACTGAAAAGATGGTAACAAATTGCAAGCTTTCGAGACTACACAGGTCTACTTCACCATTTACTGGCTAAGGCTACGTTCACATTAGCGTTAAGCTAATGTGCGTCGGGTTTGCGCCGGCGACGCATGCGTCATGCGCCCCTATACTTAACATGGGGGACGCATGCGTTTTTTTGTTGTTGCGTTGTGCGACGCATGCGTCTTTTTTGCCGCAAGCGTCGGACCAAGAAAACGCAACAAGTTGCATTTTTCTTGCGTCCGATTTTCGGCAAAAACCGACGCACGCATCGCAAAACGCAGCGTTTTTGCGTGTGTTTTGCCGCGTTTTTGCGTGCGTTGTGCGTTGCGTCGCACAACGCTAGTGTGAACATAGCCTAACACGGTACCAAGATATATTTCTTTTCTGTATCAATCATCTTCTGGTAATATGAGAAATTATGATTGTAGTGGTTTTCGTTTTAAGGTACCTTCACACTGACCAACTTAACAATGATATCGCTAGCGATCCGTGACGTTGCAGCGTTCTGGATAGCGATATCGTTGTGTTTGACACGCAGCAGTGATCAGGCCCCTGCTGTGACATCGCTGGTCGGAGCTAGAAGGCCAGAACTTTATTTCGTCGCTGGATCTCCCGCTGACATCGCTGAATCGGCGTGTGTGACGCCGATTCAGCGATGTCTTCACTGGTAACCAGGGTAAACATCGAGTTACTAAGCGCAGGGCCACGCTTAGTAACCCGATGTTTACCCTGGTTACCAGCGTAAACGTTAAAAAAAACAAACACTACATACTTACATTCTGGTGTCTGTCCCCCGGCACTATGCTTCTCTGCACTGTGTAAGCGCTGGCCGGAAAGCAGAGCACAGCGGTGACGTCACCGCTGTGTTTTCCGGCTGGCGCTCACAGTGCAGAGAAGCACAGCGCCGGGGGACAGACACCAGAATGTAAGTATGTAGTGTTTTTTTTTTTTTTTTTACGTTTACGCTGGTAACCAGGGTAAACATCGGGTTACTAAGCGCGGCCCTGCGCTTAGTAACCCGATGTTTACCCTGGTTACCAGGGGACTTCGCATATTTGGTCTCTGGAGAGCTGTCTGTGTGACAGCTCTCCAGCGACCACACAGCGACGCTGCAGTGATCGGGATTGTTGTCTAGATCGCTGCAGCGTCGCTAAATGTGACGGTACCTTTAGTGATATTGCACGACTCGTTAAAGAGTTCATTGTGACTTGTAGGATCGCTACTTCCAACAGGTGGCGCTATAGAGTTTAAGTCCTCTTTTTCTCAAAAGAGCAATTTGCATGTCAAAGAGAAGACATTCACTTCTGGAGCAATAGCTTATACTGCCAACACCACAGGGGCTGTGTCCTCCAAGAGGTTGGAGACACAATGGCCACCTACTATGTAGATTCTCTTTATTCTATTAAAAGAATAGAGGACTGCACACCCCGGGAACTTGTGCGACCACATTTTACAGCTAATGGTCAATTCCTTTGATGTACCGTAAGTCTTAGGCTACTTTCACACTAGCGTTAACTGCAATCCGTCACAATGCGTCGTTTTGCAGAGAAAACGCATCCTACAAAAGTGCTTGCAGGATGCGTTTTTTCCCCATAGACTTGTATTGACGACGCATTGCGACGGATTGCCACATGTCGCATCCGTTGTGCGACGGATGCTTCGTGCTTTGGCGGACCGTCGGGAGCAAAGAACGCTACATGTAACTTTTTTTGCTCCTGACGGACCGCTTTTTCCGACCGCGCATGCGCGGCCGGAACTCCGCCCCCACCTCCCCGCACCTCACAATGGGGCAGCGGATGCGCCGGAGAAATGCATCCGCTGCCTCCGTTGTGCAGTGCGTTAAACGCTAGCGTCGGAATCTCTGCCCGACGCATCGCGACGGGGAGATTCCGACGCTAGTGTGAAAGTAGCCTTAGCTGTTAGGCAGACTTCATGGCTCCATTTGAATGTTCATTGCTCTTATAGTCCTCTCCCCTCTGTACCAGTCGGTCATTGTAAATGTGTTTACTGTAAACCATATGTATAACTCTGTGTTTAACCCCTTCTCATGTACAGCACCATGGAATCAATGGTGCTATATAAATAATAATAATAATAATAATAATACATCCAACAGTAGAAAGAATGTGATTTTTTATTTTCATAGTTCAATGAAAAAACAATCTCTGAATCTGTGGAATCCATTGAAGCGTTCCAGAGTTATTACCACATAAAGTGACAGTGGTCAGAATTGTAAAAATTGGCCTGGTCATTAAGGTGCAAAAAGGCCTCAGGGCTGAAGGGGTTAATATGGAGAAAAGAGACGATTCAGTACCCTTTATAATATTAAAACCTATTTTTTTCCAACTCTGTGGATTATGTTATCTGTTCAGTCACATCTGTGACAAAATGTGATCTCCTTCTGATACAAAAATTATGTGGGAGGAGCTACAGGCTCAGGGTGTTTCCCATTGGCTGGTTGAAGTGACATATGCAGATTAGGAGTTGAGACATCTGAGATCTGGAGGATTATGGGGCCGTTATACAAGTATAGAAGGTTCTGTAGGGTCACTGTGTCAGGGGTGATGTCTCCCTAATGTTACACGCAGGGTCCTATCCCCCGGAGGGGAATCACGGCCAGGAAAAGGTTAAGACTATACTTTCAGGGATCATTTCTATAGTGTGTAACTTGAGAAATGTGCTCTAAAGTGTCCAAACTTCCCAACCACGAGGAGGAGCTGTAGTGATCTCTCCTGAGCGTGAAGTGAGCTCTCAGTTCTGCTTCATTGCAGGGGCTGATTGCTGGTGATGATCATTCTCCTTCTCTGTTACAGGGAGGGCGGAGGGGGAGATCACAAGCTGAGTGGTGGGGTTAAATTTTTATAAATGTAATAAAAGTAGATCAAAAAATTCTTGTATTATTGAATTTATTTTTAATTATTTACCTTGACAGAATATTAAATTGCTTTTTTTATTACTTAACTATCTTAAGCCCCCCAAAATAAATCTTTACAAAATATAAATGGAAAATATGTTTTACGAACAACGCCGCCAAGGCCCGTGCAGAAGGTTACCGCGGAAGTGGCACCAAGTGCACCATCTTAGAGAAATGATCGGTGACTACCCAGATAATGGTGCAGTTACGAGACTTGGGTAAGCCCACCACGAAGTCCATCCCGACCATCTCCCAGGGCCTGTCTGCCACCGGCAGGAGGTAAAGTAGCCCAGCAGACCGTTGCCAAGGAAACCGATTCTTGGCGCAGGAGACACACGCCCTAATATAGTCCCCGACGTCACGAGCCATATGCGGCCACCAGTACGTCCTCGCCAAAAGCTCAGATGTCCTCTTGGTCCCAAAATGTCCACCCATCCTGGACGAGTGAGCCCAAGAGAGAACCTCCGGTCGCAAATTTGCTGGTACAAAAGTCTTGCCCGGGGGAACGGACTCTAGCGAAACCGGAGCCACAGTTCTCAGGCTCTCAGAAGGGACAATAAGCTGAGGCTCCTCCTCCTCAGATGACACTACGGAGCGGGAGAGAGCGTCAGCACGAGTGTTGTTCTCCCCGGAGAGAAAATGGAGAGTAAAATGACACCGGGAGAAGAACAGGGACCATCTAGCCTGGTGAGAATTTAGCCGCTGGGCCGTCTGTAGAACTCCAAGTTCTTGTGGTCAGTGAACACTTGGAAGGGAAAGCGAGCTCCCTCCAAGAGGTGTCTCCACTCTGCGAAAGCTAACTTCATGGCTAGCAACTCCCTGTCCCCGATGGAATAATTCCTCTCCGCCGTTGTGAAGGTCTTGGAGAAGAAGAAGCAAGGATGCTTCCAACCTTGAGCATCCTTTTGGAAAAGGACTGCTCCAGCACCAACGGATGAGGCATCCACCTCCATGATTAATGGCTTATCTACATCGGGACGATGTAGGATGGGAGCGCTAGCGAAGTGTGACTTAATCGAGAGAAAGGCCTTGGAGACCTCCTCTGACCACAACTTGGGATTTGCTCCCTTCTTGGTGAGGGCAACCAAGGGAGCTACCAAAGTTGAGAAGTGTGGGATGAACTGGCGATAGTAATTAATGAACCCCATAAAGCGCTGCACCGCTTTAAGAGAATGGGGTTCCTGCCAGTCCATCACAGCCTGTAGCTTGGTAGGATTCATAGCCAAACCCTGGGCAGAGATGATATACCGTATTTTTCGGACTAAAAGACGCACTTTTTCCCCCCAAAAAAAGGGGGGAAAATGGGGGGTGCGTCTAATAGTCGCAATGCAGGCTTACCTAGGTGGCAGAGGTGCGGTGGCAGAGGTCCGGTGGCAGAGGTGCGGTTGCGGGGGTGTGGCGGCAGAGGAGGCGCAGTAAGCGGGGTCCCTTTCCCCGGTATGGTGATGCAGCAGGCCCGGTATGCAGCAGAGCCGGGTGAATCCTCTTGTTATCGGTGGTGGCGGCCATTTTCCGGAGGCCGCGCGTGCGCAGATGGAGCGCTCTGCTTCCCGGGGCTTCAGGAAAATGGCCGCCGCGATCTCCATCTGCGCACGCGAGGCCTCCCGCGGCCATTTTCCTGAAGCCCCGGGAGCAGAGCGCTTCATCTGCACACGCGCGGCCTCAGGAAGATGGCCGCGCCCACCGATAACAAGAGGATTCACCCGGCTCTGCTGCATACCGGGCCTGCTGCATCACCATACCGGGGAAAGGGACCCCGCTTCCTGCGCCTCCTCTGCTGCCACACCCCCGCCACCGCACCTCTGCCACCGGACCTCTGCCACCGCACCTCTGCCACCTAGGTAAGCCTGCATGGTACGCCAGGGACCCCTCTCACGCCATACCTCTCACTGCACCTCCTGATCCCAGCACCTCCTGATCCCAGCACCTCCTGATCCCAGCACCTTCTCATCCCAGCACCTCCTGATCCCAGCACCTCCTGATCCCAGCACCTCCTGATCCCAGCACCTCCTGATCCCAGCACCTCCTCATCCCAGCACCTCCTGATCCCAGCACCTCCTGATCCCAGCACCTCCTGATCCCAGCACCTCCTGATCCCAGCACCTTCTCATCCCAGCACCTTCTCATCCCAGCACCTTCTCATCCCAGCACCTTCTCATCCCAGCACCTCGTCATCCCAGCATCACCCCACCTTGCCTCCTGTGACCCTGCTCTGCCACCGCCATAAGATACTGTAAATTCGGACAATAAGACGGACCCCCATGTTATAAAAAATCTTTTTTTCTGCAATTTTCACCCCAAATTTGGGGTGTGTCTTATGGTCCGGTGCGTCTTATAGTCCGAAAAATACGGTAACCAAGGAAAGGCAAGTACTCCTGCTCAGAGACACACTTCTCCAACTTGGAGTAGAGAGAGTTTGCCCGTAAGAGGTCGAAGACTTTGCGAACATCTCTCCGATGGGGGTCAATATCTGGAGAGTAGATGAGAATATCATCCAGATAGACTACGACCGAGGTGGTGAGCATATCCCGGAAGATGTCGTTCACAAAGTCTTGGAAAACGGCTGGGCCATTACAGAGCCCGAAGGGTATCACCAGATATTCATAGTGCCCATCCCTGATGTTAAAAGCCGTCTTCCATTCGTCCCCCTCACAGATGCGAATCAGGTTGTAAGCACCGCGCAGATCTAATTTAGTGAATACCCTTGCTCCCTGTAGCCTATCAAAGAGCTCAGATATCAGGGGTAGTGGGTACTTGTTCTTAACGGTGATGGCGTTAAGACCCCTGTAGTCTATGCATGGACGTAGTTCACCACTCTTCTTCTGCACGAAGAAGAACCCAGCCCCAGCAGGTGACACTGACTTCCTAATGAATCCTCTTGCCAGATTCTCTTGGATGTACTGAGACATTGCCTCTGTCTCCGGGAGAGATAACGGATATACTCGACCCCGGGGAGGCTCTGCACCAGGCAAAAGGTCAATAAGACAGTCATAGGGGCGGTGGGGCGGAAGGGTCTCCGCAGCCCTTTTGGAGAACATGTCCGCATAGGGCCAATAGTGCTTGGGGAGAGAGGAAAGATCTGTGGGTACCTCGGTTATAGCAACCTGAATGCACTCCCTCTGACATCTACCCTCACAGGATTTACTCCATCCCAAAATTCTCCCTGAGGACCACTCTATATGAGGAGAGTGGTAGCGTAGCCATGGTATTCCCAACAGGAACTCATCAATTCCTTCAGGAATGACTAATAGAGAGATAATCTCCTGATGAGATGGAGACATAGAAAGAGTGAAAGGAATGGTTTGGTGTGTAATCTGTGAGGGTAGTGTCGACCCATTTACCAATCGAACGGTAACTGGTTTGGCGAGCATCACCAGGGGTATTGCATGTCACTGGGCGAAAGCGGATGACATAAAATTACCCTCCGCCCCAGAGTTGACGCAAAGCTCTGCCATAAGAGTGGATGGGCCTAAGGTAATGGTCCCCTTGAAGGACAACTTAGAGGTAAACATCGCCGTGTCTAATGTACCTCCTCCAACTGCCACTAGACTCTGACGTTTCCCCGACCGCTGAGGACACCTGGAGGCAAGGTGTCCTGACTGCCAGCAAACATGACAAACCTTAAGTGCACGAGCGGACCGGGGGTTGTATCCCGCTCGTGACGCCTCCATGGCCTCATGTGACTCGGACGCCCGGACCGGAGATTCCAGAGGTTTGGCGAAGGTGGGAGCCAGCCGAAACCTCTGCCTACACTGGGCTCGCTCCAACCCTTGCTCGTGAAAAGAAGGTCGATGCGAGTTGATATAGCTTTGAGCTCCTCCAGTGTGGCAGGAATCTCCCTAGTGGCCAAAGCGTCCTTCACATGGTCAGCCAGCGCCCTCCAAAATACCGGGATGAGGGTTTTATCCGATCACTCCAGCTCAGACGCTAATGTCCGGAAGTGGACGGCAAAATGGCTGACCATGGACGAACCCTGAGTCAATGCCAGTAGTTGGAGCGCCGTATCATGGGTGACTTGGGGTCCCAAAAAGACCTGTTTCAGAGTGCCCAGAAACCAAAGAACACTCTGCACCACATGATCATTGCGCTCCCACAGCGGCGTAGCCCACTCCAAAGCTCTGTCCGACAGGAGAGAGATTATGAATCCCACCTTTGCCAGCCCTGAATTCATACATACAAAACGCCTCACCAGAGGTGACGGTATTCTAGGGGCTTATTTCAGCCAACCCTGACCACATGCAGACATGACCACAAAGTAGCAAAACTCATGACGCAAATGTGAACGTAGCCTAACAGGAATAAATGATTACCAGGAGAATTTTGTGTCACCGACCCTGGCCGATCGGCCCTGACCGATGTCCCCTGACCGGCCCTGTACCTCCGTCTTATGGGCCATGCAGAGCTGCAGAGAGCAGGAAATGTGGGCGGGGGAAGGGCGGCATGTGCAGGCAGTCACCTGATCAGTGCAGGGGAATAGGCGGAGCTACAGAGGGGGCGTTGTCTCCCACTGAGTGCTTGAGTTCACTTATGCTAATTTAGTTAAGAGAGCAGATGCATTATGGGTGTGATGGTTTCCAGCTCGTACACAAGTATAGAAGCTTCTAGTTACTCAGCAGTCAGGTCTCTGATCCCCCACAATGTATCACAATGTATCACGTCTCACAGGGTCATCATGTGTCACCTCGTGTGATGTCTCCCTAATGTTACACGCACGGTCCTATCCCCCGGAGGGGCATCACGGCCAGGAAGAGGTTAAGACTATACTTTCAGGGATCATTTCTATAGTGTGTAACTTGAGAAATGTGCTCTAAAGTGTCCAAACTTCCCAACCACGAGGAGGAGCTGTAGTGATCTCTCCTGAGCGTGAAGTGAGCTCTCAGTTCTGCTTCATTGCAGGGGCTGATTGCTGGTGATGATCGTTCTCCTTCTCTGTTACAGGGAGGGCGGAGGGGGAGATCACAAGCTGAGTGGTTGGGTTATATATATTTTTTTTTAAAGTAATAAAAGTAGATTAAAGGTTTCTGTATTATTGGTTACGTTCTCTTAAGGATTGTTGATCACTAGGGTTGAGCGAAACGGGTCGAAATTGTTCAAAAGTCGCCGACTTTTGGCAAGGTCGGGTTTCATGAAACCCGACCCGACCCCAGTGGGGGGTCGGCCATGAAGTCGGCGATCTTTGGAATTCCGATCCCGATTCCCGATATGTTTAAGATATCGGGAATTGGTATCGGAATTCAGATTAAAGTGTAAAATATAGAATTAAAATAAAAATATTGCAATACTTACCCTCTGACGCGCCCTGGTACTAACCGGCAGCCTTCCTCCTTCGAATCCGCGCTTCTAGGACCTTGCCGTGACGTCGCGGCTTGTGATTGGCCGCGCGGCCGCCCATGTGACCGCTCGCGCGGCCAATCACAAGCCGCGACGTCACCCGCGACGTCACCGAAGGTCCTGGAAGGGCTGATTCTTAGGAAGGAAGGCTGTCGGCTGTCGGAAGGAAGCAGGGCGCTTCCGAGGGTGAGTATATACCTAATAGGAATATACTCACCCTCGGAAGCGCCCTGCTTCCTTCCGACAGCCTTCCTTCCTAAGAATCAGCCCTTCCAGGACCTTCGGTGACGTCGCGGCTTGTGATTGGCCGCGCGAGCGGTGACATGGGCGGCCGCGCGGCCAATCACAAGCCGCGACGTCACCCGCGACGTCACCGAAGGTCCTGGAAGGCTGATTCTAAGGAAGGAAGGTTCCCGGTTAGTACCAGGGCGCGTCAGAGGGTAAGTATAAGGATATTTTTTATTTTAATTCTATATTTTACACTTAAATATGGATCCCAGGGCCTGAAGGAGAGTTTCCGCTTCTTCAGACCCTGGGAACCATGGAAACCCAATGCACTGCATTGGGTTTCGAGTTTCGGCCGACCCCGACCCCGACTTTTTTATAGGATCGGCCGATTTCACTCGACCCGACTTTTCCAAAAGTCGGGTTTCGTGAAACCCGACCCGATCCTATAAAAGTGAAGGTCGCTCAACCCTATTGATCACTAAATATCAGCTTTCTGTTTACTGTTAAAGTAGTATCTATTTCATGTTTTTTTTTTTTTTAGTATCTACTTTATTGAATATTTTTTATAGGATACATTTTACTGAATATTAGCTTTCTTTTTTATTAACTATGTTAAGGACAAGAATAATAAAATCTTTACAAAATATGATTTAAAAGTTGCCCAATAAATGGATATGTATGGGGTATTATGTCATGACTCCACCATTGCTCCGGTTTGTTGTAGAGTGTCCAATTATCTTCTGAAAAATATTTAGAATTGAGAGTCCTCAGTGGTTGATACCTTTTAATGGCTAACTGAAAAGATGGTAACAAATTGCAAGCTTTCGAGACTACACAGGTCTACTTCACCATTTACTGGCTAAGGCTACGTTCACATTAGCGTTAAGCTAATGTGCGTCGGGTTTGCGCCGGCGACGCATGCGTCATGCGCCCCTATACTTAACATGGGGGACGCATGCGTTTTTTTGTTGTTGCGTTGTGCGACGCATGCGTCTTTTTTGCCGCAAGCGTCGGACCAAGAAAACGCAACAAGTTGCATTTTTCTTGCGTCCGATTTTCGGCAAAAACCGACGCACGCATCGCAAAACGCAGCGTTTTTGCGTGTGTTTTGCCGCGTTTTTGCGTGCGTTGTGCGTTGCGTCGCACAACGCTAGTGTGAACATAGCCTAACACGGTACCAAGATATATTTCTTTTCTGTATCAATCATCTTCTGGTAATATGAGAAATTATGATTGTAGTGGTTTTCGTTTTAAGGTACCTTCACACTGACCAACTTAACAATGATATCGCTAGCGATCCGTGACGTTGCAGCGTTCTGGATAGCGATATCGTTGTGTTTGACACGCAGCAGTGATCAGGCCCCTGCTGTGACATCGCTGGTCGGAGCTAGAAGGCCAGAACTTTATTTCGTCGCTGGATCTCCCGCTGACATCGCTGAATCGGCGTGTGTGACGCCGATTCAGCGATGTCTTCACTGGTAACCAGGGTAAACATCGAGTTACTAAGCGCAGGGCCACGCTTAGTAACCCGATGTTTACCCTGGTTACTAGCGTAAACGTTAAAAAAAACAAACACTACATACTTACATTCTGGTGTCTGTCCCCCGGCACTATGCTTCTCTGCACTGTGTAAGCGCTGGCCGGAAAGCAGAGCACAGCGGTGACGTCACCGCTGTGTTTTCCGGCTGGCGCTCACAGTGCAGAGAAGCACAGCGCCGGGGGACAGACACCAGAATGTAAGTATGTAGTGTTTTTTTTTTTTTTTACGTTTACGCTGGTAACCAGGGTAAACATCGGGTTACTAAGCGCGGCCCTGCGCTTAGTAACCCGATGTTTACCCTGGTTACCAGGGGACTTCGCATATTTGGTCTCTGGAGAGCTGTCTGTGTGACAGCTCTCCAGCGACCACACAGCGACGCTGCAGTGATCGGGATCGTTGTCTAGATCGCTGCAGCGTCGCTAAATGTGACGGTACCTTTAGTGATATTGCACGACTCGTTAAAGAGTTCATTGTGACTTGTAAGATCGCTACTTCCAACAGGTGGCGCTATAGAGTTTAAGTCCTCTTTTTCTCAAAAGAGCAATTTGCATGTCAAAGAGAAGACATTCACTTCTGGAGCAATAGCTTATACTGCCAACACCACAGGGGCTGTGTCCTCCAAGAGGTTGGAGACACAATGGCCACCTACTATGTAGATTCTCTTTATTCTATTAAAAGAATAGAGGACTGCACACCCCGGGAACTTGTGCGACCACATTTTACAGCTAATGGTCAATTCCTTTGATGTACCGTAAGTCTTAGGCTACTTTCACACTAGCGTTAACTGCAATCCGTCACAATGCGTCGTTTTGCAGAGAAAACGCATCCTGCAAAAGTGCTTGCAGGATGCGTTTTTTCCCCATAGACTTGTATTGACGACGCATTGCGACGGATTGCCACATGTCGCATCCGTTGTGCGACGGATGCTTCGTGCTTTGGCGGACCGTCGGGAGCAAAGAACGCTACATGTAACTTTTTTTGCTCCTGACGGACCGCTTTTTCCGACCGCGCATGCGCGGCCGGAACTCCGCCCCCACCTCCCCGCACCTCACAATGGGGCAGCGGATGCGCCGGAGAAATGCATCCGCTGCCTCCGTTGTGCAGTGCGTTAAACGCTAGCGTCGGAATCTCTGCCCGACGCATCGCGACGGGGAGATTCCGACGCTAGTGTGAAAGTAGCCTTAGCTGTTAGGCAGACTTCATGGCTCCATTTGAATGTTCATTGCTCTTATAGTCCTCTCCCCTCTGTACCAGTCGGTCATTGTAAATGTGTTTACTGTAAACCATATGTATAACTCTGTGTTTAACCCCTTCTCATGTACAGCACCATGGAATCAATGGTGCTATATAAATAATAATAATAATAATAATAATACATCCAACAGTAGAAAGAATGTGATTTTTTATTTTCATAGTTCAATGAAAAAACAATCTCTGAATCTGTGGAATCCATTGAAGCGTTCCAGAGTTATTACCACATAAAGTGACAGTGGTCAGAATTGTAAAAATTGGCCTGGTCATTAAGGTGCAAAAAGGCCTCAGGGCTGAAGGGGTTAATATGGAGAAAAGAGACGATTCAGTACCCTTTATAATATTAAAACCTATTTTTTTCCAACTCTGTGGATTATGTTATCTGTTCAGTCACATCTGTGACAAAATGTGATCTCCTTCTGATACAAAAATTATGTGGGAGGAGCTACAGGCTCAGGGTGTTTCCCATTGGCTGGTTGAAGTGACATATGCAGATTAGGAGTTGAGACATCTGAGATCTGGAGGATTATGGGGCCGTTATATAAGTATAGAAGGTTCTGTAGGGTCACTGTGTCAGGGGTGATGTCTCCCTAATGTTACACGCAGGGTCCTATCCCCCGGAGGGGAATCACGGCCAGGAAAAGGTTAAGACTATACTTTCAGGGATCATTTCTATAGTGTGTAACTTGAGAAATGTGCTCTAAAGTGTCCAAACTTCCCAACCACGAGGAGGAGCTGTAGTGATCTCTCCTGAGCGTGAAGTGAGCTCTCAGTTCTGCTTCATTGCAGGGGCTGATTGCTGGTGATGATCATTCTCCTTCTCTGTTACAGGGAGGGCGGAGGGGGAGATCACAAGCTGAGTGGTGGGGTTAAATTTTTATAAATGTAATAAAAGTAGATCAAAAAATTCTTGTATTATTGAATTTATTTTTAATTATTTAACTTGACAGAATATTAAATTGCTTTTTTTATTACTTAACTATCTTAAGCCCCCCAAAATAAATCTTTACAAAATATAAATGGAAAATATGTTTTACGAACAACGCCGCCAAGGCCCGTGCAGAAGGTTACCGCGGAAGTGGCACCAAGTGCACCATCTTAGAGAAATGATCGGTGACTACCCAGATAATGGTGCAGTTACGAGACTTGGGTAAGCCCACCACGAAGTCCATCCCGACCATCTCCCAGGGCCTGTCTGCCACCAGCAGGAGGTAAAGTAGCCCAGCAGGCCGTTGCCAAGGAAACCGATTCTTGGCGCAGGAGACACACGCCCTAACATAGTCCCCGACGTCACGAGCCATATGCGGCCACCAGTACGTCCTCGCCAAAAGCTCAGATGTCCTCTTGGTCCCAAAATGTCCACCCATCCTGGACGAGTGAGCCCAAGAGAGAACCTCCGGTCGCAAATTTGCTGGTACAAAAGTCTTGCCCGGGGGAACGGACTCTAGCGAAACCGGAGCCACAGTTCTCAGGCTCTCAGAAGGGACAATAAGCTGAGGCTCCTCCTCCTCAGATGACACTACGGAGCGGGAGAGAGCGTCAGCACGAGTGTTCTTCTCCCCGGAGAGAAAATGGAGAGTAAAATGACACCGGGAGAAGAACAGGGACCATCTAGCCTGGTGAGAATTTAGCCGCTGGGCCGTCTGTAGAACTCCAAGTTCTTGTGGTCAGTGAACACTTGGAAGGGAAAGCGAGCTCCCTCCAAGAGGTGTCTCCACTCTGCGAAAGCCAACTTCATGGCTAGCAACTCCCTGTCCCCGATGGAATAATTCCTCTCCGCCGGTGTGAAGGTCTTGGAGAAGAAGAAGCAAGGATGCTTCCAACCTTGAGCATCCTTTTGGAAAAGGACTGCTCCAGCACCAACGGATGAGGCATCCACCTCCATGATTAATGGCTTATCTACATCGGGACGATGTAGGATGGGAGCGCTAGCGAAGTGTGACTTAATCGAGAGAAAGGCCTTGGAGACCTCCTCTGACCACAACTTGGGATTTGCTCCCTTCTTGGTGAGGGCAACCAAGGGAGCTACCAAAGTTGAGAAGTGTGGGATGAACTGGCGATAGTAATTAATGAACCCCATAAAGCGCTGCACCGCTTTAAGAGAATGGGGTTCCTGCCAGTCCATCACAGCCTGTAGCTTGGTAGGATTCATAGCCAAACCCTGGGCAGAGATGATATACCGTATTTTTCGGACTAAAAGACGCACTTTTTCCCCCCCAAAAAAGGGGGGAAAATGGGGGGTGCGTCTAATAGTCGCAATGCAGGCTTACCTAGGTGGCAGAGGTGCGGTGGCAGAGGTCCGGTGGCAGAGGTGCGGTTGCGGGGGTGTGGCGGCAGAGGAGGCGCAGTAAGCGGGGTCCCTTTCCCCGGTATGGTGATGCAGCAGGCCCGGTATGCAGCAGAGCCGGGTGAATCCTCTTGTTATCGGTGGTGGCGGCCATTTTCCGGAGGCCGCGCGTGCGCAGATGGAGCGCTCTGCTTCCCGGGGCTTCAGGAAAATGGCCGCCGCGATCTCCATCTGCGCACGCGCGGCCTCCCGCGGCCATTTTCCTGAAGCCCCGGGAGCAGAGCGCTTCATCTGCACACGCGCGGCCTCAGGAAGATGGCCGCGCCCACCGATAACAAGAGGATTCACCCGGCTCTGCTGCATACCGGGCCTGCTGCATCACCATACCGGGGAAAGGGACCCCGCTTCCTGCGCCTCCTCTGCTGCCACACCCCCGCCACCGCACCTCTGCCACCGGACCTCTGCCACCGCACCTCTGCCACCTAGGTAAGCCTGCATGGTACGCCAGGGACCCCTCTCACGCCATACCTCTCACTGCACCTCCTGATCCCAGCACCTCCTGATCCCAGCACCTCCTGATCCCAGTACCTTCTCATCCCAGCACCTCCTGATCCCAGCACCTCCTGATCCCAGCACCTCCTGATCCCAGCACCTCCTCATCCCAGCACCTCCTGATCCCAGCACCTCCTGATCCCAGCACCTCCTGATCCCAGCACCTCCTGATCCCAGCACCTCCTGATCCCAGCACCTTCTCATCCCAGCACCTTCTCATCCCAGCACCTTCTCATCCCAGCACCTCGTCATCCCAGCATCACCCCACCTTGCCTCCTGTGACCCTGCTCTGCCACCGCCATAAGATACTGTAAATTCGGACAATAAGACGGACCCCCATGTTATAAAAAATCTTTTTTTCTGCAATTTTCACCCCAAATTTGGGGTGCGTCTTATGGTCCGCTGCGTCTTATAGTCCGAAAAATACGGTAACCAAGGAAAGGCAAGGACTCCTGCTCAGAGACACACTTCTCCAACTTGGAGTAGAGAGAGTTTGCCCGTAAGAGGTCGAAGACTTTGCGAACATCTCTCCGATGGGGGTCAATATCTGGAGAGTAGATGAGAATATCATCCAGATAGACTACGACCGAGGTGGTGAGCATATCCCGGAAGATGTCGTTCACAAAGTCTTGGAAAACGGCTGGGCCATTACAGAGCCCGAAGGGTATCACCAGATATTCATAGTGCCCATCCCTGATGTTAAAAGCCGTCTTCCATTCGTCCCCCTCACAGATGCGAATCAGGTTGTAAGCACCGCGCAGATCTAATTTAGTGAATACCCTTGCTCCCTGTAGCCTATCAAAGAGCTCAGATATCAGGGGTAGTGGGTACTTGTTCTTAACGGTGATGGCGTTAAGACCCCTGTAGTCTATGCATGGACGTAGTTCACCACTCTTCTTCTGCACGAAGAAGAACCCAGCCCCAGCAGGTGACACTGACTTCCTAATGAATCCTCTTGCCAGATTCTCTTGGATGTACTGAGACATTGCCTCTGTCTCCGGGAGAGATAACGGATATACTCGACCCCGGGGAGGCTCTGCACCAGGCAAAAGGTCAATAAGACAGTCATAGGGGCGGTGGGGCGGAAGGGTCTCCGCAGCCCTTTTGGAGAACATGTCCGCATAGGGCCAATAGTGCTTGGGGAGAGAGGAAAGATCTGTGGGTACCTCGGTTATAGCAACCTGAATGCACTCCCTCTGACATCTACCCTCACAGGATTTACTCCATCCCAAAATTCTCCCTGAGGACCACTCTATATGAGGAGAGTGGTAGCGTAGCCATGGTATTCCCAACAGGAACTCATCAATTCCTTCAGGAATGACTAATAGAGAGATAATCTCCTGATGAGATGGAGACATAGAAAGAGTGAAAGGAATGGTTTGGTGTGTAATCTGTGAGGGTAGTGTCGACCCATTTACCAATCGAACGGTAACTGGTTTGGCGAGCATCACCAGGGGTATTGCATGTCACTGGGCGAAAGCAGATGACATAAAATTACCCTCCGCCCCAGAGTTGACGCAAAGCTCTGCCATAAGAGTGGATGGGCCTAAGGTTATTGTCCCCTTGAAGGACAACTTAGAGGTAAACATCGCCGTGTCTAATGTACCTCCTCCAACTGCCACTAGACTCTGACGTTTCCCCGACCGCTGAGGACACCTGGAGGCAAGGTGTCCTGACTGCCAGCAAACATGACAAACCTTAAGTGCACGAGCGGACCGGGGGTTGTATCCCGCTCGTGACGCCTCCATGGCCTCATGTGACTCGGACGCCCGGACCGGAGATTCCAGAGGTTTGGCGAAGGTGGGAGCCAGCCGAAACCTCTGCCTACACTGGGCTCGCTCCAACCCTTGCTCGTGAAAAGAAGGTCGATGCGAGTTGATATAGCTTTGAGCTATATTTGAGCTTATTCCTAACAGGAATAAATGATTACCAGGAGAATTTTGTGTCACCGACCCTGGCCGATCGGCCCTGACCGATGTCCCCTGACCGGCCCTGTACCTCCGTCTTATGGGCCATGCAGAGCTGCAGAGAGCAGGAAATGTGGGCGGGGGAAGGGCGGCATGTGCAGGCAGTCACCTGATCAGTGCAGGGGAATGGGCGGAGCTACAGAGGGGGCGTTGTCTCCCACTGAGTGCTTGAGTTCACTTATGCTAATTTAGTTAAGAGAGCAGATGCATTATGGGTGTGATGGTTTCCAGCTCGTACACAAGTATAGAAGCTTCTAGTTACTCTGCAGTCAGGTCTCTGATCCCCCACAATGTATCACAATGTATCACGTCTCACAGGGTCATCATGTGTCACCTCGTGTGATGTCTCCCTAATGTTACACGCACGGTCCTATCCCCCGGAGGGGCATCACGGCCAGGAAGAGGTTAAGACTATACTTTCAGGGATCATTTCTATAGTGTGTAACTTGAGAAATGTGCTCTAAAGTGTCCAAACTTCCCAACCACGAGGAGGAGCTGTAGTGATCTCTCCTGAGCGTGAAGTGAGCTCTCAGTTCTGCTTCATTGCAGGGGCTGATTGCTGGTGATGATCGTTCTCCTTCTCTGTTACAGGGAGGGCGGAGGGGGAGATCACAAGCTGAGTGGTTGGGTTATATATATTTTTTTTTAAAGTAATAAAAGTAGATTAAAGGTTTCTGTATTATTGGTTACGTTCTCTTAAGGATTGTTGATCACTAGGGTTGAGCGAAACGGGTCGAAATTGTTCAAAAGTCGCCGACTTTTGGCAAGGTCGGGTTTCATGAAACCCGACCCGACCCCAGTGGGGGGTCGGCCATGAAGTCGGCGATCTTTGGAATTCCGATCCCGATTCCCGATATGTTTAAGATATCGGGAATTGGTATCGGAATTCAGATTAAAGTGTAAAATATAGAATTAAAATAAAAATATTGCAATACTTACCCTCTGACGCGCCCTGGTACTAACCGGCAGCCTTCCTCCTTCGAATCCGCGCTTCTAGGACCTTGCCGTGACGTCGCGGTGACGTCGCGGCTTGTGATTGGCCGCGCGGCCGCCCATGTGACCGCTCGCGCGGCCAATCACAAGCCGCGACGTCACCCGCGACGTCACCGAAGGTCCTGGAAGGGCTGATTCTTAGGAAGGAAGGCTGTCGGAAGGAAGCAGGGCGCTTCCGAGGGTGAGTATATACCTAATAGGAATATACTCACCCTCGGAAGCGCCCTGCTTCCTTCCGACAGCCTTCCTTCCTAAGAATCAGCCCTTCCAGGACCTTCGGTGACGTCGCGGCTTGTGATTGGCCGCGCGAGCGGTCACATGGGCGGCCGCGCGGCCAATCACAAGCCGCGACGTCACCCGCGACGTCACCGAAGGTCCTGGAAGGCTGATTCTAAGGAAGGAAGGTTCCCGGTTAGTACCAGGGCGCGTCAGAGGGTAAGTATAAGGATATTTTTTATTTTAATTCTATATTTTACACTTAAATATGGATCCCAGGGCCTGAAGGAGAGTTTCCGCTTCTTCAGACCCTGGGAACCATGGAAACCCAATGCACTGCATTGGGTTTCGAGTTTCGGCCGACCCCGACCCCGACTTTTTTATAGGATCGGCCGATTTCACTCGACCCGACTTTTCCAAAAGTCGGGTTTCGTGAAACCCGACCCGATCCTATAAAAGTGAAGGTCGCTCAACCCTATTGATCACTAAATATCAGCTTTCTGTTTACTGTTAAAGTAGTATCTATTTCATGTTTTTTTTTTTTTTAGTATCTACTTTATTGAATATTTTTTATAGGATACATTTTACTGAATATTAGCTTTCTTTTTTATTAACTATGTTAAGGACAAGAATAATAAAATCTTTACAAAATATGATTTAAAAGTTGCCCAATAAATGGATATGTATGGAGTATTATGTCATGACTCCACCATTGCTCCGGTTTGTTGTAGAGTGTCCAATTATCTTCTGAAAAATATTTAGAATTGAGAGTCCTCAGTGGTTGATACCTTTTAATGGCTAACTGAAAAGATGGTAACAAATTGCAAGCTTTCGAGACTACACAGGTCTACTTCACCATTTACTGGCTAAGGCTACGTTCACATTAGCGTTAAGCTAATGTGCGTCGGGTTTGCGCCGGCGACGCATGCGTCATGCACCCCTATACTTAACATGGGGGACGCATGCGTTTTTTTGTTGTTGCGTTGTGCGACGCATGCGTCTTTTTTGCCGCAAGCGTCGGACCAAGAAAACGCAACAAGTTGCATTTTTCTTGCGTCCGATTTTCGGCAAAAACCGACGCACGCATCGCAAAACGCAGCGTTTTTGCGTGTGTTTTGCCGCGTTTTTGCGTGCGTTGTGCGTTGCGTCGCACAACGCTAGTGTGAACATAGCCTAACACGGTACCAAGATATATTTCTTTTCTGTATCAATCATCTTCTGGTAATATGAGAAATTATGATTGTAGTGGTTTTCGTTTTAAGGTACCTTCACACTGACCAACTTAACAATGATATCGCTAGCGATCCGTGACGTTGCAGCGTTCTGGATAGCGATATCGTTGTGTTTGACACGCAGCAGTGATCAGGCCCCTGCTGTGACATCGCTGGTCGGAGCTAGAAGGCCAGAACTTTATTTCGTCGCTGGATCTCCCGCTGACATCGCTGAATCGGCGTGTGTGACGCCGATTCAGCGATGTCTTCACTGGTAACCAGGGTAAACATCGAGTTACTAAGCGCAGGGCCACGCTTAGTAACCCGATGTTTACCCTGGTTACCAGCGTAAACGTTAAAAAAAACAAACACTACATACTTACATTCTGGTGTCTGTCCCCCGGCACTATGCTTCTCTGCACTGTGTAAGCGCTGGCCGGAAAGCAGAGCACAGCGGTGACGTCACCGCTGTGTTTTCCGGCTGGCGCTCACAGTGCAGAGAAGCACAGCGCCGGGGGACAGACACCAGAATGTAAGTATGTAGTGTTTTTTTTTTTTTTACGTTTACGCTGGTAACCAGGGTAAACATCGGGTTACTAAGCGCGGCCCTGCGCTTAGTAACCCGATGTTTACCCTGGTTACCAGGGGACTTCGCATATTTGGTCTCTGGAGAGCTGTCTGTGTGACAGCTCTCCAGCGACCACACAGCGACGCTGCAGTGATCGGGATTGTTGTCTAGATCGCTGCAGCGTCGCTAAATGTGACGGTACCTTTAGTGATATTGCACGACTCGTTAAAGAGTTCATTGTGACTTGTAGGATCGCTACTTCCAACAGGTGGCGCTATAGAGTTTAAGTCCTCTTTTTCTCAAAAGAGCAATTTGCATGTCAAAGAGAAGACATTCACTTCTGGAGCAATAGCTTATACTGCCAACACCACAGGGGCTGTGTCCTCCAAGAGGTTGGAGACACAATGGCCACCTACTATGTAGATTCTCTTTATTCTATTAAAAGAATAGAGGACTGCACACCCCGGGAACTTGTGCGACCACATTTTACAGCTAATGGTCAATTCCTTTGATGTACCGTAAGTCTTAGGCTACTTTCACACTAGCGTTAACTGCAATCCGTCACAATGCGTCGTTTTGCAGAGAAAACGCATCCTACAAAAGTGCTTGCAGGATGCGTTTTTTCCCCATAGACTTGTATTGACGACGCATTGCGACGGATTGCCACATGTCGCATCCGTTGTGCGACGGATGCTTCGTGCTTTGGCGGACCGTCGGGAGCAAAGAACGCTACATGTAACTTTTTTTGCTCCTGACGGACCGCTTTTTCCGACCGCGCATGCGCGGCCGGAACTCCGCCCCCACCTCCCCGCACCTCACAATGGGGCAGCGGATGCGCCGGAGAAATGCATCCGCTGCCTCCGTTGTGCAGTGCGTTAAACGCTAGCGTCGGAATCTCTGCCCGACGCATCGCGACGGGGAGATTCCGACGCTAGTGTGAAAGTAGCCTTAGCTGTTAGGCAGACTTCATGGCTCCATTTGAATGTTCATTGCTCTTATAGTCCTCTCCCCTCTGTACCAGTCGGTCATTGTAAATGTGTTTACTGTAAACCATATGTATAACTCTGTGTTTAACCCCTTCTCATGTACAGCACCATGGAATCAATGGTGCTATATAAATAATAATAATAATAATAATAATACATCCAACAGTAGAAAGAATGTGATTTTTTATTTTCATAGTTCAATGAAAAAACAATCTCTGAATCTGTGGAATCCATTGAAGCGTTCCAGAGTTATTACCACATAAAGTGACAGTGGTCAGAATTGTAAAAATTGGCCTGGTCATTAAGGTGCAAAAAGGCCTCAGGGCTGAAGGGGTTAATATGGAGAAAAGAGACAATTCAGTACCCTTTATAATATTAAAACCTATTTTTTTCCAACTCTGTGGATTATGTTATCTGTTCAGTCACATCTGTGACAAAATGTGATCTCCTTCTGATACAAAAATTATGTGGGAGGAGCTACAGGCTCAGGGTGTTTCCCATTGGCTGGTTGAAGTGACATATGCAGATTAGGAGTTGAGACATCTGAGATCTGGAGGATTATGGGGCCGTTATACAAGTATAGAAGGTTCTGTAGGGTCACTGTGTCAGGGGTGATGTCTCCCTAATGTTACACGCAGGGTCCTATCCCCCGGAGGGGAATCACGGCCAGGAAAAGGTTAAGACTATACTTTCAGGGATCATTTCTATAGTGTGTAACTTGAGAAATGTGCTCTAAAGTGTCCAAACTTCCCAACCACGAGGAGGAGCTGTAGTGATCTCTCCTGAGCGTGAAGTGAGCTCTCAGTTCTGCTTCATTGCAGGGGCTGATTGCTGGTGATGATCATTCTCCTTCTCTGTTACAGGGAGGGCGGAGGGGGAGATCACAAGCTGAGTGGTGGGGTTAAATTTTTATAAATGTAATAAAAGTAGATCAAAAAATTCTTGTATTATTGAATTTATTTTTAATTATTTACCTTGACAGAATATTAAATTGCTTTTTTTATTACTTAACTATCTTAAGCCCCCCAAAATAAATCTTTACAAAATATAAATGGAAAATATGTTTTACGAACAACGCCGCCAAGGCCCGTGCAGAAGGTTACCGCGGAAGTGGCACCAAGTGCACCATCTTAGAGAAATGATCGGTGACTACCCAGATAATGGTGCAGTTACGAGACTTGGGTAAGCCCACCACGAAGTCCATCCCGACCATCTCCCAGG
Organism: Ranitomeya imitator; assembly: GCF_032444005.1. Taxonomy (NCBI): domain Eukaryota; kingdom Metazoa; phylum Chordata; class Amphibia; order Anura; family Dendrobatidae; genus Ranitomeya; species Ranitomeya imitator. The sequence goes on from NC_091284.1 coordinate 438,888,257, forward strand.
GCCTGTCTGCCACCGGCAGGAGGTAAAGTAGCCCAGCAGACCGTTGCCAAGGAAACCGATTCTTGGCGCAGGAGACACACGCCCTAATATAGTCCCCGACGTCACGAGCCATATGCGGCCACCAGTACGTCCTCGCCAAAAGCTCAGATGTCCTCTTGGTCCCAAAATGTCCACCCATCCTGGACGAGTGAGCCCAAGAGAGAACCTCCGGTCGCAAATTTGCTGGTACAAAAGTCTTGCCCGGGGGAACGGACTCTAGCGAAACCGGAGCCACAGTTCTCAGGCTCTCAGAAGGGACAATAAGCTGAGGCTCCTCCTCCTCAGATGACACTACGGAGCGGGAGAGAGCGTCAGCACGAGTGTTGTTCTCCCCGGAGAGAAAATGGAGAGTAAAATGACACCGGGAGAAGAACAGGGACCATCTAGCCTGGTGAGAATTTAGCCGCTGGGCCGTCTGTAGAACTCCAAGTTCTTGTGGTCAGTGAACACTTGGAAGGGAAAGCGAGCTCCCTCCAAGAGGTGTCTCCACTCTGCGAAAGCTAACTTCATGGCTAGCAACTCCCTGTCCCCGATGGAATAATTCCTCTCCGCCGGTGTGAAGGTCTTGGAGAAGAAGAAGCAAGGATGCTTCCAACCTTGAGCATCCTTTTGGAAAAGGACTGCTCCAGCACCAACGGATGAGGCATCCACCTCCATGATTAATGGCTTATCTACATCGGGACGATGTAGGATGGGAGCGCTAGCGAAGTGTGACTTAATCGAGAGAAAGGCCTTGGAGACCTCCTCTGACCACAACTTGGGATTTGTTCCCTTCTTGGTGAGGGCAACCAAGGGAGCTACCAAAGTTGAGAAGTGTGGGATGAACTGGCGATAGTAATTAATGAACCCCATAAAGCGCTGCACCGCTTTAAGAGAATGGGGTTCCTGCCAGTCCATCACAGCCTGTAGCTTGGTAGGATTCATAGCCAAACCCTGGGCAGAGATGATATACCGTATTTTTCGGACTAAAAGACGCACTTTTTCCCCCCCAAAAAAGGGGGGAAAATGGGGGGTGCGTCTAATAGTCGCAATGCAGGCTTACCTAGGTGGCAGAGGTGCGGTGGCAGAGGTCCGGTGGCAGAGGTGCGGTTGCGGGGGTGTGGCGGCAGAGGAGGCGCAGTAAGCGGGGTCCCTTTCCCCGGTATGGTGATGCAGCAGGCCCGGTATGCAGCAGAGCCGGGTGAATCCTCTTGTTATCGGTGGTGGCGGCCATTTTCCGGAGGCCGCGCGTGCGCAGATGGAGCGCTCTGCTTCCCGGGGCTTCAGGAAAATGGCCGCCGCGATCTCCATCTGCGCACGCGCGGCCTCCCGCGGCCATTTTCCTGAAGCCCCGGGAGCAGAGCGCTTCATCTGCACACGCGCGGCCTCAGGAAGATGGCCGCGCCCACCGATAACAAGAGGATTCACCCGGCTCTGCTGCATACCGGGCCTGCTGCATCACCATACCGGGGAAAGGGACCCCGCTTCCTGCGCCTCCTCTGCTGCCACACCCCCGCCACCGCACCTCTGCCACCGGACCTCTGCCACCGCACCTCTGCCACCTAGGTAAGCCTGCATGGTATGCCAGGGACCCCTCTCACGCCATACCTCTCACTGCACCTCCTGATCCCAGCACCTCCTGATCCCAGCACCTCCTGATCCCAGCACCTTCTCATCCCAGCACCTCCTGATCCCAGCACCTCCTGATCCCAGCACCTCCTGATCCCAGCACCTCCTGATCCCAGCACCTCCTCATCCCAGCACCTCCTGATCCCAGCACCTCCTGATCCCAGCACCTCCTGATCCCAGCACCTTCTCATCCCAGCACCTTCTCATCCCAGCACCTTCTCATCCCAGCACCTCGTCATCCCAGCATCACCCCACCTTGCCTCCTGTGACCCTGCTCTGCCACCGCCATAAGATACTGTAAATTCGGACAATAAGACGGACCCCCATGTTATAAAAAATCTTTTTTTCTGCAATTTTCACCCCAAATTTGGGGTGCGTCTTATGGTCCGGTGCGTCTTATAGTCCGAAAAATACGGTAACCAAGGAAAGGCAAGTACTCCTGCTCAGAGACACACTTCTCCAACTTGGAGTAGAGAGAGTTTGCCCGTAAGAGGTCGAAGACTTTGCGAACATCTCTCCGATGGGGGTCAATATCTGGAGAGTAGATGAGAATATCATCCAGATAGACTACGACCGAGGTGGTGAGCATATCCCGGAAGATGTCGTTCACAAAGTCTTGGAAAACGGCTGGGCCATTACAGAGCCCGAAGGGTATCACCAGATATTCATAGTGCCCATCCCTGATGTTAAAAGCCGTCTTCCATTCGTCCCCCTCACAGATGCGAATCAGGTTGTAAGCACCGCGCAGATCTAATTTAGTGAATACCCTTGCTCCCTGTAGCCTATCAAAGAGCTCAGATATCAGGGGTAGTGGGTACTTGTTCTTAACGGTGATGGCGTTAAGACCCCTGTAGTCTATGCATGGACGTAGTTCACCACTCTTCTTCTGCACGAAGAAGAACCCAGCCCCAGCAGGTGACACTGACTTCCTAATGAATCCTCTTGCCAGATTCTCTTGGATGTACTGAGACATTGCCTCTGTCTCCGGGAGAGATAACGGATATACTCGACCCCGGGGAGGCTCTGCACCAGGCAAAAGGTCAATAAGACAGTCATAGGGGCGGTGGGGCGGAAGGGTCTCCGCAGCCCTTTTGGAGAACATGTCCGCATAGGGCCAATAGTGCTTGGGGAGAGAGGAAAGATCTGTGGGTACCTCGGTTATAGCAACCTGAATGCACTCCCTCTGACATCTACCCTCACAGGATTTACTCCATCCCAAAATTCTCCCTGAGGACCACTCTATATGAGGAGAGTGGTAGCGTAGCCATGGTATTCCCAACAGGAACTCATCAATTCCTTCAGGAATGACTAATAGAGAGATAATCTCCTGATGAGATGGAGACATAGAAAGAGTGAAAGGAATGGTTTGGTGTGTAATCTGTGAGGGTAGTGTCGACCCATTTACCAATCGAACGGTAACTGGTTTGGCGAGCATCACCAGGGGTATTGCATGTCACTGGGCGAAAGCGGATGACATAAAATTACCCTCCGCCCCAGAGTTGACGCAAAGCTCTGCCATAAGAGTGGATGGGCCTAAGGTAATTGTCCCCTTGAAGGACAACTTAGAGGTAAACATCGCCGTGTCTAATGTACCTCCTCCAACTGCCACTAGACTCTGACGTTTCCCCGACCGCTGAGGACACCTGGAGGCAAGGTGTCCTGACTGCCAGCAAGCATGACAAACCTTAAGTGCACGAGCGGACCGGGGGTTGTATCCCGCTCATGACGCCTCCATGGCCTCATGTGACTCGGACGCCCGGACCGGAGATTCCAGAGGTTTGGCGAAGGTGGGAGCCAGCCGAAACCTCTGCCTACACTGGGCTCGCTCCAACCCTTGCTCGTGAAAAGAAGGTCGATGCGAGTTGATATAGCTTTGAGCTCCTCCAGTGTGGCAGGAATCTCCCTAGTGGCCAAAGCGTCCTTCACATGGTCAGCCAGCGCCCTCCAAAATACCGGGATGAGGGTTTTATCCGATCACTCCAGCTCAGACGCTAATGTCCGGAAGTGGACGGCAAAATGGCTGACCATGGACGAACCCTGAGTCAATGCCAGTAGTTGGAGCGCCGTATCATGGGTGACTTGGGGTCCCAAAAAGACCTGTTTCAGAGTGCCCAGAAACCAAAGAACACTCTGCACCACATGATCATTGCGCTCCCACAGCGGCGTAGCCCACTCCAAAGCTCTGTCCGACAGGAGAGAGATTATGAATCCCACCTTTGCCAGCCCTGAATTCATACATACAAAACGCCTCACCAGAGGTGACGGTATTCTAGGGGCTTATTTCAGCCAACCCTGACCACATGCAGACATGACCACAAAGTAGCAAAACTCATGACGCAAATGTGAACGTAGCCTAACAGGAATAAATGATTACCAGGAGAATTTTGTGTCACCGACCCTGGCCGATCGGCCCTGACCGATGTCCCCTGACCGGCCCTGTACCTCCGTCTTATGGGCCATGCAGAGCTGCAGAGAGCAGGAAATGTGGGCGGGGGAAGGGCGGCATGTGCAGGCAGTCACCTGATCAGTGCAGGGGAATGGGCGGAGCTACAGAGGGGGCGTTGTCTCCCACTGAGTGCTTGAGTTCACTTATGCTAATTTAGTTAAGAGAGCAGATGCATTATGGGTGTGATGGTTTCCAGCTCGTACACAAGTATAGAAGCTTCTAGTTACTCAGCAGTCAGGTCTCTGATCCCCCACAATGTATCACAATGTATCACGTCTCACAGGGTCATCATGTGTCACCTCGTGTGATGTCTCCCTAATGTTACACGCACGGTCCTATCCCCCGGAGGGGCATCACGGCCAGGAAGAGGTTAAGACTATACTTTCAGGGATCATTTCTATAGTGTGTAACTTGAGAAATGTGCTCTAAAGTGTCCAAACTTCCCAACCACGAGGAGGAGCTGTAGTGATCTCTCCTGAGCGTGAAGTGAGCTCTCAGTTCTGCTTCATTGCAGGGGCTGATTGCTGGTGATGATCGTTCTCCTTCTCTGTTACAGGGAGGGCGGAGGGGGAGATCACAAGCTGAGTGGTTGGGTTATATATATTTTTTTTTAAAGTAATAAAAGTCGATTAAAGGTTTCTGTATTATTGGTTACGTTCTCTTAAGGATTGTTGATCACTAGGGTTGAGCGAAACGGGTCGAAATTGTTCAAAAGTCGCCGACTTTTGGCAAGGTCGGGTTTCATGAAACCCGACCCGACCCCAGTGGAGGGTCGGCCATGAAGTCGGCGATCTTTGGAATTCCGATCCCGATTCCCGATATGTTTAAGATATCGGGAATTGGTATCGGAATTCAGATTAAAGTGTAAAATATAGAATTAAAATAAAAATATTGCAATACTTACCCTCTGACGCGCCCTGGTACTAACCGGCAGCCTTCCTCCTTCGAATCCGCGCTTCTAGGACCTTGCCGTGACGTCACGGCTTGTGATTGGCCGCGCGGCTGCCCATGTGACCGCTCGCGCGGCCAATCACAAGCCGCGACGTCACCCGCGACGTCACCGAAGGTCCTGGAAGGGCTGATTCTTAGGAAGGAAGGCTGTCGGCTGTCGGAAGGAAGCAGGGCGCTTCCGAGGGTGAGTATATACCTAATAGGAATATACTCACCCTCGGAAGCGCCCTGCTTCCTTCCGACAGCCTTCCTTCCTAAGAATCAGCCCTTCCAGGACCTTCGGTGACGTCGCGGCTTGTGATTGGCCGCGCGAGCGGTCACATGGGCGGCCGCGCGGCCAATCACAAGCCGCGACGTCACCCGCGACGTCACCGAAGGTCCTGGAAGGCTGATTCTAAGGAAGGAAGGTTCCCGGTTAGTACCAGGGCGCGTCAGAGGGTAAGTATAAGGATATTTTTTATTTTAATTCTATATTTTACACTTAAATATGGATCCCAGGGCCTGAAGGAGAGTTTCCGCTTCTTCAGACCCTGGGAACCATGGAAACCCAATGCACTGCATTGGGTTTCGAGTTTCGGCCGACCCCGACTTTTTTATAGGATCGGCCGATTTCACTCGACCCTACTTTTCCAAAAGTCGGGTTTCGTGAAACCCGACCCGATCCTATAAAAGTGAAGGTCGCTCAACCCTATTGATCACTAAATATCAGCTTTCTGTTTACTGTTAAAGTAGTATCTATTTCATGTTTTTTTTTTTTTAGTATCTACTTTATTGAATATTTTTTATAGGATACATTTTACTGAATATTAGCTTTCTTTTTTATTAACTATGTTAAGGACAAGAATAATAAAATCTTTACAAAATATGATTTAAAAGTTGCCCAATAAATGGATATGTATGGGGTATTATGTCATGACTCCACCATTGCTCCGGTTTGTTGTAGAGTGTCCAATTATCTTCTGAAAAATATTTAGAATTGAGAGTCCTCAGTGGTTGATACCTTTTAATGGCTAACTGAAAAGATGGTAACAAATTGCAAGCTTTCGAGACTACACAGGTCTACTTCACCATTTACTGGCTAAGGCTACGTTCACATTAGCGTTAAGCTAATGTGCGTCGGGTTTGCGCCGGCGACGCATGCGTCATGCGCCCCTATACTTAACATGGGGGACGCATGCGTTTTTTTGTTGTTGCGTTGTGCGACGCATGCGTCTTTTTTGCCGCAAGCGTCGGACCAAGAAAACGCAACAAGTTGCATTTTTCTTGCGTCCGATTTTCGGCAAAAACCGACGCACGCATCGCAAAACGCAGCGTTTTTGCGTGTGTTTTGCCGCGTTTTTGCGTGCGTTGTGCGTTGCGTCGCACAACGCTAGTGTGAACATAGCCTAACACGGTACCAAGATATATTTCTTTTCTGTATCAATCATCTTCTGGTAATATGAGAAATTATGATTGTAGTGGTTTTCGTTTTAAGGTACCTTCACACTGACCAACTTAACAATGATATCGCTAGCGATCCGTGACGTTGCAGCGTTCTGGATAGCGATATCGTTGTGTTTGACACGCAGCAGTGATCAGGCCCCTGCTGTGACATCGCTGGTCGGAGCTAGAAGGCCAGAACTTTATTTCGTCGCTGGATCTCCCGCTGACATCGCTGAATCGGCGTGTGTGACGCCGATTCAGCGATGTCTTCACTGGTAACCAGGGTAAACATCGAGTTACTAAGCGCAGGGCCACGCTTAGTAACCCGATGTTTACCCTGGTTACCAGCGTAAACGTTAAAAAAAACAAACACTACATACTTACATTCTGGTGTCTGTCCCCCGGCACTATGCTTCTCTGCACTGTGTAAGCGCTGGCCGGAAAGCAGAGCACAGCGGTGACGTCACCGCTGTGTTTTCCGGCTGGCGCTCACAGTGCAGAGAAGCACAGCGCCGGGGGACAGACACCAGAATGTAAGTATGTAGTGTTTGTTTTTTTTTTACGTTTACGCTGGTAACCAGGGTAAACATCTGGTTACTGTGTGACAGCTCTCCAGCGACCACACAGCGACGCTGCAGTGATCGGGATCGTTGTCTAGATCTCCATCTGCGCACGCGCGGCCTCCCGCGGCCATTTTCCTGAAGCCCCGGGAGCAGAGCGCTTCATCTGCACACGCGCGGCCTCAGGAAGATGGCCGCGCCCACCGATAACAAGAGGATTCACCCGGCTCTGCTGCATACCGGGCCTGCTGCATCACCATACCGGGAAAAGGGACCCCGCTTCCTGCGCCTCCTCTGCTGCCACACCCCCGCCACCGCACCTCTGCCACCGGACCTCTGCCACCGCACCTCTGCCACCTAGGTAAGCCTGCATGGTACGCCAGGGACCCCTCTCACGCCATACCTCTCACTGCACCTCCTGATCCCAGCACCTCCTGATCCCAGCACCTCCTGATCCCAGCACCTTCTCATCCCAGCACCTCCTGATCCCAGCACCTCCTGATCCCAGCACCTCCTGATCCCAGCACCTCCTGATCCCAGCACCTCCTCATCCCAGCACCTCCTGATCCCAGCACCTCCTGATCCCAGCACCTCCTGATCCCAGCACCTCCTGATCCCAGCACCTTCTCATCCCAGCACCTTCTCATCCCAGCACCTTCTCATCCCAGCACCTTCTCATCCCAGCACCTCGTCATCCCAGCATCACCCCACCTTGCCTCCTGTGACCCTGCTCTGCCACCGCCATAAGATACTGTAAATTCGGACAATAAGACGGACCCCCATGTTATAAAAAATCTTTTTTTCTGCAATTTTCACCCCAAATTTGGGGTGCGTCTTATGGTCCGGTGCGTCTTATAGTCCGAAAAATACGGTAACCAAGGAAAGGCAAGTACTCCTGCTCAGAGACACACTTCTCCAACTTGGAGTAGAGAGAGTTTGACCGTAAGAGGTCGAAGACTTTGCGAACATCTCTCCGATGGGGGTCAATATCTGGAGAGTAGATGAGAATATCATCCAGATAGACTACGACCGAGGTGGTGAGCATATCCCGGAAGATGTCGTTCACAAAGTCTTGGAAAACGGCTGGGCCATTACAGAGCCCGAAGGGTATCACCAGATATTCATAGTGCCCATCCCTGATGTTAAAAGCCGTCTTCCATTCGTCCCCCCTCACAGATGCGAATCAGGTTGTAAGCACCGCGCAGATCTAATTTAGTGAATACCCTTGCTCCCTGTAGCCTATCAAAGAGCTCAGATATCAGGGGTAGTGGGTACTTGTTCTTAACGGTGATGGCGTTAAGACCCCTGTAGTCTATGCATGGACGTAGTTCACCACTCTTCTTCTGCACAAAGAAGAACCCAGCCCCAGCAGGTGACACTGACTTCCTAATGAATCCTCTTGCCAGATTCTCTTGGATGTACTGAGACATTGCCTCTGTCTCCGGGAGAGATAACGGATATACTCGACCCCGGGGAGGCTCTGCACCAGGCAAAAGGTCAATAAGACAGTCATAGGGGCGGTGGGGCGGAAGGGTCTCCGCAGCCCTTTTGGAGAACATGTCCGCATAGGGCCAATAGTGCTTGGGGAGAGAGGAAAGATCTGTGGGTACCTCGGTTATAGCAACCTGAATGCACTCCCTCTGACATCTACCCTCACAGGATTTACTCCATCCCAAAATTCTCCTTGAGGACCACTCTATATGAGGAGAGTGGTAGCGTAGCCATGGTATTCCCAACAGGAACTCATCAATTCCTTCAGGAATGACTAATAGAGAGATAATCTCCTGATGAGATGGAGACATAGAAAGAGTGAAAGGAATGGTTTGGTGTGTAATCTGTGAGGGTAGTGTCGACCCATTTACCAATCGAACGGTAACTGGTTTGGCGAGCATCACCAGGGGTATTGCATGTCACTGGGCGAAAGCGGATGACATAAAATTACCCTCCGCCCCAGAGTTGACGCAAAGCTCTGCCATAAGAGTGGATGGGCCTAAGGTAATTGTCCCCTTGAAGGACAACTTAGAGGTAAACATCGCCGTGTCTAATGTACCTCCTCCAACTGCCACTAGACTCTGACGTTTCCCCGACCGCTGAGGACACCTGGAGGCAAGGTGACCTGACTGCCAGCAAACATGACAAACCTTAAGTGCACGAGCGGACCGGGGGTTGTATCCCGCTCGTGACGCCTCCATGGCCTCATGTGACTCGGACGCCCGGACCGGAGATTCCAGAGATTTGGCGAAGGTGGGAGCCAGCCGAAACCTCTGCCTACACTGGGCTCGCTCCAACCCTTGCTCGTGAAAAGAAGGTCGATGCGAGTTGATATAGCTTTGAGCTCCTCCAGTGTGGCAGGAATCTCCCTAGTGGCCAAAGCGTCCTTCACATGGTCAGCCAGCGCCCTCCAAAATACCGGGATGAGGGTTTTATCCGATCACTCCAGCTCAGACGCTAATGTCCGGAAGTGGACGGCAAAATGGCTGACCATGGACGAACCCTGAGTCAATGCCAGTAGTTGGAGCGCCGTATCATGGGTGACTTGGGGTCCCAAAAAGACCTGTTTCAGAGTGCCCAGAAACCAAAGAACACTCTGCACCACATGATCATTGCGCTCCCACAGCGGCGTAGCCCACTCCAAAGCTCTGTCCGACAGGAGAGAGATTATGAATCCCACCTTTGCCAGCCCTGAATTCATACATACAAAACGCCTCACCAGAGGTGACGGTATTCTAGGGGCTTATTTCAGCCAACCCTGACCACATGCAGACATGACCACAAAGTAGCAAAACTCATGACGCAAATGTGAACGTAGCCTAACAGGAATAAATGATTACCAGGAGAATTTTGTGTCACCGACCCTGGCCGATCGGCCCTGACCGATGTCCCCTGACCGGCCCTGTACCTCCGTCTTATGGGCCATGCAGAGCTGCAGAGAGCAGGAAATGTGGGCGGGGGAAGGGCGGCATGTGCAGGCAGTCACCTGATCAGTGCAGGGGAATGGGCGGAGCTACAGAGGGGGCGTTGTCTCCCACTGAGTGCTTGAGTTCACTTATGCTAATTTAGTTAAGAGAGCAGATGCATTATGGGTGTGATGGTTTCCAGCTCGTACACAAGTATAGAAGCTTCTAGTTACTCTGCAGTCAGGTCTCTGATCCCCCACAATGTATCACAATGTATCACGTCTCACAGGGTCATCATGTGTCACCTCGTGTGATGTCTCCCTAATGTTACACGCACGGTCCTATCCCCCGGAGGGGCATCACGGCCAGGAAGAGGTTAAGACTATACTTTCAGGGATCATTTCTATAGTGTGTAACTTGAGAAATGTGCTCTAAAGTGTCCAAACTTCCCAACCACGAGGAGGAGCTGTAGTGATCTCTCCTGAGCGTGAAGTGAGCTCTCAGTTCTGCTTCATTGCAGGGGCTGATTGCTGGTGATGATCGTTCTCCTTCTCTGTTACAGGGAGGGCGGAGGGGGAGATCACAAGCTGAGTGGTTGGGTTATATATTTTTTTTTTTTAAAGTAATAAAAGTAGATTAAAGGTTTCTGTATTATTGGTTACGTTCTCTTAAGGATTGTTGATCACTAGGGTTGAGCGAAACGGGTCGAAATTGTTCAAAAGTCGCCGACTTTTGGCAAGGTCGGGTTTCATGAAACCTGACCCGACCCCAGTGGGGGGTCGGCCATGAAGTTGGCGATCTTTGGAATTCCGATCCCGATTCCCGATATGTTTAAGATATCGGGAATTGGTATCGGAATTCAGATTAAAGTGTAAAATATAGAATTAAAATAAAAATATTGCAATACTTACCCTCTGACGCGCCCTGGTACTAACCGGCAGCCTTCCTCCTTCGAATCCGCGCTTCTAGGACCTTGCCGTGACGTCGCGGTGACGTCGCGGCTTGTGATTGGCCGCGCGGCCGCCCATGTGACCGCTCGCGCGGCCAATCACAAGCCGCGACGTCACCCGCGACGTCACCGAAGGTCCTGGAAGGGCTGATTCTTAGGAAGGAAGGCTGTCGGAAGGAAGCAGGGCGCTTCCGAGGGTGAGTATATACCTAATAGGAATATACTCACCCTCGGAAGCGCCCTGCTTCCTTCCGACAGCCTTCCTTCCTAAGAATCAGCCCTTCCAGGACCTTCGGTGACGTCGCGGGTGACGTCGCGGCTTGTGATTGGCCGCGCGAGCGGTCACATGGGCGGCCGCGCGGCCAATCACAAGCCGCGACGTCACCCGCGACGTCACCGAAGGTCCTGGAAGGCTGATTCTAAGGAAGGAAGGTTCCCGGTTAGTACCAGGGCGCGTCAGAGGGTAAGTATAAGGATATTTTTTATTTTAATTCTATATTTTACACTTAAATATGGATCCCAGGGCCTGAAGGAGAGTTTCCGCTTCTTCAGACCCTGGGAACCATGGAAACCCAATGCACTGCATTGGGTTTCGAGTTTCGGCCGATCCCGACCCCGACTTTTTTATAGGATCGGCCGATTTCACTCGACCCGACTTTTCCAAAAGTCGGGTTTCGTGAAACCCGACCCGATCCTATAAAAGTGAAGGTCGCTCAACCCTATTGATCACTAAATATCAGCTTTCTGTTTACTGTTAAAGTAGTATCTATTTCATGTTTTGTTTTTTTTTAGTATCTACTTTATTGAATATTTTTTATAGGATACATTTTACTGAATATTAGCTTTCTTTTTTATTAACTATGTTAAGGACAAGAATAATAAAATCTTTACAAAATATGATTTAAAAGTTGCCCAATAAATGGATATGTATGGGGTATTATGTCATGACTCCACCATTGCTCCGGTTTGTTGTAGAGTGTCCAATTATCTTCTGAAAAATATTTAGAATTGAGAGTCCTCAGTGGTTGATACCTTTTAATGGCTAACTGACAAGATGGTAACAAATTGCAAGCTTTCGAGACTACACAGGTCTACTTCACCATTTACTGGCTAAGGCTACGTTCACATTAGCGTTAAGCTAATGTGCGTCGGGTTTGCGCCGGCGACGCATGCGTCATGCGCCCCTATACTTAACATGGGGGACGCATGCGTTTTTTTGTTGTTGCGTTGTGCGACGCATGCGTCTTTTTTGCCGCAAGCGTCGGACCAAGAAAACGCAACAAGTTGCATTTTTCTTGCGTCCGATTTTCGGCAAAAACCGACGCACGCATCGCAAAACGCAGCGTTTTTGCGTGTGTTTTGCCGCGATTTTGCGTGCGTTATGCGTTGCGTCGCACAACGCTAGTGTGAACATAGCCTAACACGGTACCAAGATATATTTCTTTTCTGTATCAATCATCTTCTGGTAATATGAGAAATTATGATTGTAGTGGTTTTCGTTTTAAGGTACCTTCACACTGACCAACTTAACAATGATATCGCTAGCGATCCGTGACGTTGCAGCGTTCTGGATAGCGATATCGTTGTGTTTGACACGCAGCAGTGATCAGGCCCCTGCTGTGACATCGCTGGTCGGAGCTAGAAGGCCAGAACTTTATTTCGTCGCTGGATCTCCCGCTGACATCGCTGAATCGGCGTGTGTGACGCCGATTCAGCGATGTCTTCACTGGTAACCAGGGTAAACATCGAGTTACTAAGCGCAGGGCCACGCTTAGTAACCCGATGTTTACCCTGGTTACTAGCGTAAACGTTAAAAAAAACAAACACTACATACTTACATTCTGGTGTCTGTCCCCCGGCACTATGCTTCTCTGCACTGTGTAAGCGCTGGCCGGAAAGCAGAGCACAGCGGTGACGTCACCGCTGTGTTTTCCGGCTGGCGCTCACAGTGCAGAGAAGCACAGCGCCGGGGGACAGACACCAGAATGTAAGTATGTAGTGTTTTTTTTTTTTTTACGTTTACGCTGGTAACCAGGGTAAACATCGGGTTACTAAGCGCGGCCCTGCGCTTAGTAACCCAATGTTTACCCTGGTTACCAGGGGACTTCGCATATTTGGTCTCTGGAGAGCTGTCTGTGTGACAGCTCTCCAGCGACCACACAGCGACGCTGCAGTGATCGGGATCGTTGTCTAGATCGCTGCAGCGTCGCTAAATGTGACGGTACCTTTAGTGATATTGCACGACTCGTTAAAGAGTTCATTGTGACTTGTAAGATCGCTACTTCCAACAGGTGGCGCTATAGAGTTTAAGTCCTCTTTTTCTCAAAAGAGCAATTTGCATGTCAAAGAGAAGACATTCACTTCTGGAGCAATAGCTTATACTGCCAACACCACAGGGGCTGTGTCCTCCAAGAGGTTGGAGACACAATGGCCACCTACTATGTAGATTCTCTTTATTCTATTAAAAGAATAGAGGACTGCACACCCCGGGAACTTGTGCGACCACATTTTACAGCTAATGGTCAATTCCTTTGATGTACCGTAAGTCTTAGGCTACTTTCACACTAGCGTTAACTGCAATCCGTCACAATGCGTCGTTTTGCAGAGAAAACGCATCCTGCAAAAGTGCTTGCAGGATGCGTTTTTTCCCCATAGACTTGTATTGACGACGCATTGCGACGGATTGCCACATGTCGCATCCGTTGTGCGACGGATGCTTCGTGCTTTGGCGGACCGTCGGGAGCAAAGAACGCTACATGTAACTTTTTTTGCTCCTGACGGACCGCTTTTTCCGACCGCGCATGCGCGGCCGGAACTCCGCCCCCACCTCCCCGCACCTCACAATGGGGCAGCGGATGCGCCGGAGAAATGCATCCGCTGCCTCCGTTGTGCAGTGCGTTAAACGCTAGCGTCGGAATCTCTGCCCGACGCATCGCGACGGGGAGATTCCGACGCTAGTGTGAAAGTAGCCTTAGCTGTTAGGCAGACTTCATGGCTCCATTTGAATGTTCATTGCTCTTATAGTCCTCTCCCCTCTGTACCAGTCGGTCATTGTAAATGTGTTTACTGTAAACCATATGTATAACTCTGTGTTTAACCCCTTCTCATGTACAGCACCATGGAATCAATGGTGCTATATAAATAATAATAATAATAATAATACATCCAACAGTAGAAAGAATGTGATTTTTTATTTTCATAGTTCAATGAAAAAACAATCTCTGAATCTGTGGAATCCATTGAAGCGTTCCAGAGTTATTACCACATAAAGTGACAGTGGTCAGAATTGTAAAAATTGGCCTGGTCATTAAGGTGCAAAAAGGCCTCAGGGCTGAAGGGGTTAATATGGAGAAAAGAGACGATTCAGTACCCTTTATAATATTAAAACCTATTTTTTTCCAACTCTGTGGATTATGTTATCTGTTCAGTCACATCTGTGACAAAATGTGATCTCCTTCTGATACAAAAATTATGTGGGAGGAGCTACAGGCTCAGGGTGTTTCCCATTGGCTGGTTGAAGTGACATATGCAGATTAGGAGTTGAGACATCTGAGATCTGGAGGATTATGGGGCCGTTATACAAGTATAGAAGGTTCTGTAGGGTCACTGTGTCAGGGGTGATGTCTCCCTAATGTTACACGCAGGGTCCTATCCCCCGGAGGGGAATCACGGCCAGGAAAAGGTTAAGACTATACTTTCAGGGATCATTTCTATAGTGTGTAACTTGAGAAATGTGCTCTAAAGTGTCCAAACTTCCCAACCACGAGGAGGAGCTGTAGTGATCTCTCCTGAGCGTGAAGTGAGCTCTCAGTTCTGCTTCATTGCAGGGGCTGATTGCTGGTGATGATCATTCTCCTTCTCTGTTACAGGGAGGGCGGAGGGGGAGATCACAAGCTGAGTGGTGGGGTTAAATTTTTATAAATGTAATAAAAGTAGATCAAAAAATTCTTGTATTATTGAATTTATTTTTAATTATTTAACTTAACAGAATATTAAATTGCTTTTTTTATTACTTAACTATCTTAAGCCCCCCAAAATAAATCTTTACAAAATATAAATGGAAAATATGTTTTACGAACAACGCCGCCAAGGCCCGTGCAGAAGGTTACCGCGGAAGTGGCACCAAGTGCACCATCTTAGAGAAATGATCGGTGACTACCCAGATAATGGTGCAGTTACGAGACTTGGGTAAGCCCACCACGAAGTCCATCCCGACCATCTCCCAGGGCCTGTCTGCCACCGGCAGGAGGTAAAGTAGCCCAGCAGGCCGTTGCCAAGGAAACCGATTCTTGGCGCAGGAGACACACGCCCTAATATAGTCCCCGACGTCACGAGCCATATGCGGCCACCAGTACGTCCTCGCCAAAAGCTCAGATGTCCTCTTGGTCCCAAAATGTCCACCCATCCTGGACGAGTGAGCCCAAGAGAGAACCTCCGGTCGCAAATTTGCTGGTACAAAAGTCTTGCCCGGGGGAACAGACTCTAGCGAAACCGGAGCCACAGTTCTCAGGCTCTCAGAAGGGACAATAAGCTGAGGCTCCTCCTCCTCAGATGACACTACGGAGCGGGAGAGAGCGTCAGCACGAGTGTTGTTCTCCCCGGAGAGAAAATGGAGAGTAAAATGACACCGGGAGAAGAACAGGGACCATCTAGCCTGGTGAGAATTTAGCCGCTGGGCCGTCTGTAGAACTCCAAGTTCTTGTGGTCAGTGAACACTTGGAAGGGAAAGCGAGCTCCCTCCAAGAGGTGTCTCCACTCTGCGAAAGCCAACTTCATGGCTAGCAACTCCCTGTCCCCGATGGAATAATTCCTCTCCGCCGGTGTGAAGGTCTTGGAGAAGAAGAAGCAAGGATGCTTCCAACCTTGAGCATCCTTTTGGAAAAGGACTGCTCCAGCACCAACGGATGAGGCATCCACCTCCATGATTAATGGCTTATCTACATCGGGACGATGTAGGATGGGAGCGCTAGCGAAGTGTGACTTAATCGAGAGAAAGGCCTTGGAGACCTCCTCTGACCACAACTTGGGATTTGCTCCCTTCTTGGTGAGGGCAACCAAGGGAGCTACCAAAGTTGAGAAGTGTGGGATGAACTGGCGATAGTAATTAATGAACCCCATAAAGCGCTGCACCGCTTTAAGAGAATGGGGTTCCTGCCAGTCCATCACAGCCTGTAGCTTGGTAGGATTCATAGCCAAACCCTGGGCAGAGATGATATACCGTATTTTTCGGACTAAAAGACGCACTTTTTCCCCCCCAAAAAAGGGGGGAAAATGGGGGGTGCGTCTAATAGTTGCAATGCAGGCTTACCTAGGTGGCAGAGGTGCGGTGGCAGAGGTCCGGTGGCAGAGGTGCGGTTGCGGGGGTGTGGCGGCAGAGGAGGCGCAGTAAGCGGGGTCCCTTTCCCCGGTATGGTGATGCAGCAGGCCCGGTATGCAGCAGAGCCGGGTGAATCCTCTTGTTATCGGTGGTGGCGGCCATTTTCCGGAGGCCGCGCGTGCGCAGATGGAGCGCTCTGCTTCCCGGGGCTTCAGGAAAATGGCCGCCGCGATCTCCATCTGCGCACGCGCGGCCTTCCGCGGCCATTTTCCTGAAGCCCCGGGAGCAGAGCGCTTCATCTGCACACGCGCGGCCTCAGGAAGATGGCCGCGCCCACCGATAACAAGAGGATTCACCCGGCTCTGCTGCATACCGGGCCTGCTGCATCACCATACCGGGGAAAGGGACCCCGCTTCCTGCGCCTCCTCTGCTGCCACACCCCCGCCACCGCACCTCTGCCACCGGACCTCTGCCACCGCACCTCTGCCACCTAGGTAAGCCTGCATGGTACGCCAGGGACCCCTCTCACGCCATACCTCTCACTGCACCTCCTGATCCCAGCACCTCCTGATCCCAGCACCTCCTGATCCCAGCACCTTCTCATCCCAGCACCTCCTGATCCCAGCACCTCCTGATCCCAGCACCTCCTGATCCCAGCACCTCCTCATCCCAGCACCTCCTGATCCCAGCACCTCCTGATCCCAGCACCTCCTGATCCCAGCACCTCCTGATCCCAGCACCTCCTGATCCCAGCACCTTCTCATCCCAGCACCTTCTCATCCCAGCACCTTCTCATCCCAGCACCTCCTCATCCCAGCATCACCCCACCTTGCCTCCTGTGACCCTGCTCTGCCACCGCCATAAGATACTGTAAATTCGGACAATAAGACGGACCCCCATGTTATAAAAAATCTTTTTTTCTGCAATTTTCACCCCAAATTTGGGGTGCGTCTTATGGTCCGGTGCGTCTTATAGTCCGAAAAATACGGTAACCAAGGAAAGGCAAGGACTCCTGCTCAGAGACACACTTCTCCAACTTGGAGTAGAGAGAGTTTGCCCGTAAGAGGTCGAAGACTTTGCGAACATCTCTCCGATGGGGGTCAATATCTGGAGAGTAGATGAGAATATCATCCAGATAGACTACGACCGAGGTGGTGAGCATATCCCGGAAGATGTCGTTCACAAAGTCTTGGAAAACGGCTGGGCCATTACAGAGCCCGAAGGGTATCACCAGATATTCATAGTGCCCATCCCTGATGTTAAAAGCCGTCTTCCATTCGTCCCCCTCACAGATGCGAATCAGGTTGTAAGCACCCCGCAGATCTAATTTAGTGAATACCCTTGCTCCCTGTAGCCTATCAAAGAGCTCAGATATCAGGGGTAGTGGGTACTTGTTCTTAACGGTGATGGCGTTAAGACCCCTGTAGTCTATGCATGGACGTAGTTCACCACTCTTCTTCTGCACGAAGAAGAACCCAGCCCCAGCAGGTGACACTGACTTCCTAATGAATCCTCTTGCCAGATTCTCTTGGATGTACTGAGACATTGCCTCTGTCTCCGGGAGAGATAACGGATATACTCGACCCCGGGGAGGCTCTGCACCAGGCAAAAGGTCAATAGGACAGTCATAGGGGCGGTGGGGCGGAAGGGTCTCCGCAGCCCTTTTGGAGAACATGTCCGCATAGGGCCAATAGTGCTTGGGGAGAGAGGAAAGCTCTGTGGGTACCTCGGTTATAGCAACCTGAATGCACTCCCTCTGACATCTACCCTCACAGGATTTACTCCATCCCAAAATTCTCCCTGAGGACCACTCTATATGAGGAGAGTGGTAGAGTAGCCATGGTATTCCCAACAGGAACTCATCAATTCCTTCAGGAATGACTAATAGAGAGATAATCTCCTGATGAGATGGAGACATAGAAAGAGTGAAAGGAATGGTTTGGTGTGTAATCTGTGAGGGTAGTGTCGACCCATTTACCAATCGAACGGTAACTGGTTTGGCGAGCATCACCAGGGGTATTGCGTGTCGCTGGGCGAAAGCGGATGACATAAAATTACCCTCCGTCCCAGAGTTGACGCAAAGCTCTGCCATAAGAGTGGATGGGCCTAAGGTAATTGTCCCCTTGAAGGACAACTTAGAGGTAAACATCGCCGTGTCTAATGTACCTCCTCCAACTGCCACTAGACTCTGACGTTTCCCCGACCGCTGAGGACACCTGGAGGCAAGGTGTCCTGACTGCCAGCAAACATGACAAACCTTAAGTGCACGAGCGGACCGGGACTTGTATCCCGCTCGTGACGCCTCCATGGCCTCATGTGACTCGGACGCCCGGACCGGAGATTCCAAAGGTTTGGCGAAGGTGGGAGCCAGCCGAAACCTCTGCCTACACTGGGCTCGCTCCAACCTTTGCTCGTGAAAAGAAGGTCGATGCGAGTTGATATAGCTTTGAGCTCCTCCAGTGTGGCAGGAATCTCCCTAGTGGCCAAAGCGTCCTTCACATGGTCAGCCAGCGCCCTCCAAAATACCGGGATGAGGGTTTTATCCGATCACTCCAGCTCAGACGCTAATGTCCGGAAGTGGACGGCAAAATGGCTGACCATGAACGAACCCTGAGTCAATGCCAGTAGTTGGAGCGCCGTATCATGGGTGACTTGGGGTCCCAAAAAGACCTGTTTCAGAGTGCCCAGAAACCGAGGAACACTCTGCACCACATGATCATTGCGCTCCCACAGCGGCGTAGCCCACTCCAAAGCTCTGTCCGACAGGAGAGAGATTATGAATCCCACCTTTGCCAGCCCTGAATTCATACATACAAAACGCCTCACCAGAGGTGACGGTATTCTAGGGGCTTATTTCAGCCAACCCTGACCACATGCAGACATGACCACAAAGTAGCAAAACTCATGACGCAAATGTGAACGTAGCCTAACAGGAATAAATGATTACCAGGAGAATCTTGTGTCACCGACCCTGACCGATGTCCCCTGACCGGCCCTGTACCTCCGTCCTATGGGCCATGCAGAGCTGCAGAGAGCAGGAAATGTGGGCGGGGGAAGGGCGGCATGTGCAGGCAGTCACCTGATCAGTGCAGGGGAATGGGCGGAGCTACAGAGGGGGCGTTGTCTCCCACTGAGTGCTTGAGTTCACTTATGCTAATTTAGTTAAGAGAGCAGATGCATTATGGGTGTGATGGTTTCCAGCTCGTACACAAGTATAGAAGCTTCTAGTTACTCTGCAGTCAGGTCTCTGATCCCCCACAATGTATCACAATGTATCACGTCTCACAGGGTCATCATGTGTCACCTCGTGTGATGTCTCCCTAATGTTACACGCACGGTCCTATCCCCCGGAGGGGCATCACGGCCAGGACGAGGTTAAGACTATACTTTCAGGGATCATTTCTATAGTGTGTAACTTGAGAAATGTGCTCTAAAGTGTCCAAACTTCCCAACCACGAGGAGGAGCTGTAGTGATCTCTCCTGAGCGTGAAGTGAGCTCTCAGTTCTGCTTCATTGCAGGGGCTGATTGCTGGTGATGATCGTTCTCCTTCTCTGTTACAGGGAGGGCGGAGGGGGAGATCACAAGCTGAGTGGTTGGGTTATATATATATTTTTTTTTAAAGTAATAAAAGTAGATTAAAGGTTTCTGTATTATTGGTTACGTTCTCTTAAGGATTGTTGATCACTAGGGTTGAGCGAAACGGGTCGAAATTGTTCAAAAGTCGCCGATTTTTGGCAAGGTCGGGTTTCATGAAACCCGACCCGACCCCAGTGGGGGGTCGGCCATGAAGTCGGCGATCTTTGGAATTCCGATCCCGATTCCCGATATGTTTAAGATATCGGGAATTGGTATCGGAATTCAGATTAAAGTGTAAAATATAGAATTAAAATAAAAATATTGCAATACTTACCCTCTGACGCGCCCTGGTACTAACCGGCAGCCTTCCTCCTTCGAATCCGCGCTTCTAGGACCTTGCCGTGACGTCGCGGTGACGTCGCGGCTTGTGATTGGCCGCGCGGCCGCCCATGTGACCGCTCGCGCGGCCAATCACAAGCCGCGACGTCACCCGCGACGTCACCGAAGGTCCTGGAAGGGCTGATTCTTAGGAAGGAAGGCTGTCGGAAGGAAGCAGGGCGCTTCCGAGGGTGAGTATATACCTAATAGGAATATACTCACCCTCGGAAGCGCCCTGCTTCCTTCCGACAGCCTTCCTTCCTAAGAATCAGCCCTTCCAGGACCTTCGGTGACGTCGCGGGTGACGTCGCGGCTTGTGATTGGCCGCGCGAGCGGTCACATGGGCGGCCGCGCGGCCAATCACAAGCCGCGACGTCACCCGCGACGTCACCGAAGGTCCTGGAAGGCTGATTCTAAGGAAGGAAGGTTCCCGGTTAGTACCAGGGCGCGTCAGAGGGTAAGTATAAGGATATTTTTTATTTTAATTCTATATTTTACACTTAAATATGGATCCCAGGGCCTGAAGGAGAGTTTCCGCTTCTTCAGACCCTGGGAACCATGGAAACCCAATGCACTGCATTGGGTTTCGAGTTTCGGCCGACCCCGACTTTTTTATAGGATCGGCCGATTTCACTCGACCCGACTTTTCCAAAAGTCGGGTTTCGTGAAACCCGACCCGATCCTATAAAAGTGAAGGTCGCTCAACCCTATTGATCACTAAATATCAGCTTTCTGTTTACTGTTAAAGTAGTATCTATTTCATGTTTTTTTTTTTTTAGTATCTACTTTATTGAATATTTTTTATAGGATACATTTTACTGAATATTAGCTTTCTTTTTTATTAACTATGTTAAGGACAAGAATAATAAAATCTTTACAAAATATGATTTAAAAGTTGCCCAATAAATGGATATGTATGGGGTATTATGTCATGACTCCACCATTGCTCCGGTTTGTTGTAGAGTGTCCAATTATCTTCTGAAAAATATTTAGAATTGAGAGTCCTCAGTGGTTGATACCTTTTAATGGCTAACTGAAAAGATGGTAACAAATTGCAAGCTTTCGAGACTACACAGGTCTACTTCACCATTTACTGGCTAAGGCTACGTTCACATTAGCGTTAAGCTAATGTGCGTCGGGTTTGCGCCGGCGACGCATGCGTCATGCGCCCCTATACTTAACATGGGGGACGCATGCGTTTTTTTGTTGTTGCGTTGTGCGACGCATGCGTCTTTTTTGCCGCAAGCGTCGGACCAAGAAAACGCAACAAGTTGCATTTTTCTTGCGTCCGATTTTCGGCAAAAACCGACGCACGCATCGCAAAACGCAGCGTTTTTGCGTGTGTTTTGCCGCGTTTTTGCGTGCGTTGTGCGTTGCGTCGCACAACGCTAGTGTGAACATAGCCTAACACGGTACCAAGATATATTTCTTTTCTGTATCAATCATCTTCTGGTAATATGAGAAATTATGATTGTAGTGGTTTTCGTTTTAAGGTACCTTCACACTGACCAACTTAACAATGATATCGCTAGCGATCCGTGACGTTGCAGCGTTCTGGATAGCGATATCGTTGTGTTTGACACGCAGCAGTGATCAGGCCCCTGCTGTGACATCGCTGGTCGGAGCTAGAAGGCCAGAACTTTATTTCGTCGCTGGATCTCCCGCTGACATCGCTGAATCGGCGTGTGTGACGCCGATTCAGCGATGTCTTCACTGGTAACCAGGGTAAACATCGAGTTACTAAGCGCAGGGCCACGCTTAGTAACCCGATGTTTACCCTGGTTACCAGCGTAAACGTTAAAAAAAACAAACACTACATACTTACATTCTGGTGTCTGTCCCCCGGCACTATGCTTCTCTGCACTGTGTAAGCGCTGGCCGGAAAGCAGAGCACAGCGGTGACGTCACCGCTGTGTTTTCCGGCTGGCGCTCACAGTGCAGAGAAGCACAGCGCCGGGGGACAGACACCAGAATGTAAGTATGTAGTGTTTGTTTTTTTTTTACGTTTACGCTGGTAACCAGGGTAAACATCGGGTTACTGTGTGACAGCTCTCCAGCGACCACACAGCGACGCTGCAGTGATCGGGATCGTTGTCTAGATCTCCATCTGCGCACGCGCGGCCTCCCGCGGCCATTTTCCTGAAGCCCCGGGAGCAGAGCGCTTCATCTGCACACGCGCGGCCTCAGGAAGATGGCCGCGCCCACCGATAACAAGAGGATTCACCCGGCTCTGCTGCATACCGGGCCTGCTGCATCACCATACCGGGAAAAGGGACCCCGCTTCCTGCGCCTCCTCTGCTGCCACACCCCCGCCACCGCACCTCTGCCACCGGACCTCTGCCACCGCACCTCTGCCACCTAGGTAAGCCTGCATGGTACGCCAGGGACCCCTCTCACGCCATACCTCTCACTACACCTCCTGATCCCAGCACCTCCTGATCCCAGCACCTTCTCATCCCAGCACCTCCTGATCCCAGCACCTCCTGATCCCAGCACCTCCTGATCCCAGCACCTCCTGATCCCAGCACCTCCTCATCCCAGCACCTCCTGATCCCAGCACCTCCTGATCCCAGCACCTCCTGATCCCAGCACCTCCTGATCCCAGCACCTTCTCATCCCAGCACCTTCTCATCCCAGCACCTTCTCATCCCAGCACCTTCTCATCCCAGCACCTCGTCATCCCAGCATCACCCCACCTTGCCTCCTGTGACCCTGCTCTGCCACCGCCATAAGATACTGTAAATTCGGACAATAAGACGGACCCCCATGTTATAAAAAATCTTTTTTTCTGCAATTTTCACCCCAAATTTGGGGTGCGTCTTATGGTCCGGTGCGTCTTATAGTCCGAAAAATACGGTAACCAAGGAAAGGCAAGTACTCCTGCTCAGAGACACACTTCTCCAATTTGGAGTAGAGAGAGTTTGACCGTAAGAGGTCGAAGACTTTGCGAACATCTCTCCGATGGGGGTCAATATCTGGAGAGTAGATGAGAATATCATCCAGATAGACTACGACCGAGGTGGTGAGCATATCCCGGAAGATGTCGTTCACAAAGTCTTGGAAAACGGCTGGGCCATTACAGAGCCCGAAGGGTATCACCAGATATTCATAGTGCCCATCCCTGATGTTAAAAGCCGTCTTCCATTCGTCCCCCCTCACAGATGCGAATCAGGTTGTAAGCACCGCGCAGATCTAATTTAGTGAATACCCTTGCTCCCTGTAGCCTATCAAAGAGCTCAGATATCAGGGGTAGTGGGTACTTGTTCTTAACGGTGATGGCGTTAAGACCCCTGTAGTCTATGCATGGACGTAGTTCACCACTCTTCTTCTGCACAAAGAAGAACCCAGCCCCAGCAGGTGACACTGACTTCCTAATGAATCCTCTTGCCAGATTCTCTTGGATGTACTGAGACATTGCCTCTGTCTCCGGGAGAGATAACGGATATACTCGACCCCGGGGAGGCTCTGCACCAGGCAAAAGGTCAATAAGACAGTCATAGGGGCGGTGGGGCGGAAGGGTCTCCGCAGCCCTTTTGGAGAACATGTCCGCATAGGGCCAATAGTGCTTGGGGAGAGAGGAAAGATCTGTGGGTACCTCGGTTATAGCAACCTGAATGCACTCCCTCTGACATCTACCCTCACAGGATTTACTCCATCCCAAAATTCTCCCTGAGGACCACTCTATATGAGGAGAGTGGTAGCGTAGCCATGGTATTCCCAACAGGAACTCATCAATTCCTTCAGGAATGACTAATAGAGAGATAATCTCCTGATGAGATGGAGACATAGAAAGAGTGAAAGGAATGGTTTGGTGTGTAATCTGTGAGGGTAGTGTCGACCCATTTACCAATCGAACGGTAACTGGTTTGGCGAGCATCACCAGGGGTATTGCATGTCACTGGGCGAAAGCGGATGACATAAAATTACCCTCCGCCCCAGAGTTGACGCAAAGCTCTGCCATAAGAGTGGATGGGCCTAAGGTAATTGTCCCCTTGAAGGACAACTTAGAGGTAAACATCGCCGTGTCTAATGTACCTCCTCCAACTGCCACTAGACTCTGACGTTTCCCCGACCGCTGAGGACACCTGGAGGCAAGGTGACCTGACTGCCAGCAAACATGACAAACCTTAAGTGCACGAGCGGACCGGGGGTTGTATCCCGCTCGTGACGCCTCCATGGCCTCATGTGACTCGGACGCCCGGACCGGAGATTCCAGAGGTTTGGCGAAGGTGGGAGCCAGCCGAAACCTCTGCCTACACTGGGCTCGCTCCAACCCTTGCTCGTGAAAAGAAGGTCGATGCGAGTTGATATAGCTTTGAGCTCCTCCAGTGTGGCAGGAATCTCCCTAGTGGCCAAAGCGTCCTTCACATGGTCAGCCAGCGCCCTCCAAAATACCGGGATGAGGGTTTTATCCGATCACTCCAGCTCAGACGCTAATGTCCGGAAGTGGACGGCAAAATGGCTGACCATGGACGAACCCTGAGTCAATGCCAGTAGTTGGAGCGCCGTATCATGGGTGACTTGGGGTCCCAAAAAGACCTGTTTCAGAGTGCCCAGAAACCAAAGAACACTCTGCACCACATGATCATTGCGCTCCCACAGCGGCGTAGCCCACTCCAAAGCTCTGTCCGACAGGAGAGAGATTATGAATCCCACCTTTGCCAGCCCTGAATTCATACATACAAAACGCCTCACCAGAGGTGACGGTATTCTAGGGGCTTATTTCAGCCAACCCTGACCACATGCAGACATGACCACAAAGTAGCAAAACTCATGACGCAAATGTGAACGTAGCCTAACAGGAATAAATGATTACCAGGAGAATTTTGTGTCACCGACCCTGGCCGATCGGCCCTGACCGATGTCCCCTGACCGGCCCTGTACCTCCGTCTTATGGGCCATGCAGAGCTGCAGAGAGCAGGAAATGTGGGCGGGGGAAGGGCGGCATGTGCAGGCAGTCACCTGATCAGTGCAGGGGAATGGGCGGAGCTACAGAGGGGGCGTTGTCTCCCACTGAGTGCTTGAGTTCACTTATGCTAATTTAGTTAAGAGAGCAGATGCATTATGGGTGTGATGGTTTCCAGCTCGTACACAAGTATAGAAGCTTCTAGTTACTCTGCAGTCAGGTCTCTGATCCCCCACAATGTATCACAATGTATCACGTCTCACAGGGTCATCATGTGTCACCTCGTGTGATGTCTCCCTAATGTTACACGCACGGTCCTATCCCCCGGAGGGGCATCACGGCCAGGAAGAGGTTAAGACTATACTTTCAGGGATCATTTCTATAGTGTGTAACTTGAGAAATGTGCTCTAAAGTGTTCAAACTTCCCAACCACGAGGAGGAGCTGTAGTGATCTCTCCTGAGCGTGAAGTGAGCTCTCAGTTCTGCTTCATTGCAGGGGCTGATTGCTGGTGATGATCGTTCTCCTTCTCTGTTACAGGGAGGGCGGAGGGGGAGATCACAAGCTGAGTGGTTGGGTTATATATTTTTTTTTTTAAAGTAATAAAAGTAGATTAAAGGTTTCTGTATTATTGGTTACGTTCTCTTAAGGATTGTTGATCACTAGGGTTGAGCGAAACGGGTCGAAATTGTTCAAAAGTCGCCGACTTTTGGCAAGGTCGGGTTTCATGAAACCTGACCCGACCCCAGTGGGGGGTCGGCCATGAAGTTGGCGATCTTTGGAATTCCGATCCCGATTCCCGATATGTTTAAGATATCGGGAATTGGTATCGGAATTCAGATTAAAGTGTAAAATATAGAATTAAAATAAAAATATTGCAATACTTACCCTCTGACGCGCCCTGGTACTAACCGGCAGCCTTCCTCCTTCGAATCCGCGCTTCTAGGACCTTGCCGTGACGTCGCGGTGACGTCGCGGCTTGTGATTGGCCGCGCGGCCGCCCATGTGACCGCTCGCGCGGCCAATCACAAGCCGCGACGTCACCCGCGACGTCACCGAAGGTCCTGGAAGGGCTGATTCTTAGGAAGGAAGGCTGTCGGAAGGAAGCAGGGCGCTTCCGAGGGTGAGTATATACCTAATAGGAATATACTCACCCTCGGAAGCGCCCTGCTTCCTTCCGACAGCCTTCCTTCCTAAGAATCAGCCCTTCCAGGACCTTCGGTGACGTCGCGGGTGACGTCGCGGCTTGTGATTGGCCGCGCGAGCGGTCACATGGGCGGCCGCGCGGCCAATCACAAGCCGCGACGTCACCCGCGACGTCACCGAAGGTCCTGGAAGGCTGATTCTAAGGAAGGAAGGTTCCCGGTTAGTACCAGGGCGCGTCAGAGGGTAAGTATAAGGATATTTTTTATTTTAATTCTATATTTTACACTTAAATATGGATCCCAGGGCCTGAAGGAGAGTTTCCGCTTCTTCAGACCCTGGGAACCATGGAAACCCAATGCACTGCATTGGGTTTCGAGTTTCGGCCGATCCCGACCCCGACTTTTTTATAGGATCGGCCGATTTCACTCGACCCGACTTTTCCAAAAGTCGGGTTTCGTGAAACCCGACCCGATCCTATAAAAGTGAAGGTCGCTCAACCCTATTGATCACTAAATATCAGCTTTCTGTTTACTGTTAAAGTAGTATCTATTTCATGTTTTTTTTTTTTTTAGTATCTACTTTATTGAATATTTTTTATAGGATACATTTTACTGAATATTAGCTTTCTTTTTTATTAACTATGTTAAGGACAAGAATAATAAAATCTTTACAAAATATGATTTAAAAGTTGCCCAATAAATGGATATGTATGGGGTATTATGTCATGACTCCACCATTGCTCCGGTTTGTTGTAGAGTGTCCAATTATCTTCTGAAAAATATTTAGAATTGAGAGTCCTCAGTGGTTGATACCTTTTAATGGCTAACTGACAAGATGGTAACAAATTGCAAGCTTTCGAGACTACACAGGTCTACTTCACCATTTACTGGCTAAGGCTACGTTCACATTAGCGTTAAGCTAATGTGCGTCGGGTTTGCGCCGGCGACGCATGCGTCATGCGCCCCTATACTTAACATGGGGGACGCATGCGTTTTTTTGTTGTTGCGTTGTGCGACGCATGCGTCTTTTTTGCCGCAAGCGTCGGACCAAGAAAACGCAACAAGTTGCATTTTTCTTGCGTCCGATTTTCGGCAAAAACCGACGCACGCATCGCAAAACGCAGCGTTTTTGCGTGTGTTTTGCCGCGATTTTGCGTGCGTTATGCGTTGCGTCGCACAACGCTAGTGTGAACATAGCCTAACACGGTACCAAGATATATTTCTTTTCTGTATCAATCATCTTCTGGTAATATGAGAAATTATGATTGTAGTGGTTTTCGTTTTAAGGTACCTTCACACTGACCAACTTAACAATGATATCGCTAGCGATCCGTGACGTTGCAGCATTCTGGATAGCGATATCGTTGTGTTTGACACGCAGCAGTGATCAGGCCCCTGCTGTGACATCGCTGGTCGGAGCTAGAAGGCCAGAACTTTATTTCGTCGCTGGATCTCCCGCTGACATCGCTGAATCGGCGTGTGTGACGCCGATTCAGCGATGTCTTCACTGGTAACCAGGGTAAACATCGAGTTACTAAGCGCAGGGCCACGCTTAGTAACCCGATGTTTACCCTGGTTACTAGCGTAAACGTTAAAAAAAACAAACACTACATACTTACATTCTGGTGTCTGTCCCCCGGCACTATGCTTCTCTGCACTGTGTAAGCGCTGGCCGGAAAGCAGAGCACAGCGGTGACGTCACCGCTGTGTTTTCCGGCTGGCGCTCACAGTGCAGAGAAGCACAGCGCCGGGGGACAGACACCAGAATGTAAGTATGTAGTGTTTTTTTTTTTTTTACGTTTACGCTGGTAACCAGGGTAAACATCGGGTTACTAAGCGCGGCCCTGCGCTTAGTAACCCAATGTTTACCCTGGTTACCAGGGGACTTCGCATATTTGGTCTCTGGAGAGCTGTCTGTGTGACAGCTCTCCAGCGACCACACAGCGACGCTGCAGTGATCGGGATCGTTGTCTAGATCGCTGCAGCGTCGCTAAATGTGACGGTACCTTTAGTGATATTGCACGACTCGTTAAAGAGTTCATTGTGACTTGTAAGATCGCTACTTCCAACAGGTGGCGCTATAGAGTTTAAGTCCTCTTTTTCTCAAAAGAGCAATTTGCATGTCAAAGAGAAGACATTCACTTCTGGAGCAATAGCTTATACTGCCAACACCATAGGGGCTGTGTCCTCCAAGAGGTTGGAGACACAATGGCCACCTACTATGTAGATTCTCTTTATTCTATTAAAAGAATAGAGGACTGCACACCCCGGGAACTTGTGCGACCACATTTTACAGCTAATGGTCAATTCCTTTGATGTACCGTAAGTCTTAGGCTACTTTCACACTAGCGTTAACTGCAATCCGTCACAATGCGTCGTTTTGCAGAGAAAACGCATCCTGCAAAAGTGCTTGCAGGATGCGTTTTTTCCCCATAGACTTGTATTGACGACGCATTGCGACGGATTGCCACATGTCGCATCCGTTGTGCGACGGATGCTTCGTGCTTTGGCGGACCGTCGGGAGCAAAGAACGCTACATGTAACTTTTTTTGCTCCTGACGGACCGCTTTTTCCGACCGCGCATGCGCGGCCGGAACTCCGCCCCCACCTCCCCGCACCTCACAATGGGGCAGCGGATGCGCCGGAGAAATGCATCCGCTGCCTCCGTTGTGCAGTGCGTTAAACGCTAGCGTCGGAATCTCTGCCCGACGCATCGCGACGGGGAGATTCCGACGCTAGTGTGAAAGTAGCCTTAGCTGTTAGGCAGACTTCATGGCTCCATTTGAATGTTCATTGCTCTTATAGTCCTCTCCCCTCTGTACCAGTCGGTCATTGTAAATGTGTTTACTGTAAACCATATGTATAACTCTGTGTTTAACCCCTTCTCATGTACAGCACCATGGAATCAATGGTGCTATATAAATAATAATAATAATAATAATACATCCAACAGTAGAAAGAATGTAATTTTTTATTTTCATAGTTCAATGAAAAAACAATCTCTGAATCTGTGGAATCCATTGAAGCGTTCCAGAGTTATTACCACATAAAGTGACAGTGGTCAGAATTGTAAAAATTGGCCTGGTCATTAAGGTGCAAAAAGGCCTCAGGGCTGAAGGGGTTAATATGGAGAAAAGAGACGATTCAGTACCCTTTATAATATTAAAACCTATTTTTTTCCAACTCTGTGGATTATGTTATCTGTTCAGTCACATCTGTGACAAAATGTGATCTCCTTCTGATACAAAAATTATGTGGGAGGAGCTACAGGCTCAGGGTGTTTCCCATTGGCTGGTTGAAGTGACATATGCAGATTAGGAGTTGAGACATCTGAGATCTGGAGGATTATGGGGCCGTTATACAAGTATAGAAGGTTCTGTAGGGTCACTGTGTCAGGGGTGATGTCTCCCTAATGTTACACGCAGGGTCCTATCCCCCGGAGGGGAATCACGGCCAGGAAAAGGTTAAGACTATACTTTCAGGGATCATTTCTATAGTGTGTAACTTGAGAAATGTGCTCTAAAGTGTCCAAACTTCCCAACCACGAGGAGGAGCTGTAGTGATCTCTCCTGAGCGTGAAGTGAGCTCTCAGTTCTGCTTCATTGCAGGGGCTGATTGCTGGTGATGATCATTCTCCTTCTCTGTTACAGGGAGGGCGGAGGGGGAGATCACAAGCTGAGTGGTGGGGTTAAATTTTTATAAATGTAATAAAAGTAGATCAAAAAATTCTTGTATTATTGAATTTATTTTTAATTATTTAACTTAACAGAATATTAAATTGCTTTTTTTATTACTTAACTATCTTAAGCCCCCCAAAATAAATCTTTACAAAATATAAATGGAAAATATGTTTTACGAACAACGCCGCCAAGGCCCGTGCAGAAGGTTACCGCGGAAGTGGCACCAAGTGCACCATCTTAGAGAAATGATCGGTGACTACCCAGATAATGGTGCAGTTACGAGACTTGGGTAAGCCCACCACGAAGTCCATCCCGACCATCTCCCAGGGCCTGTCTGCCACCGGCAGGAGGTAAAGTAGCCCAGCAGGCCGTTGCCAAGGAAACCGATTCTTGGCGCAGGAGACACACGCCCTAATATAGTCCCCGACGTCACGAGCCATATGCGGCCACCAGTACGTCCTCGCCAAAAGCTCAGATGTCCTCTTGGTCCCAAAATGTCCACCCATCCTGGACGAGTGAGCCCAAGAGAGAACCTCCGGTCGCAAATTTGCTGGTACAAAAGTCTTGCCCGGGGGAACAGACTCTAGCGAAACCGGAGCCACAGTTCTCAGGCTCTCAGAAGGGACAATAAGCTGAGGCTCCTCCTCCTCAGATGACACTACGGAGCGGGAGAGAGCGTCAGCACGAGTGTTGTTCTCCCCGGAGAGAAAATGGAGAGTAAAATGACACCGGGAGAAGAACAGGGACCATCTAGCCTGGTGAGAATTTAGCCGCTGGGCCGTCTGTAGAACTCCAAGTTCTTGTGGTCAGTGAACACTTGGAAGGGAAAGCGAGCTCCCTCCAAGAGGTGTCTCCACTCTGCGAAAGCCAACTTCATGGCTAGCAACTCCCTGTCCCCGATGGAATAATTCCTCTCCGCCGGTGTGAAGGTCTTGGAGAAGAAGAAGCAAGGATGCTTCCAACCTTGAGCATCCTTTTGGAAAAGGACTGCTCCAGCACCAACGGATGAGGCATCCACCTCCATGATTAATGGCTTATCTACATCGGGACGATGTAGGATGGGAGCGCTAGCGAAGTGTGACTTAATCGAGAGAAAGGCCTTGGAGACCTCCTCTGACCACAACTTGGGATTTGCTCCCTTCTTGGTGAGGGCAACCAAGGGAGCTACCAAAGTTGAGAAGTGTGGGATGAACTGGCGATAGTAATTAATGAACCCCATAAAGCGCTGCACCGCTTTAAGAGAATGGGGTTCCTGCCAGTCCATCACAGCCTGTAGCTTGGTAGGATTCATAGCCAAACCCTGGGCAGAGATGATATACCGTATTTTTCGGACTAAAAGACGCACTTTTTCCCCCCCAAAAAAGGGGGGAAAATGGGGGGTGCGTCTAATAGTTGCAATGCAGGCTTACCTAGGTGGCAGAGGTGCGGTGGCAGAGGTCCGGTGGCAGAGGTGCGGTTGCGGGGGTGTGGCGGCAGAGGAGGCGCAGTAAGCGGGGTCCCTTTCCCCGGTATGGTGATGCAGCAGGCCCGGTATGCAGCAGAGCCGGGTGAATCCTCTTGTTATCGGTGGTGGCGGCCATTTTCCGGAGGCCGCGCGTGCGCAGATGGAGCGCTCTGCTTCCCGGGGCTTCAGGAAAATGGCCGCCGCGATCTCCATCTGCGCACGCGCGGCCTTCCGCGGCCATTTTCCTGAAGCCCCGGGAGCAGAGCGCTTCATCTGCACACGCGCGGCCTCAGGAAGATGGCCGCGCCCACCGATAACAAGAGGATTCACCCGGCTCTGCTGCATACCGGGCCTGCTGCATCACCATACCGGGGAAAGGGACCCCGCTTCCTGCGCCTCCTCTGCTGCCACACCCCCGCCACCGCACCTCTGCCACCGGACCTCTGCCACCGCACCTCTGCCACCTAGGTAAGCCTGCATGGTACGCCAGGGACCCCTCTCACGCCATACCTCTCACTGCACCTCCTGATCCCAGCACCTCCTGATCCCAGCACCTCCTGATCCCAGCACCTTCTCATCCCAGCACCTCCTGATCCCAGCACCTCCTGATCCCAGCACCTCCTGATCCCAGCACCTCCTCATCCCAGCACCTCCTGATCCCAGCACCTCCTGATCCCAGCACCTCCTGATCCCAGCACCTCCTGATCCCAGCACCTCCTGATCCCAGCACCTTCTCATCCCAGCACCTTCTCATCCCAGCACCTTCTCATCCCAGCACCTCCTCATCCCAGCATCACCCCACCTTGCCTCCTGTGACCCTGCTCTGCCACCGCCATAAGATACTGTAAATTCGGACAATAAGACGGACCCCCATGTTATAAAAAATCTTTTTTTCTGCAATTTTCACCCCAAATTTGGGGTGCGTCTTATGGTCCGGTGCGTCTTATAGTCCGAAAAATACGGTAACCAAGGAAAGGCAAGGACTCCTGCTCAGAGACACACTTCTCCAACTTGGAGTAGAGAGAGTTTGCCCGTAAGAGGTCGAAGACTTTGCGAACATCTCTCCGATGGGGGTCAATATCTGGAGAGTAGATGAGAATATCATCCAGATAGACTACGACCGAGGTGGTGAGCATATCCCGGAAGATGTCGTTCACAAAGTCTTGGAAAACGGCTGGGCCATTACAGAGCCCGAAGGGTATCACCAGATATTCATAGTGCCCATCCCTGATGTTAAAAGCCGTCTTCCATTCGTCCCCCTCACAGATGCGAATCAGGTTGTAAGCACCCCGCAGATCTAATTTAGTGAATACCCTTGCTCCCTGTAGCCTATCAAAGAGCTCAGATATCAGGGGTGGTGGGTACTTGTTCTTAACGGTGATGGCGTTAAGACCCCTGTAGTCTATGCATGGACGTAGTTCACCACTCTTCTTCTGCACGAAGAAGAACCCAGCCCCAGCAGGTGACACTGACTTCCTAATGAATCCTCTTGCCAGATTCTCTTGGATGTACTGAGACATTGCCTCTGTCTCCGGGAGAGATAACGGATATACTCGACCCCGGGGAGGCTCTGCACCAGGCAAAAGGTCAATAGGACAGTCATAGGGGCGGTGGGGCGGAAGGGTCTCCGCAGCCCTTTTGGAGAACATGTCCGCATAGGGCCAATAGTGCTTGGGGAGAGAGGAAAGCTCTGTGGGTACCTCGGTTATAGCAACCTGAATGCACTCCCTCTGACATCTACCCTCACAGGATTTACTCCATCCCAAAATTCTCCCTGAGGACCACTCTATATGAGGAGAGTGGTAGAGTAGCCATGGTATTCCCAACAGGAACTCATCAATTCCTTCAGGAATGACTAATAGAGAGATAATCTCCTGATGAGATGGAGACATAGAAAGAGTGAAAGGAATGGTTTGGTGTGTAATCTGTGAGGGTAGTGTCGACCCATTTACCAATCGAACGGTAACTGGTTTGGCGAGCATCACCAGGGGTATTGCGTGTCGCTGGGCGAAAGCGGATGACATAAAATTACCCTCCGCCCCAGAGTTGACGCAAAGCTCTGCCATAAGAGTGGATGGGCCTAAGGTAATTGTCCCCTTGAAGGACAACTTAGAGGTAAACATCGCCGTGTCTAATGTACCTCCTCCAACTGCCACTAGACTCTGACGTTTCCCCGACCGCTGAGGACACCTGGAGGCAAGGTGTCCTGACTGCCAGCAAACATGACAAACCTTAAGTGCACGAGCGGACCGGGACTTGTATCCCGCTCGTGACGCCTCCATGGCCTCATGTGACTCGGACGCCCGGACCGGAGATTCCAAAGGTTTGGCGAAGGTGGGAGCCAGCCGAAACCTCTGCCTACACTGGGCTCGCTCCAACCTTTGCTCGTGAAAAGAAGGTCGATGCGAGTTGATATAGCTTTGAGCTCCTCCAGTGTGGCAGGAATCTCCCTAGTGGCCAAAGCGTCCTTCACATGGTCAGCCAGCGCCCTCCAAAATACCGGGATGAGGGTTTTATCCGATCACTCCAGCTCAGACGCTAATGTCCGGAAGTGGACGGCAAAATGGCTGACCATGAACGAACCCTGAGTCAATGCCAGTAGTTGGAGCGCCGTATCATGGGTGACTTGGGGTCCCAAAAAGACCTGTTTCAGAGTGCCCAGAAACCGAGGAACACTCTGCACCACATGATCATTGCGCTCCCACAGCGGCGTAGCCCACTCCAAAGCTCTGTCCGACAGGAGAGAGATTATGAATCCCACCTTTGCCAGCCCTGAATTCATACATACAAAACGCCTCACCAGAGGTGACGGTATTCTAGGGGCTTATTTCAGCCAACCCTGACCACATGCAGACATGACCACAAAGTAGCAAAACTCATGACGCAAATGTGAACGTAGCCTAACAGGAATAAATGATTACCAGGAGAATCTTGTGTCACCGACCCTGACCGATGTCCCCTGACCGGCCCTGTACCTCCGTCCTATGGGCCATGCAGAGCTGCAGAGAGCAGGAAATGTGGGCGGGGGAAGGGCGGCATGTGCAGGCAGTCACCTGATCAGTGCAGGGGAATGGGCGGAGCTACAGAGGGGGCGTTGTCTCCCACTGAGTGCTTGAGTTCACTTATGCTAATTTAGGTAAGAGAGCAGATGCATTATGGGTGTGATGGTTTCCAGCTCGTACACAAGTATAGAAGCTTCTAGTTACTCTGCAGTCAGGTCTCTGATCCCCCACAATGTATCACAATGTATCACGTCTCACAGGGTCATCATGTGTCACCTCGTGTGATGTCTCCCTAATGTTACACGCAGGGTCCTATCCCCCGGAGGGTCATCACGGCCAGGAAGAGGTTAAGACTATACTTTCAGGGATCATTTCTATAGTGTGTAACTTGAGAAATGTGCTCTAAAGTGTCCAAACTTCCCAACCACGAGGAGGAGCTGTAGTGATTTCTCTTGAGCGTGAAGTGAGCTCTCAGTTCTGCTTCATTGCAGGGGCTGATTGCTGGTGATGATCATTCTCCTTCTCTGTTACAGGGAGGGCGGAGGGGGAGATCACAAGCTGAGTGGTGGGGATAAATTTTTATAAATGTAATAAAAGTAGATCAAAAAATTCTTGTATTATTGAAATTATTTTTAATTATTTAACTTGACAGAATATTAAATTGCTTTTTTTATTACTTAACTATCTTAAGCCCCCCAAAATAAATCTTTTCAAAATATAAATGGAAAATGTGTTTTACGAACAACGCCGCCAAGGCCCGTGCAGAAGGTTACCGCGGAAGTGGCATCAAGTGCACCATCTTAGAGAAATGATCGGTGACTACCCAGATAATGGTGCAGTTACGAGACTTGGTTAAGCCCACCACGAAGTCCATCCCGACCATCTCCCAGGGCCTGTCTGCCACCGGCAGGAGGTAAAGTAGCCCAGCAGGCTGTTGCCAAGGAAACCGATTCTTGGCGCAGGAGACACGCCCTAATATAGTCCCCGACGTCACGAGCCATATGCGGCCACCAGTACGTCCTCGCCAAAAGCTCAGATGTCCTCTTGGTCCCAAAATGTCCACCCATCCTGGACGAGTGAGCCCAAGAGAGAACCTCCGGTCGCAAATTTGCTGGTACAAAAGTCTTGCCCGGGGGAACGGACTCTAGCGAAACCAGAGCCACAGTTCTCAGGCTCTCAGAAGGGACAATAAGCTGAGGCTCCTCCTCCTCAGATGACACTACGGAGCGGGAGAGAGCGTCAGCACGAGTGTTGTGCTCCCCAGAGAGAAAATGGAGAGTAAAATGACACCGGGAGAAGAACAGGGACCATCTAGCCTGGTGAGAATTTAGCCGCTGGGCCGTCTGTAGAACTCCAAGTTCTTGTGGTCAGTGAACACTTGGAAGGGAAAGCAAGCTCCCTCCAAGAGGTGTCTCCACTCTGCGAAAGCCAACTTCATGGCTAGCAACTCCCTGTCCCCGATGGAATAATTCCTCTCCGCCGGTGTGAAGGTCTTGGAGAAGAAGAAGCAAGGATGCTTCCAACCTTGAGCATCCTTTTGGAAAAGGACTGCTCCAGCACCAACGGATGAGGCATCCACCTCCATGATTAATGGCTTATCTACATCGGGACGATGTAGGATGGGAGCGCTAGCGAAGTGTGACTTAATCGAGAGAAAGGCCTTGGAGACCTCCTCTGACCACAACTTGGGATTTGCTCCCTTCTTGGTGAGGGCAACCAAGGGAGCTACCAAAGTTGAGAAGTGTGGGATGAACTGGCGATAGTAATTAATGAACCCCATAAAGCGCTGCACCGCTTTAAGAGAATGGGGTTCCTGCCAGTCCATCACAGCCTGTAGCTTGGTAGGATTCATAGCCAAACCCTGGGCAGAGATGATATAACCAAGGAAAGGCAAGGACTCCTGCTCAGAGACACACTTCTCCAACTTGGAGTAGAGAGAGTTTGCCCGTAAGAGGTCGAAGACTTTGCGAACATCTCTCCGATGGGGGTCAATATCTGGAGAGTAGATGAGAATATCATCCAGATAGACTACGACCGAGGTGGTGAGCATATCCCGGAAGATGTCGTTCACAAAGTCTTGGAAAACGGCTGGGGCATTACAGAGCCCGAAGGGTATCACCAGATATTCATAGTGCCCATCTCTGATGTTAAAAGCCGTCTTCCATTCGTCCCCCTCACAGATGCGAATCAGGTTGTAAGCACCCCGCAGATCTAATTTAGTGAATACCCTTGCTCCCTGTAGCCTATCAAAGAGCTCAGATATCAGGGGTAGTGGGTACTTGTTCTTAACGGTGATGGCGTTAAGACCCCTGTAGTCTATGCATGGATGTAGTTTACCACTCTTCTTCTGCACGAAGAAGAACCCAGCCCCAGCAGGTGACACTGACTTCCTAATGAATCCTCTTGCCAGATTCTCTTGGATGTACTGAGACATTGCCTCTGTCTCCGGGAGAGATAACGGATATACTCGACCCCGGGGAGGCTCTGCACCAGGCAAAAGGTCAATAGGACAGTCATAGGGGCGGTGGGGCGGAAGGGTCTCCGCAGCCCTTTTGGAGAACATGTCCGCATAGGGCCAATAGTGCTTGGGAGAGGAAAGATCTGTGGGTACCTCGGTTATAGCAACCTGAATGCACTCCCTCTGACATCTACCCTCACAGGATTTACTCCATCCCAAAATTCTCCCTGAGGACCACTCTATATGAGGAGAGTGGTAGCGTAGCCATGGTATTCCCAACAGGAACTCATCAATTCCTTCAGGAATGACTAATAAAGAGATAATCTCCTGATGAGATGGAGACATAGAAAGAGTGAAAGGAATGGTTTGGTGTGTAATCTGTGAGGGTAGTGTCGACCCATTTACCAATCGAACGGTAACTGGTTTGGCGAGCATCGCCAGGGGTATTGCGTGTCGCTGGGCGAAAGCGGATGACATAAAATTACCCTCCGCCCCAGAGTTGACGCAAAGCTCTGCCATAAGAGTGGATGGGCCTAAGGTAATTGTCCCCTTGAAGGACAACTTAGAGGTAAACATCGCCGTGTCTAATGTACCTCCTCCAACTGCCACTAGACTCTGACGTTTCCCCGACCGCTGAGGACACCTGGAGGCAAGGTGTCCTGACTGCCAGCAAACATGACAAACCTTAAGTGCACGAGCGGACCGGGACTTGTATCCCGCTCGTGACGCCTCCATGGCCTCATGTGACTCGGACGCCCGGACCGGAGATTCCAAAGGTTTGGCGAAGGTGGGAGCCAGCTGAAACCTCTGCCTACACTGGGCTCGCTCCAACCTTTGCTCGTGAAAAGAAGGTCGATGCGAGTTGATATAGCTTTGAGCTCCTCCAGTGTGGCAGGAATCTCCCTAGTGGCCAAAGCGTCCTTCACATGGTCAGCCAGCGCCCTCCAAAATACCGGGATGAGGGTTTTATCCGATCACTCCAGCTCAGACGCTAATGTCCGGAAGTGGACGGCAAAATGGCTGACCATGGACGAACCCTGAGTCAATGCCAGTAGTTGGAGCGCCGTATCATGGGTGACTTGGGGTCCCAAAAAGACCTGTTTCAGAGTGCCCAGAAACCGAGGAACACTCTGCACCACATGATCATTGCGCTCCCACAGCGGCGTAGCCCTCTCCAAAGCTCTGTCCGACAGGAGAGAGATTATGAATCCCACCTTTGCCAGCCCTGAATTCATACTTACAAAACGCCTCACCAGAGGTGACGGTATTCTAGGGGCTTATTTCAGCCAACCCTGACCACATGCAGACATGACCACAAAGTAGCAAAACTCATGACGCAAATGTGAACGTAGCCTAACAGGAATAAATGATTACCAGGAGAATTTTGTGTCACCGACCCTGACTGATGTCCCCTGACCGGCCCTGTACCTCCGTCCTATGGGCCATGCAGAGCTGCAGGGAGCAGGAAATGTGGGCGGGGGAAGGGCGGCATGTGCAGGCAGTCACCTGATCAGTGCAGGGGAATGGGCGGAGCTACAGAGGGGGCGTTGTCTCCCACTGAGTGCTTGAGTTCACTTATGCTAATTTAGGTAAGAGAGCAGATGCATTATGGGTGTGATGGTTTCCAGCTCGTACACAAGTATAGAAGCTTCTAGTTACTCTGCAGTCAGGTCTCTGATCCCCCACAATGTATCACGTCTCACATGGTCATCATGTGTCACCTCGTGTGATGTCTCCCTAATGTTACACGCAGGGTCCTATCCCCCGGAGGGTCATCACGGCCAGGAAGCGGTTAAGACTATACTTTCAGGGATCATTTCTATAGTGTGTAACTTGAGAAATGTGCTCTAAAGTGTCCAAACTTCCCAACCACGAGGAGGAGCTGTAGTGATCTTTCCCGAGCGTGAAGTGAGCTCTCAGTTCTGCTTCATTGCAGGGGCTGATTGCTGGTGATGATCGTTCTCCTTCTCTGTTACAGGGAGGGCGGAGGGGGAGATCACAAGCTGAGTGGTTGGGACATTTTTTTTTCTAAAGTAATAGAAGTAGATGAAAGACTTCTGTATTATTGGTGATGTCCTATTAAGGTTTGTTGATCACTAAATATCAGCTTTCTGTTTACTGTATTAAAGTAGTATTTTTTTTGTATTTACTTAATTGAATATTTTTTATAGGATACATTTTACTGAATATTAACTTTCTTCTTTATTAACTATGTTAAGAACAAGAATAATAAAATCTTTACAGAATATGATTTAAAAGTTGCCAAATAAACAGATATGTATGAGGTACTCATGAAACGGAAATGCGAAACACTGAATCCGGCACCCGGATCCGGTTTTCCAAGCATTTTCCATACAAATCATGCAGATTTTCTGTTTTGGGGTCTCTCTCTCTCTTCTCTTCCCTGGAACCAGGAAGTAAAAAAATCCATGCGCATTAACCCCTTCCCGACCTTTGACGCATACGCTGCGTCATGAAAGTCGGTGCCATTCCGACCTATGACGCAGCATATGCGTCATGGAAAGATCGCGTCCCTGCAGATGGGGTGAAAGGGTTAACTCCCATTTCACCCGATCTGCAGGGACAGGGGGAGTGGTAGTTTAGCCCAGGGGGGGGGGGGGGGTGGCTTCACCCCCTCGTGGCTACGATCGCTCTGATTGGCTGTTGAAAGTGAAACTGCCAATCAGAGCGATTTGTAATATTTCACCTAAAAAAATGGTGAAATGTTATAATCCAGCCATGGCCGATGCTGCAATATCATCGGCCATGGCTGGACACACTAATGTGCACCCACCCCACCCCTCCGATCGCCCCCCCAGCCCCCTGATCTGTGGTCCGCTCCCCTCGGTCCTGTGCTCCGCTCCCCCGTCCTCCTGCCCGCTCCCCCCGTGCTCCAATCGCACCCCCCGTGCTCCAATCAAACCCCCGCGCACTTCGATCCCCCCCCCCGCACAGCGATCCCCCCCCCCCGTGCTCCGATCCACCCGCCCGCACAGCGATCCCCCACTCCGTGCTCCAATCCACCCCCCGTGTTCCGATCCATTCCCCCGTGCTCCGACGCCCCCCCCGTGCCCTGATCTCCCCCCCCTTATACTTACCTGGCCTCCCGGGGACCGTCCGTCTTCTTTCCTGGGCGCCGCCATCTTCCAAAATGGCGGGCGCATCTGTAGTGCGCCCGCCGAATCTGCCGGTCGGCAGATTCGTTCCAGAGTGAATTTTGATCACTGAGAGATAATCTATCTCAGTGATCAAAATAAAAAAAAGTAAATGACCCCCCCCCCTTTGTCACCCCCATAGGTAGGGACAATAAAAAAAAAAAAATTTTTTTTCCACTAAGGTTGGGGTAAGAACTAGGGTTAGGGTTAGGGGTAGGGTTAGGGTTAGGGTTAGGGGTAGGGTTAGGGGTAGGGTTAGGGTTAGGGGTAGGGTTAGGGTTA
The DNA here is from genome assembly GCF_032444005.1 of Ranitomeya imitator. Lineage (NCBI taxonomy): Eukaryota > Metazoa > Chordata > Amphibia > Anura > Dendrobatidae > Ranitomeya > Ranitomeya imitator. Next base: position 438,928,471 of record NC_091284.1, read on the forward strand.
GGGGTAGGGTTAGGGTTTCGGTATGTGCACACGTATTCTGGTCCTCTGCGGATTTTTCCGCTGCGGATTTGATAAATCCGCAGTGCTAAACCGCTGCGGATTTATGGCGGATTTACCGCGTTTTTTCTGCGCATTTCAATGCGGTTTTACAACAGCGATTTTCTCTTTGAGCAGTTGTAAAACCGCTGCGGAATCCGCAGAAAGCAGTGACATGCTGCGGAATGTAAACCGCTGCGTTTCCGTGCAGTTTTTCTGCAGCATGTGTACAGCGATTTTTGTTTCCCATAGGTTTGCATTGAACTGTAAACTCATGGGAAACTGCTGCGGATCCGCAGCGTTTTCCGCAGCGTGTGCACATACCTTTAGAATTAGGCTATGTGCACACGGTGCGGATTGGCCGCTGCGGATTCGCAGCAGTGTTCCATCAGGTTTACAGTACCATGTAAACATATGGAAAGCCAAATCCGCTGTGCCCATGGTGCGGAAAATACCGCGCGGGAACGCTGCGTTGTATTTTCCGCAGCATGTCAATTCTTTGTGCGGATTCCGCAGCGTTTTACACCTGTTCCTCAATAGGAATCCGCAGGTGAAATCCGGACAAAAAACACTGGAAATCCGCGGTAAATCCGCAGGTAAAACGCAGTGCCTTTTACCCGTGGATTTTTCAAAAATGGTGCTGAAAAATCTCATACGAATCCGCAACGTGGGCACATAGCCTTAGGGTTAGGGTTGGAATTAGGGTTGTGGTTAGGGTTAGGGGTGTGTTGGGGTTACGGGTGTGTTGGGGTTAGGGTTGTGATTAGGGTTTTTTGACGAAAATCGGATGCACGAAAAATGCAACTTGTTGCATTTTCTTGCATCCGACGCTAGCGTCGGAAACGACACACGTGTCGAAAAACGCAACCAAAAAAACGCACGCGTCCCCTATGTTAAACATAGGGGCGCGTCGCCGCTGCGTCACCGACGGAACGCTAATGTGAACGTAGCCTAAAGCACTTGGGGGTTGAAAGTGCTCACCACATATCTAGATAAGTTCCTTTGGGGGTCTAGTTTCCAAAATGGGGTCACTTGTGTGGGGTTTCTACTGTTTAGGCACACCAGGGGCTCTGCAAACGCAACGTGACGCCCGCAGACCATTCCATCAAAGTCTGCATTTCAAAAGTCACTACTTCCCTTCTGAGCCCCGACGTGTGCCCAAACAGTGGTTTACCCCCACACATGGGGTATCAGCGTACTCAGGAGAAACTGGACAACAACTTTTGGGGTCCAATTTCTCCTGTAACCCTTGGTAAAATAAAAAATTCTGGGCTAAAAAATTATTTTTGAGGAAAGAAAACGTATTTATTATTTTCACTGCTCTGTGTTATTAACTTCTGTGAAGCACTTGGGGGTTCAAAGTGCTCACCTCACATCTAGATAAGTTCCTTTCGGGGTCTAGTTTCCAAAATGGGGTCACTTGTGGTGGGTTTCTACTGTTTAGCCACATCAGGGGCTCTGCAAACGCAACGTGACGCCCGCAGAGCATTCCATCAAAGTCTGCATTTCAAAACGTCACTACTTCACTTCCGAGCCCCAGCATGTGCCTAAACAGTGGTTTACGCCCACATATTGGGTATCAGCGTACTCAGGAGAAACTGGACAACAACTTTTGGGGTCAAATTTCTCCTGTTACCCTTGGGAAAATAAAAAATTGCGGGCTAAAAAATCATTTTTGAAAAAAGAATTTTTTATTTTTATTTTCATGGCTCTGCGTTATAAACTTCTGTGAAGCACTTGAGGGTTCAAAGTGCTCACCACACATCTAGATTAGTTCCTTTGGGGGTCTAGTTTCCAAAATGGGGTCACTTGTGGGGGAGCTCCATTGCATAGGCACACAGGGGCTCTCCAAATGCGACATGGTGTCCGCTAACAAATGGAGCTAATTTTCCATTCAAAAAGTCAAAAGGCGTGCCTTCCCTTCTGAGCCCTGCCGTGTGCCCAAACAGTGGTTTACCCCCACATATGAGGTATCGGCGTACTCGGGAGAAATTGCTCAACAAATTTTAGGATCCATTTTATCCTATTGCCCATGTGAAAATGAAAAAAATTGAGGTGAAAAGAAATTTTTTGTGAAAAAAGAGTACTTTTTCATTTTTACGGATCAATTTGTGAAGCACCTGAGGGTTTAAAGTGCTCACTAGGCATCTACATAAGTTCCTTGGGGGGTCCAGTTTCCAAAATGGGGTCACTTGTTGGGGAGCTCCAATGTTTAAGCACACAGGGTCTCTCCAAACGCGACATGGTGTCCGCTAACGATGGAGATAATTTTTCATTCAAAAAGTCAAATGGCGCTCTTTCCCTTCCGAGCCTTACCATGTGCCCAAACAGTGGTTTACCCCCACATGTGAGGTATCGGTGTGCTCAGGAGAAATTGCCAAACAAATTTTAGGATCCATTTTATCCTGTTGTCCATGTGAAAATGAAAAAATTGAGGCTAAAAGAATTTTTTTTGTGAAAAAATAGTACTTTTTCATTTTTACGGATCAATTTGTGAAGCAGCTGGGGGTTTAAAGGGCTCACTGTGCATCTAGATAAGTTCCTTGGGGCGTCTAGTTTCCAAAATGGGGTCACTTGTGGGGGAGCTCCAATTTTTAGGCACACGGGGGCTCTCCAAACGTGACATGGTGTCCGCTAAAGAGTGCAGCCAATTTTTCATTCAAAAAGTCAAATGGCGCTCCTTCCCTTCCAAGCCCTGCCGTGCGCCCAAACAGTGGTTTACCCCCACATATGAGGTATCAGCGTACTCAGGACAAATTGGACAACAACTTTCGTGGTTCAGTTTCTCCTTTTACCATTGGGAAAATACAAAAATTGTTGCTGAAAAATCATTTTTGTGACTAAAAAGTTAATTGTTCATTTTTTCCTTCCATGTTGCTTCTGCTGCTGTGAAGCACCTGAAGGGTTAATAAACTTCTTGAATGGGGTTTTGAGTACCTTGAGGGGTGCAGTTTTTAGAATGGTGTCACTTTTGGGTATTTTCAGCCATATAGACCCCTCAAACTGACTTCAAATGTGAGGTGGTCCCAAAAAAAATGGTTTTGTAAATTTCGTTGTAAAAATGAGAAATCGCTGGTCAAATTTTAACCCTTATAACTTCCTAGCAAAAAAAAATTTTGTTTCCAAAATTGTGCTGATGTAAAGTAGACGTGTGGGAAATGTTATTTATTAACTATTTTGTGTCACATACCTCTCTGGTTTAACAGAATAAAAATTCAAAATGTGAAAATTGCAAAATTTTCAAAATTTTCGCCAAATTTCCGTTTTTATCACAAATAAACACAGAATTTATTGACCTAAATTTACCACTAACATGAAGCCCAATATGTCACAAAAAAACAATCTCAGAACCGCTAGGATCCATTGAAGCGTTCCTGAGTTATTACCTCATAAAGGGACACTGGTCAGAATTGCAAAAAACGGCAAGGTCTTTAAGGTCAAAATAGGCTGGGTCATGAAGGGGTTAAAGAAGACCAGATCCAGATAAAAAACGGATCCGACGCATCAGTTTTTCACAATTTGTGCCGGATCCGCTTTTTAAAAAATTGTCCGGATTTAGCCTGAAAACAAAAAACGGATGTGTGAAACTAGCTAGTCAGTTCTCCGGGAGCCTGTGCGGACACATCTGCCTGGCCATGCCCTGACAATCCTCCATGCTGAAGCTGCGGCTCACTATGGGGTCCGGGCAGGGGGCTTTCTTGCTCTTGGATCTCTTAGTTCTGTCGCTGCCTGAAGACAAGGACTGTGCAGAGTAATACGGGTAACACAGGAATAAATGATGACCAGGAGGCGTTTGTGTCACCGACCCTGACCAATATCCCCTGACCGATGTCCCCTGACTGATAATAATAATAATAATCTTTATTTATATAGCGCCAACATATTCTGCAGCGCTTTACAGTTTAACAGTTTCAAACACAACAGTCATAGGTAACAACAACGTTAACAATACAGTAATAAAGCAAAATAAGACGACTCTTCTCCTGAGAGCTTACAATCTACAATGAGGTGGGAACTGATGTCCCCTGACCGACCTTGTACATCCATCCTATGGGCCATGTAGAGGAGCAGAGAGCAGGAAATGTGGGCGGGGGAAGGGCGGCATGTGCAGGCAGTCACCTGACTAGTTCAGTGCAATGGGCGGAGTTACAGAGGGGAGCTTGTCTCCCACTGGCTGCTTGATTTCACTTCTGCTAATTTAGGTAAGAGAGCAGATGCATTATGGGTGTGATGGTTTCCGCTTCTAGTTACTCTGCAGTCAGGTCTCTGATCCCCCACAATGTATCACAATGTATCACGTCTCACAGGGTCATCATGTGTCACCTCGTGTGATGTCTCCCTAATGTTACACGCAGGGTCCTATCCCCCGGAGGGGCATCACGGCCAGGAAGAGGTTAAGACTATACTTTCAGGGATCATTTCTATAGTGTGTAACTTGAGAAATGTGCTCTAAAGTGTCCAAACTTCCCAACCACGAGGAGGAGCTGTAGTGATCTCTCCTGAGCGTGAAGTGAGCTCTCAGTTCTGCTTCATTGCAGGGGCTGATTGCTGGTGATGATCGTTCTCCTTCTCTGTTACAGGGAGGGCGGAGGGGGAGATCACAAGCTGAGTGGTTGGGGTTATATTTTTTTTTTAAGTAATAAAAGTAGATTAAAGGTTTCTGTATTATTGATGATGTCATCTTAAGGTTTGTTGATCACTAAATATCAGCTTTCTGTTTACTGTATTAAAGTAGCATTTTTTTTTTTTTTTAGTATTTACTTAACCCCTTCATGACCCAGCCTATTTTGACCTTAAAGACCTTGCCGTTTTTTGCAATTCTGACCAGTGTCCCTTTATGAGGTAATAACTCAGGAACGCTTCAACGGATCCTAGCGGTTCTGAGATTGTTTTTTCGTGACATATTGGGCTTCATGTTAGTGGTAAATTTAGGTCAATAAATTCTGTGTTTATTTGTGATAAAAACGGAAATTTGGCGAAAATTTTGAAAATTTCGCAATTTTCACATTTTGAATTTTTATTCTGTTAAACCAGAGAGGTATGTGACACAAAATAGTTAATAAATAACATTTCCCACACGTCTACTTTACATCAGCACAATTTTGGAAACAAAATTTTTTTTTGCTAGGAAGTTATAAGGGTTAAAATTTGACCAGCGATTTCTCATTTTTACAACGAAATTTACAAAACCATTTTTTTTAGGGACCACCTCACATTTGAAGTCAGTTTGAGGGGTCTATATGGCTGAAAATACCCAAAAGTGACACCATTCTAAAAACTGCACTCCTCAAGGTGCACAAAACCACATTCCAGAAGTTTATTAACCAATGGTAAAAGGAGAAACTGAACCACGAAAGTTGTTGTCCAATTTGTCCTGAGTACGCTGATACCTCACATGTGCGGGTAAACCACTGTTTGGGCGCACGGCAGGGCTTGGAAGGGAAGGAGCGCCATTTGACTTTTTTAATGAAAAATTGGCTGCACTCTTTAGCGGACACCATGTCACGTTTGGAGAGCCCCCGTGTGCCTAAAAATTGGAGCTCCCCCACAAGTGACCCCATTTTGGAAACTAGACGCCCCAAGGAACTTATCTAGATGCATAGTGAGCCCTTTAAACCCCCAGGTGCTTCACAAATTGATCCGTAAAAATGAAAAAGTACTATATTTTCACAAAAAAAATTCTTTTAGCCTCAATTTTTTCATTTTCACATGGACAACAGGATAAAATGGATCCTAAAATTTGTTTGGCAATTTCTCCTGAGTACACCGATACCTCACATGTGGGGGTAAACCACTGTTTGGGCACATGGTAAGGCTCGGAAGGGAAGGAGCGCCATTTGACTTTTTGAATGAAAAATTATTTCCATCGTTAGCGGACACCATGTCGCGTTTGGAAAGACCCTGTGTGCTTAAACATTGGAGCTCCCCCACAAGTGACCCCATTTTGGAAACTGGACCCCCCAAGGAACTTATCTAGATGCCTAGTGAGCACTTTAAACCCTCAGGTGCTTCACAAATTGATCTGTAAAAATGAAAAAGTACTTTTTTTTCACAAAAAATTTCTTTTCGCCTCAATTTTTTAATTTTCACATGGGCAATAGGATAAAATGGATCCTAAAATTTGTTGAGCAATTTCTCCCGAGTACGCCGATACCTCATATGTGGGGGTAAACCACTGTTTGGGCACACGGCATGGCTCGGAAGGGAAGGTGCGCCTTTTGACTTTTTGAATGGAAAATTAGCTCCAATTGTTAGCGGACACCATGTCGCATTTGGAGAGCCCCTGTGTGCCTATGCAATGGAGCTCCCCCACAAGTGACCCCATTTTGGAAACTAGACCCCCCAAGGAACTTATCTAGATGCATACTGAGCACTTTAAACCCCCAGGTGCTTCACAGAAGTTTATAATGCAGGGCCATGAAAATAAAAAATAATTTTTCTTTTCTCAAAAATGATTTTTTAGCCTGGAATTTCCTATTTTGCCAATGGTAATAGGAGAAATTGGACCACAAATGTTGTTGTCCAGTTTGTCCTGAGTACGCAGATACCCCATATGTGGGGGTAAGCCACTGTTTGGGCGCACGGCAGGGCTCAGAAGGGAAGGCACGCCATTTGGCTTTTTAAATGGAAAATTAGCTCCAATCATTAGCGGACACCATGTCGCGTTTGGAGAGCCCCTGTGTGCCTAAACATTGGAGATCCCCCACAAATGACCCCATTTTGGAAACTAGACCCCCAAAGGAACTAATCTAGATGTGTGGTGAGCACTTTGAACCCTCAAGTGCTTCATAGAAGTTTATAACGCAGAGCCATGAAAATAAAAATAAAAAAATTCTTTTCTCAAAAATGATTTTTTAGCCCGCAATTTTTTATTTTCCCAAGGGTAACAGGAGAAATTTGACCCCAAAAGTTGTTGTCCAGTTTCTCCTGAGTACGCTGATACCCAATATGTGGGGGTAGACCACTGTTTGGGCACACGTGGGGGCTCAGAAGGGAAGTAGTGACTTTTGAAATGCAGACTTTGATGGAATGGTCTGCGGGCGTCACGTTGCGTTTGCAGAGCCCCTGGTGTGCCTAAACAGTAGAAACCCCCCACAAGTGACCCCATTTTGGAAACTAGACCCCCAAAGGAACTTATCTAGATATGTGGTGAGCACTTTCAACCCCCAAGTGCTTTACAGAAGTTTATAACGCAGAGCCGTGAAAATAATAAATACGTTTTCTTTCCTCAAAAATAATTTTTTAGCCCAGAATTTTTTATTTTCCCAAGGGTTACAGGAGAAATTGGACCCCAAAAGTTGTTGTCCAGTTTCTCCTGAGTACGCTGATACCCCATGTGTGGGGGTAAACCACTGTTTGGGCACACTTCGGGGCTCAGAAGGGAAGTAGTGACTTTTGAAATGCAGACTTTGATGGAATGGTCTGCGGACGTCATGTTGCGTTTGCAGAGCCCCTGGTGTGCCTAAACAGTAGAAACCCCCCACAAGTGACCCCATTTTGGAAACTAGACCCCCCAAGGAACTTATCTAGATATGTGGTGAGCACTTTGAACCCCCAAGTGCTTCACAGACGTTTACAACGCAGAGCCGTGAAAATAAAAAATCATTTTTCTTTCCTCAAAAATGATGTTTTAGCAAGCATTTTTTTATTTTCTCAAGGGTAACAGGAGAAATTGGACCCCAGTAATTGTTGCGCAGTTTGTCCTGATTATGCTGGTACCCCATATGTGGGAGTAAACCACTGTTTGGGCACACGTCGGGGCTCGGAAGTGAGGGAGCACCATTTGACTTTTTGAATACAAGATTGGCTGGAATCAATGGTGGCGCCATGTTGCGTTTGGAGACCCCCTGATGTGCCTAAACAGTGGAAACCCCTCAATTCTAACTCCATCACACCCCTAACCCTTATCCCAACTGTAGCCGTAACCCTAATCACAACCCTAACCACAACACACCCGTAACCCCAACACACCCCTAACCCTAACCACAACCCTAATTCCAACCCTAACCCTAAGGCTATGTGCCCACGTTGCGGATTCGAATGAGATTTTTCAGCACCATTTTTGAAAAATCCGCGGGTAAAAGGCACTGCGTTTTACCTGCGGATTTTCCGCGGATTGCCAGTGTTTTTTGTGAGGATTTCACCTGCGGATTCCTATTGAGGAACAGGTGTAAAACGCTGCGGAATCCGCACAAAGAATTGACATGCTGCGGAAAATACAACGCAGCGTTCCCGCGCGGTATTTTCCGCACCATGGGCACAGCGGATTTGGCTTTCCATATGTTTAAATGGTACTGTATACCTGATGGAACACTGCTGCGAATCCGCAGCGGCCAATCCGCTGCGGATCCGCAGCCAAATCCGCACCGTGTGCACATAGCCTAATTCTAAAGGTATGTGCACACGCTGCGGAAAACGCTGCGGATCCGCAGCAGTTTCCCATGAGCTTACAGTTCAATGTAAACCTATGGGAAACAAAAATCGCTGTACACATGCTGCGGAAAAACTGCACGGAAACGCAGCGGTTTACATTCCGCAGCATGTCACTTCTTTCTGCGGATTCCGCAGCGGTTTTACAACTGCTCCAATAGAAAATCGCAGTTGTAAAACCGCAGTGAAATGCACAGAAAAACCGCGGTAAATCCACAGCGGTTTAGCACTGCGGATTTATCAAATCCTCTGCGGAAAAATCCGCATAGGACCAGAATACGTGTGCACATCCCGAACCCTAACCCTACCCCTAACCCTACCCCTAACCCTAACCCTAGTTCTTACCCCAACCTTAGTGGAAAAAAAATATATTTTTTTTATTGTCCCTACCTATGGGGGTGACAAAGAGGGGGGGGGGGGGGTCATTTACTTTTTTTTTTATTTTGATCACTGAGATAGGTTTTATCTCAGTGATCAAAATTCACTCTGGAACGAATCTGCCGGCCGGCAGATTCGGCGGGCGCACTGCACATGCGCCCGCCATTTTGGAAGATGGCGGCGCCCAGGAAAGAAGATGGACGGACCCCGGGAGGCCAGGTAAGTATAAGGGGGGGGGGAGATCAGGGCACGGGGGGGGGGGGGGCGTCGGAGCACGGGGGGGTGGATCGGAGCATGGGGGGGGGTGGATCGGAACACGGGGGGGTGGATTGGAGCACAGAGTGGGGGATCGCTGTGCGGGCGGGTGGATCAGAGCACGGGGGGGGATCGCTGTGCGGGGGGAGGGTTCGGAGTGCGGGGGGGTTTGATTGGAGCACGGGGGGTGTGATTGGAGCACGGGGGGAGCGGAGCACAGGACGGAGGGGAGCGGACCACAGATCGGGGGGTTGGGGGGGCGATCGGTGGGGTGGGGTGGGTGCACATTAGTGTTTCCAGCCATGGCCGATGATATTGCAGCATCGGCCATGGCTGGATTGTAATATTTCCCCATTTTTTTTAGGTGAAATATTACAAATCGCTCTGATTGGCAGTTTCACTTTCAACAGCCAATCAGAGCGATCGTAGCCACGGGGGGTGAAGCCACCCCCCCTGGGCTAAACTACCACTCCCCCTGTCCCTGCAGATCGGGTGAAATTGAAGTTAACCCTTCCACCCGATCTGCAGGGACGCGATCTTTCCATGACGCATATGCTGCGTCATGGGTCGGAATGGCACCGACTTTCATGACGCAGCGTATGCGTCAAAGGTCGGGAAGGGGTTAATTGAATACTTTTTGTAGGATACATATTACTGAATATTAGCTTTCTTTTTTATTAACTATGTTAAGGACAAGACTAATAAAATCTTTACAAAATATGATTTAAAAGTTGCCAAATAAACAGATATGTATGAGGTACTCATGAAACGGAAATGTGAAACACTGAATCCGGCACCCGGATCTGGTTTTCCAAGCATTGTCCATACAAATCATGCAGATTTTCTGTTCTGGGGTCTCTCTCCCTCTCCTCTTCCCTGGAACCAGGAAGTAAAAAAATCCTTTTGCATGAAAGAAGACCAGTTCCAGCTAAAAAACGGATCCGGGGCATCAGTTTTTCACAATTTGTGCCCGCTTTGTAACCCCTTCATGACCCAGCCTATTTTGACCTTAAAGACCTTGCCGTTTTTTGCAATTCTGACCAGTGTCCCTTTATGAGGTAATAACTCAGGAACGCTTCAACGGATCCTAGCGGTTCTGAGATTGTTTTTTCGTGAAATATTGGGCTTCGTGTTAGTGGTAAATTTAGGTCAATAAATTCTGCGTTTATTTGTGATAAAAACGGAAATTTGGCGAAAATTTTGAAAATTTCGCAATTTTCACATTTTGAATTTTTATTCTGTTAAACCAGAGAGATATGTGACACAAAATAGTTAATAAATAACATTTCCCACATGTTTACTTTACATCAGCACAATTTTGGAAACAAAATTTTTTTTTGTTAGGAAGTTATAAGGGTTAAAATTTGACCAGCGATTTGTCATTTTTACAACGAAATTTACAAAACCTTTTTTTTAGGGACCACCTCACATTTGAAGTCAGTTTGAGGGGTCTATATGGCTGAAAATACCCAAAAGTGACACCATTCTAAAAACTGCACCCCTCAAGGTACTCAAAACCACATTCAAGAAGATTATTAACCCTTCAGGTGCTTCACAGCAGCAGAAGCAACATGGAAGGAAAAAATGAACATTTAACTTTTTAGTCACAAAAATTATCTTTTAGCAACAATTTTTTTATTTTCCCAATGGTAAAAGGAGAAACTGAACCACGAAAGTTGTTGTCCAATTTGTCCTGAGTACGCTGATACCTCATATGTGGGGGTAAACCACTGTTTGGGCGCACGGCAGGGCTTGGAAGGGAAGGAGCGCCATTTGACTTTTTGAATTAAAAATTGGCTCCACTCTTTAGCGGACACCATGTCAGGTTTGGAGAGCCCCCGTGTGCCTAAAAATTGGAGCTCCCCCACAAGTGACCCCATTTTGGAAACTAGACGCCCCAAGGAACTTATCTAGATGCATAGTGAGCACTTTGAACCCCCAGGTGCTTCACAAATTGATCCGTAAAAATGAAAAAGTACTTTTTTTTCACAAAAAAATTCTTTTAGCCTAAATTTTTTCATTTTTACATGGGCAACAGGATAAAATGGATCCTAAAATGTGTTGGGCAATTTCTCCAGAGTACACCAATACCTCACATGTGGGGGTAAACCACTGTTTGGGCACATGGTAAGGCTCGGAAGGGAAGGAGCGCCATTTGACTTTTTGAATGAAAAATTATTTCCATCGTTAGCGGACACCATGTCGCGTTTGGATAGCTCCTGTGTGCCTAAACATTGGCGCTCCCCCACAAGTGACCCCATTTTGGAAACTAGACCCCCCAAGGAACTTATTTAGATGCCTAGTGAGCACTTTAAACCCTCAGGTGCTTCACAAATTGATCTGTAAAAATGAAAAAGTACTTTTTTTTCACAAAAAAATTCTTTTCGCCTCAATTTTTTCATTTTCACATGGGCAGTAGGATAAAATGGATCATAAAATTTGTTGGGCAATTTCTCCCGAGTACGTCGATACCTCATATGTGGGGGTAAACCACTGTTTGGGCACATGGTAAGGCTCGGAAGGGAAGGCGCGCCATTTGACCTTTTGAATGGAAAATTAGCTCCAATTGTTAGCGGACACCATGTCGCGTTTGGAGAGCCCCTGTGTGCCTAAACATTGGAGCTCCCCCACAAGTGACCCCATTTTGGAAACTAGACCCCCCAATGAACTTATCTAGATGCATATTGAGCACTTTAAACCCCCAGGTACTTCACAGAAGTTTATAACGCAGAGCCATGAAAATAAAAAATAATTTTTCTTTCCTCAAAAATGATTTTTTAGCCTGGAATTTCCTATTTTGCCAAGGATAATAGGAGAAATTGGACCACAAATATTGTTGTCCAGTTTGTCCTGAGTACGCTGATACCCCATATGTGGGGGTAAACCACTGTTTGGGCGCACGGCAGGGCTCGGAAGGGATGGCACGCCATTTGGCTTTTTAAATGGAAAATTAGCTCCAATCATTAGCGGACACCATGTCACGTTTGGAGAGCCCCTGTGTGCCTAAACATTGGAGATCCCCCAGAAATGACCCCATTTTGGAAACTAGACCCCCAAAGGAACTAATCTAGATGTGTGGTGAGGACTTTGAACCCCCAAGTGCTTCACAGAAGTTTATAACGCAGAGCCATGAAAATAAAAAAAAAAAAAATATTTTCTCAAAAATGATCTTTTAGCCTGCAATTTTTTATTTTCCCAAGGGTAACAGGAGAAATTTGACCCCAAAAGTTGTTGTCCAGTTTCTCCTGAGTACGCTGATACCCCATATGTGGGGGTAAATCACTGTTTGGGCACATGCCGGGGCTCGGAAGTGAAGTAGTGACGTTTTGAAATGCAGACTTTGATGGAATGCTCTGTGGGCGTCACGTTGCGTTTGCAGAGCCCCTGATGTGGCTTAACAGTAGAAACCCCCCACAAGTGACCCCATTTTGGAAACTAGACCCCCAAAGGAACTTATCTAGATGTGTGGTGAGCACTTTGAACCCCCAAGTGCTTCATAGAAGTTTATAATGCAGAGCCGTGAAAATAATAAATACGTTTTCTTTCCTCAAAAATAATTATTTAGCCCAGAATTTTTTATTTTCCCAAGAGTTACAGAAGAAATTGGACCCCAAAAGTTGTTGTCCAATCTCTCCTGAGTACGCTGATACCCCATATGTGGGGGTAAACCACTGTTTGGGCACATGCCGAGGCTCGGAAGTGAAGTAGTGACGTTTTGAAATGCAGACTTTGATGGAATGCTCTGTGGGCGTCATGTTGCGTTTGCAGAGCCCCTGATGTGGCTTAACAGTAGAAACCCCCCACAAGTGACCCCATTTTGGAAACTAGACCCCGAAAGGAACTTATCTAGATGTGTGGTGAGCACTTTGAACCCCCAAGCGCTTCATAGAAGTTTATAATGCAGAGCCGTGAAAATAATAAATACGTTTTCTTTCCTCAAAAATAATTATTTAGCCCAGAATTTTTTAATTTTCCCAAGGGTAACAGGAGAAATTTGACCCCAATATTTGTTGTCCAGTTTCTCCTGATTACAGTGATACCACATATGTGGGGGTAAACTACTGTTTGGGCACATGCCGGGGCTTGGAATTGAAGTAGTGACGTTTTGAAATGCAGACTTTGATGGAATGCTCTGCGGGCGTCACGTTGCGTTTGCAGAGCCCCTGATGTGCCTAAACAGTAGAAACCCCCCACAAGTGACCCCATTTTGGAAACTAGACCCCGAAAGGAACTTATCTAGATGTGTGGTGAGCACTTTGAACCCCCAAGTGCTTCATAGAAGTTTATAATGCAGAGCCGTGAAAATAATAAATACGTTTTCTTTCCTCAAAAATAATTATTTAGCCCAGAATTTTTTATTTTTCCAAGGGTTACAGGAGAAATTGGACCCCAAAAGTTGTTGTCCAGTTTCTCCTGAGTACGCTGATACCCCATGAGTGGGGGTAAACCACTGTTTGGGCACACGTCGGGGCTCAGAAGGGAAGTAGTGACTTTTGAAATGCAGACTTTGATGGAATGGTCTGCGGATGTCACGTTGCGTTTGCAGAGCCCCTGGTGTGCCTAAACAGTAGAAACCCCCACAAGTGACCCCATTTTAGAAACTAGACCCCCCAAGGAACTTATCTAGATATGTGGTGAGCACTTTGAACCCCCAAGTGCTTCACAGACGTTTACAACGCAGAGCCGTGAAAATAAAAAATCATTTTTCTTTCCTCAAAAATTATGTTTTAGCAAGCATTTTTTTAGATTCACAAGGGTAACAGGAGAAATTGGACCCCAGTAATTGTTGCGCAGTTTGTCCTGAGTATGCTGGTACCCCATATGTGGGGGTAAACCACTGTTTGGGCACACGTCAGGGCTCGGAAGTGAGGGAGCACCATTTGACTTTTTGAATACGAGATTGGCTGGAATCAATGGTGGCGCCATGTTGCGTTTGGAGACCCCTGATGTGCCTAAACAGTGGTAACCCCTCAATTCTAACTTCAACACTAACCCCAACACACCCCTAACCCTAATCCCAACTGTAGCCATAACCCTAATCACACCCCTAACCACAACCCTAATTCCAACCCTAACCCTAAGGCTATGTGCCCACGTTGCGGATTCGTGTGAGATATTTCCGCACCATTTTTGAAAAATCCGCGGGTAAAAGGCACTGCGTTTTACCTGCGGATTTTCCGCGGATTTCCAGTGTTTTTTGTGCGGATTTCACCTGCGGATTCCTATTGAGGAACAGGTGTAAAACGCTGCGGAATCCGCACAAAGAATTGACATGCTGTGGAAAATACAACGCAGCGTTTCCGCGCGGTATTTTCCGCACCATGGGCACAGCGGATTTGGTTTTCCATAGGTTTACATGGTACTGTAAACCTGATGGAACACTGCTGCGAATCCGCAGCGGCCAATCCGCTGCAGATCCGCAGCCAAATCCGCACCGTGTGCACATAGCCTAATTCTAAAGGTATGTGCACACGCTGCGGAAAACGCTGCGGATCCGCAGCAGTTTCCCATGAGTTTACAGTTAAATGTAAACCTACGGGAAACAAAAATCGCTGTACACATGCTGCGGAAAAACTGCACGGAAACGCAGCGGTTTACATTCCGCAGCATGTCACTTCTTTGTGCGGATTCCGCAGCGGTTTTACAACTGCTCCAATAGAAAATCGCAGTTGTAAAACCGCAGTGAAATGCGCAGAAAAAAACGCGGTAAATCCGCCATAAATCCGCAGCGGTTTAGCACTGCGGATTTATCAAATCCGCAGCGGAAAAATCCGCAGAGGACCAGAATACGTGTGCACATACCGAAACCCTAACCCTAACCCTACCCCTAACCCTACCCCTAACTGTACCCCTAACCCTACCCCTAACCCTACCCCTAACCCTAGGGGTTTGATTGGAGCACGGGGGGTGTGATTGGAGCACGGGGGGAGCGGAGCACAGGACGGAGGGGAGCGGACCACAGATCGGGGGGCTGGGGGGGCGATCGGTGGGGTGGGGTGGGTGCACATTAGTATTTCCAGCCATGGCCGATGATATTTCAGCATCGGCCATGGCTGGATTGTAATATTTCACCAGTTATAATAGGTGAAATATTACAAATCGCTCTGATTGGCAGTTTCACTTTCAACAGCCAATCAGAGCGATCGTAGCCACGAGGGGGTGAAGCCACCCCCCCTGGGCTAAACTACCACTCCCCCTGTCCCTGCAGATCGGGTGAAATGGGAGTTAACCCTTTCACCCGGCCTGCAGGGACGCGATCTTTCCATGACGCCACATAGGCGTCATGGGTCGGATTGGCACCGACTTTCATGACGCCTACGTGGCGTCATGGGTCGGGAAGGGGTTAAAAAATTGGCCGGATTTAGCCTGAAAACAAAAAACGGATGTGTGAAACTAGCCGAAAGCTAGGGTCACATTGCGTTAGGGCAGTCCGTTTAGCACATAGTTCTACGGACTGCGCTAACTCAATGTCCCAAAAGGGATCGCGTTTGCCGATCCTGCTAGCGCAGATGCTCGATCTGCGCTAGCGAGGAACGGACCGCGAACGCTGCAAGCAGTGTTCGCGGTCCGTCACTCAAATGACGGCACATCGCTAGTGCATGCCCAATTTGGGCATGCACTAGCGATGCTTTCGCCATTACAAGTAATGGCGGCGTTAACGGACTACGTTACACCGCGTTATGCTGCGGTGTAACGTAGTCCGTTTAACGGGTTCACATAACGTAATGTGAACCTAGCTAGTCAGTTCTCCGGGAGCCTGTGCGGACACATCTGCCTGCCATGCCCTGACAATCCTCCATGCTGAAGCTGCGGCTCACTATGGGGTCCGGGCAGGGGGCTTTCTTGCTCTTGGATCTCTTAGTTCTGTCGCTGCCTGAAGACAAGGACTGTGCAGAATAATACGGGTGACACAGGAATAAATAATGACCAGGAGGCGTTTGTGTTACCGGCCCTGACCCATGTTCCCTGACCGGCCCTCACCGATGTCCCCTGACCGGCCCTGTACCTCCGTCCTATGTGCCATGCAGAGGAGCAGCATGTGCAGGCAGTCACCTGATCAGTGCAGGGGAATGGGCGGGGCTACAGAGGGGGCGTTGTCTCCCACTGACACTGTACATTCACTTATGCTAATTTAGGTAAGAGAGCAGATGCATTATGGGTGTGATGGTTTCCAGCTCGTACACAAGTATAGAAGCTTCTAGTTACTCTGCAGTCAGGTCTCTGATCCCCCACAATGTATCACAATGTATCACGTCTCACAGGGTCATCATGTGTCACCTCGTGTGATGTCTCCCTAATGTTACACGCAGGGTCCTATCCCCCGGAGGGGCATCACGGCCAGAAAGAGGTTAAGACTATACTTTCAGGGATCATTTCTATAGTGTGTAACTTGAGAAATGTGCTCTAAAGTGTCCAAACTTCCCAACCACGAGGAGGAGCTGTAGTGATCTCTCCTGAGCGTGAAGTGAGCTCTCAGTTCTGCTTCATTGCAGGGGCTGATTGCTGGTGATGATTGTTCTCCTTCTCTGTTACAGGGAGGGCGGAGGGGGAGATCACAAGCTGAGTGGCTGGGACATATTTTTTTTTTTTAAGTAATAAAAGTAGATTAAAGGTTTCTGTATTATTGGTGATGTCATCTTAAGGATTGTTGATCATTAAATATCAGCTTTCTGTTTACTGTATTAAAGTAGCATTTTTTTTTTTTTTTTAGTATTTACTTAACCCCTTCATGACCCAGCCTCTTTTGACCTTAAAGACCTTGCCGTTTTTTGCAATTCTGACCAGTGTCCCTTTATGAGGTAATAACTCAGGAACGCTTCAATGGATCCTAGCGGTTCCGAGATTGTTTTTTCGTGACATATTGGGCTTCATGGATGATCGTTCTCCCTCTCTGTTACAGGGAGGGCGGAGGGAGAGATCACAAGCTGAGTGGTTGGGTTATATATTGTAATGTGAAAAAAAGAATTGGGATGTAAAAGGGTTCATAATGCATAGGGTATTATTGGAAAACCTTAATCCAAGATTGTCATCTTCTGAAAATTTTTGGAACAATGTTGTTGGTAATCGTGATAGTTTTCATGGCGCAGTGGATAGCACAGCAGCCTTGCAGCACTGGAGTCCTGGGTTCAAATCCCACCAAGGACAACATCTGCAAAGAGTTTGTATGTTCTCTCCGTGTTTGCGTGGGTTTCCCCCGGGTTCTCCGGTTTCCTCCCACATTCCAAAGACATACTGATAGGGAATTTAGACTGTGAGCTCCATCGGGGACAGCGATGATAATGTGTGCAAAACTGTAAAGCGCTGCGGAATATGTTAGCGCTATATAAAAATAAAGATTATTATTATAGTTTTTTTTTGCAGAAATGTTTAAGTTTAGGCACATTTAAGAGAATGTGCATTAAGTCACCAAAATCAGGACAGGTGTCAATTTTTCGGTTTTCTTTGTGTGTCTATTTCGATATTTTTTTCCTTGCTTATAGAACGCCATTAATTCCACAGCGCTTTACACACTTTATCATCGCTGTCCACATTTGGGCTCTCAGTCTAATTCCCTATCACTGTCTTCGCAATGTGGGAGGAAACCCTCGCAAACAAGGGGAGAACATACAAACTCCTTTCAGATATTGTCCATGGTGGGATTTGACCCCAGCGCTGCAGGGCTATAGTGCTAACCACTGGTTGTGGCATAGAAACATGATGAGAGCAGTGACCTGTGAAGACGCCCTTGGATAAGAGAATGTAATGTAACATTGTCACCAGCTGATGTTTCATCCAAGTGGAAGGTGAGCGATTCCATGTTTGGAGCAGCATTGTGCATGTCCGGCTCCCGCTCCAGCCACTCTCTATGGAGCTGCCAGAGAAAGCTGAACGCAGCACCTGTTAGTTCCCTAGGGAGTGAATGGAGCGGGGGTCATTGAGCGCACTGCTGCTCCATCCTAAGGCTAGGTTCACACCAACGTATACTAAATCGTTCAGCGTTTCATGCAGGAAAGTGGGGCGATTTGCTTCTCACTTGTCATCCGTTTTTTTACAGCAGCAGCTAATAATTACAGGAACTTTTACTGTTTTTTATCGTACAGAATTGCAATGTGTCCGCAAAGATCGGATGCCATCCTGCGACTCTCTGGGGCATCTGATTTTTTTCATGTACCCATAGATAAAATAGGCGCGTCTCATCCGATTTTCAGAAGAACTAGGGCAGGCTGCGATTGTTTTCACCTGCTGATTCAGTAAGTGACAAGAATCGCTCTCTGCATTGCCGCATTGAATAACATTGGGCTGATTGCTGTCCGTTCCTTCACCCACAGCACCTGGACTTAGGGTAAGTTCACACTGCTGCGTTGTTTTGCTGCTTTTTTATGCTAATTTTCTGCTGCTTTTTAGGGTAAGTTCACTCAGGGCGTTTTTGCTGCTTTTTTTTCTGAAAACCTGATCTTGAAAGGAAAGAAGCTGCGTCAAAAACGTTATTTTAGGTGCGTTTTTGGTGTGTTTCTTTTCTCTTTATCCATGCTAATGTCCTTGGATTTTCAGCAGCAAAAACGCAGCAAATAGTGCTACCTGCGTTTTTGCTGCGTTTTTTTCAAGACCCATTCAACTCAATGGGTTAAAAAAGCTGAAAAAATGCAGCAAAAACGCTGAAAAAAGTGGCATGCTCTATGTCCAAAAAATGCAGCAAAGCACAAAATACTGATCACACAAAAAACCAATGTGTGCGCATGAGATTTCTGAAATCTCATAGGCTTTGCTGGTACTGTAAAAAGCAGCTGAAAATTAGCATATAAAACGCAGCAAAAACGCCCTGTGTGACCTTACCCTTACAGCGTTCCTCCTGCTCGACGGTATCTCTGCACTATGGACCTGGACATATAGCGCTATTCGCCTGTAACTAAGTTGCCCCTGTCTGAAACGCTGCTCTCACCTTGCTGTATCCAGCACATACCTACTACCTACCTACTACGGCAGACTCCCACTATATGGATGCTCAATTGCTCATACAGAGCGTTCCTTCACATCCTGTTCATGTTAAAGAATGTTCTGATGAAGGTCCTACGAGGGACTGAAAACGTTCACCAATAATTTTTGTCTGGATGCACAATAAAAGAAAACTCTATTTTTGCATATACTGAGTGCCAAGTTCATTATTATGTATTGACGGGTTGGATACCTGACTTGGGCACCAACAACACCATAAGCTAATAGTGCCGTGTTTTTCTATATTACCCTTACCGTATTAGCAAAGCCTATGAGATTCCAGAAATCTCATGCACACACATTGGTTTTTTGTGTGATCAGTAGTTTGTGCTTTGCAGTGTTTTTTGGACATAGAGCATGTCACTTCATTCAATGTTTTTCCAGCGCACCGCGGTTCCCACGCTGCCAGAATACAGAGGGGAGCGCTCAGCTGTGATCGGAGGCATAAACTTTATGTCCGATCACTGGTGTCAGAAGATGGGACTACTGCTCCCATGATCTGACACCTACAGCCGCTAATTACAGTGAAAGCAGGAGCAGTGGATGGGAGTTTTCATCTGCCGCTCCTGCGCTATAAATAAATAATAAAAAAAAGCGGCGTAGTTTTCCCCCTATTTTTGATAACCAGCCAGACACAACTCACAGCTGGGCGCTGTAACCCCCAGCTGTTGGCCTCAACAAGGCTAGTTATCAAGAATAGAGGGGTCCTCTTGCTTTTTTTTAAAATTATTTAAATAATTTAAAAAAACGGCGTGGGGTCCCCCCATTTTTGACAACCAGCCTTTCTAAAGCTGACAGCTGGGGCCTGCTATTCTCAGGCTGGTAAGGACCATTGATATAGGCCCCCCATCCTAAAAATAGCAGCCCACTGCTGCCCAGAAAAGGCACATCTATTACATGAGCCAATTCTGGTGCTTTGCCTGGCTCTACCTACTTGCCCTGTAGCTGTGGCAAGTGGGGTAATGAGGGGTTAATGTCACCTTGCTATTGTAAGGTGACATTAAGCTGGCTTAGTAATGGAGAGGCGTCAATAAGACACCTATCCATTACTTATCCTATAGTAATTAAAGGGTTAAATAAACACACACGCAGAAAAAAGTATTTTAATGAAATAAAACACCACACAGTTTTGCAATCTTTTTATTGTTCTGCCTTTCCAAAGCGAAGCCATCTATCTTCTGTAATCTAATATATAAAGCTGAATGTGTGTGTGTGTGTATGTATGTGTGTGTGTGTGTGTGTGTGTGTGTGTGTGTGTGTGTGTGTGTGTGTGTGTGTGTGTGTGTGTGTGTGTGTCCGGGATTGGCATCTGCACCGTCGCAGCTACAGCCACAAATTTTGCACAGTCACACGTCTGGACCCCGAGAGCGTCATAGGCTATGTTGTGAGGCGAAATTTTAACCCCACGCGTTCCAATTCACCAAACAATTTTGCCCCTATCTACATAATGGGGAAAAAGTGAAAGGAAAAGTGTTGGAGGCAAATTGACAGCTGCCAGAGGTGAACAAGGGGGACTTAAAGAATGAGAGCGATGGCACCAAAGAGTATATACCGTACAGTTGCTAAGGTGGGGCCCCGACATGGGATACTCACCACACACGGGGATATGAACACACAAAATGCGCCACACACTACCACGTGCTTGAACACATATACCACCCTCAGCACACATTTCACCACACATACACCAACCTCGCCACATAAAAGTCGAAACACAAAAGTCACCGCTCAAAACTCGCCACGCGAAAAACACGCCACGTGCAAAACTAGGCTCAGGCAAAACTCGCCACACGTGCAAAATTCACCTCATGGAGAACTTGCCACACGCGGAAAAATTGCCACATGCACAAAAGTTGCAACACATGCAAAAGTTGCCTCACACAAAACTTGCACATACTCAAAACGCACCACACATAAAACTCGCCACGCGCAACACTCGCTATGTGCAAAACTTGCTGCACACAACTTGCTACACTAACCTGTCACATGCAACTCGACACAAAAAGTTGCTACACGCATGTCGCCACACAAAACTCATCTCACAAAAGTCGCTACATGCATGTCGCCACACGCAACTCAACACACACAACTTGACAAACGAAACGCGCCCTAAAACACACACAAGTCTGGTATTATCCTTCAAAAATAAAAATCTGATTAATAAGCAGACAAACTACAAGAGCAACAAATGTACCATATAGGAAATACGGCAGCTGTCAGTCACATGACCTGTCTATTATGTGTATGTGTGAGCTAATATATACAGCCAGGGGGAGGGCATCCTGTTGGCTGGGGATTTATCAGGCTGCCAATTTAGCTTACAAATACTGAGGTAAAAATACTGAGCAAATAACGTGTGAATGATGTCTAATACAGGAGGAGATGACACACAGGTATATACTATATACAGAGGAGATGACACACATATATACTATATACAAGAGAGATGACACACAGATATATACTATATACAGGAGGAGATGACACACAGGTATATACTATATACAGGGGAGATGACACACACATATATACTATATATAGGGGAGATGACACAGGTATATACTATATACAGGAGATGACATACAGGTATATACTATATACAGGAGGAGATGACACACACTTATATACTGTATACAGGGGAGATGACATACAGGTACATACTATATACAGGGGAGATGACGCACAGGTATATACTATATACAGGGGAGATGACACACAGGTATATACTATATACAGGGAAGATGACACACAGGTATATACTATACAGGAGGAGATGACACGGGTATATACTATATACAGGGGAGATGACACACAGGTATATACTATATACAGGAGATGACATACAGGTGTATACTATATATAAGGGAGATGACAAACATGTATATACTGAGGGGAAAATGAGAGGTGTGAGGTGAAAATGAAAAGGTGTGAGTGCAAAATGAGAGGAGTGAGGGAAAATAGTGGAGTGATCAGAAAATGACAGATGTGAGGTCAAAATGACAAGTGTTAGGGGGGAATGAGAGGAGTGAGGGGGAAAATGAGAGGAGTGAGGGGGAAAGTGAGAGGTGTGAGGGAGAAAATGAGAGATGTGAAGGGGAAAATGAGAGGCGTGATGGGAAAAAAGAGAAGTGAGGTGCTATAACTATCCACAGATATTTACTATGCCCAGGCAACGCCGGGCTCTTCAGATAGTATGAAAATAAAACAATAAACCAACAGTATAATCCCTATCTATTCTATCAGTCTATTCTATCAATCTATTCTATCTATTCATCCTATCTACAGGAAGTTATTTTTTCTCTGTGTGCACTCAAGTTTATTGGCATGCACAAAGAGAAAAAAAAGAGAATAAAAAACGCACTAAAAACATGGCCAAAAAACGCACCTAAACCTGTGTTTTTGGTGCAGCTTCTCTCCTACCAAGATGTTCTGGTTTTGCTGCAGAAAAAAAAACTGCAGCAAAAACGCCCTGTGTGAACTTACCCTTAAAGTTTGGTTTTGTGAGCGAGCCCCTACACAGATAACACTTCCCCTGTTCTGCCAATCACTGCATTTTCTCAGCATTATAACGCCCACTCATCAATAAGGCTATGCTTATCCTGTGGACAGGTGATAACTTTCACCGGAGAACCCCTTTAAGTAGTGACACATCCCCATGTATCCAGACTGACTTGTCACCCAGCTTTCCCAGGACTCTGAATGACAGCAGCCTTGTGTCTGTCCCCACAGCGGCTGGTACCTGTCTTTTCTAGGCTGCAGAATGCCCCGTGTGACTAGTAGTGCTGGAGGAATCCCGGCTCTCTGTGTAGTCAGTTCTCCGGGAGCCTGTGCGGACACATCTGCCTGGCCATGCCCTGACAATCCTCCATGCTGAAGCTGCGGCTCACTATGGGGGTCCGGGCAGGGGGCTTTCATGCTGTTGGATCTCTGAGTTCTGTCGCTGCTTGAAGACAAGGACAGTGCAGAATAATACGGATAACACAGGAATAAATAATAACAAGGAGGCGTTTGTGTTACCGGCCCTGACCAATACCCCCTGACTGATGTCCCCTGATCGGCCCTGACCGATGTCCCCTGACCGACCCTGTACCTCCATCCTATGTGCCATGCAGAGCAGGAAATGTGGGCGGGGGAAGGGCGGCATGTGCAGGCAGTCACCTGATCAGTGCAGGGGAATGGGCGGAGCTACAGAGGGGGCGTTGTCTCCCACTGAGTGCTTGAGTTCACTTATGCTAATTTAGGTAAGAGAGCAGATGCATTATGGGTGTGATGGTTTCTGCTTCTAGTTACTCTGCAGTCAGGTCTCTGATCCCCCACAATGTATCACAATGTATCACGTCTCACAGGGTCATCATGTGTCACCTCGTGTGATGTCTCCCTAATGTTACACGCAGGGTCCTATCCCCCGGAGGGGCATCACGGCCAGGAAGAGGTTAAGACTATACTTTCAGGGATCATTTCTATAGTGTGTAACTTGAGAAATGTGCTCTAAAGTGTCCAAACTTCCCAACCACGAGGAGGAGCTGTAGTGATCTCTCCTGAGCGTGAAGTGAGCTCTCAGTTCTGCTTCATTGCAGGGGCTGATTGCTGGTGATGATCGTTCTCCTTCTCTGTTACAGGGAGGGCGGAGGGGGAGATCACAAGCTGAGTGGTGGGGTCATATTTTTTTTAAAGTAATAAAAATAGATTCAAGATTTCTGTATTACTGTTATGTTCTCTTAACCCCTTCATGACCCAGCCTATTTTGACCTTAATGACCTTGCCATTTTTTGCAGTGTCCCTTTATGAGGTAATAACTTGGGAACGCTTCAACGGATCCGAACGGTTGTGAGATTTTTTTTTCGTGACATATTGGGTTTCATGTTAGTGGTAAATTTAGGTGAATAATTTTTGCGTTTATTTGTGAAAAAAATGGAAATTTGGCTAAAATTTTGAATTTTTATTGTTAAACCATAGAGTTATGTGACATAAAATAGATAACAAATAACATTCCCCACATGTCTACTTTACATCAGCACAATTTTGGAAACATTTTTTTTTTTTTCTTTTTGCTAAGAAGTTATAAGGCTATGTGCACACGTACAGGTTTTTTCGCGTTTTTTCCCCGCGTTTTTTCGCACTAAAAACGCTATAAAAACTCATTAAAAACGCATACATTATGCATTCTATCATTTACAATGCATTCTGCATGTTTTGTGCACATGGATGCGTTTTTTTCCGCGAAAAAAATGCATCGCGGTAAAAAAAATGAGCATGTTCATTATTTTTGCGGATTTTCTGCGTTTTTCCCGCAATTCATTGCATTTGGGAAAAAACGCACAAAAAACGCACCAAAAACGCGTCAAAATCACGGTAAAAACGCATGCGGATTTCTGGCAGAAATGTCCGGTTTTTGTCAGGAAAATTTCTGCAAGAAATCCTGACGTGTGCACATACCCTAAGGGTTAAAATTTGACCAGCGATTTCTCATTTTTACAACGAAATTTACAAAACCAATTTTTTTAGGGACCACCTCACATTTGAAGTCAGTTTGAGGGGTCTGTATGGCTGAAAATACCCAAAAGTGACACCATTCTAAAAACTGCACCCCTCAAGGTGCACAAAACCACATTCAAGAAGTTTATTAACCCTTCAGGTACTTCACAGCAGCAGAAGCAACATGGAAGGAAAAAATGAACATTTAACTTTTTAGTCACAAAAATGATGTTTTAGCAACAATTTTTTTTTATTTTCCCAAGGGTAAAAAGAGAAATTGGGGGGGGGGAGGGGGTGTGTGGCTATGGAGTGAGAGCAAGTAGACGCGCTCTGGGAGAACTCCTTAATATCCTTTCACCATCCTGCCTATTAGACCCCTTTTATCATTAATATTCCACGGCTGCCGAGACCCATGGAGATATAGAGGCTGCTGGCCCCTAGAGAGGACTGAGACGGTGACGGGGAAGTGCCGGCGAGGGAGGAAGATCGGCGAGGCAGTGGGCCTTACATGTAGTGGCGGCCATCTTCTGAAGGGACACCTTGCAGGCAGTGCGGTGCTGCGAATAACTGCGGCTGGAATCCCTCTCTGATCTCCGGGAGGCACCAGGCGCCGGCAGGTGAGGGCTGCGGGGCTCTGAGGAGAAGGAGACATACCGGCGGTGGGGTCGGCTGTGAGCGGCGGCCATTACTAAAGCGCGCGCTCCTACAGCAGAGGACGTGGCGCAGCCCCTCATTATTACAGCGCGGCTGAAGACCATATACCTGTGCTCCATAGACTAAGGGATAGCGCGGTGTGAGCTCTGAAAGATTGAGCCCCGCGCTCCCATATCAACCATAACTCGGCCAGCTGTGTCTCCAATTGGAGATTATACAGGTCCCCTTGCTGCTATCACCGCTGCACTTGACATTCCCTACTACAGGGACTACCATTAAACCCTCAGCCTACACTTCCTGGCAGTACATTGGTGCTCCCCCTGGACATAGAGGCCCTCAATAACAACGCCATATACTATATACAGCAGCCCTGGTGTGGCCGCGGGACACTGCTGCAGATTTGATTTAGACCGCCTTGCTGTATCATCTACCTGTTAATCATGCAGCGTACAAAAAGCACGTGTGCAGCTGACAAGCTAAAAGAGTTTGCTAGGAGTGATGCCCAGGACAGTGCAAGATCTCTTAGAAATAACTCCTTACAAGCTCAGCGGGGGGAAAATCGTCTTTCTGACAATGTCGATGAGGCTGAGCAAGATGAACTAACTCTTAAGCAAGCATCTGCACAATTAATGCAAGCTTTATCTCTGACTAGAACGTCCCTCTCTGAACAAATAGAGGACATACACACTGAGGTGGGGCGTCTGAGGCAAGACATGCAAGCTATGAAGGGACGTATGGCAGAAGTGGAGACAAGGGTGTCTCAGGTAGAAGACACCATTAAACCTATGGAGGCTAAATTGGCAAAAGTTGCTGGCTCCACTAACGCCTGGAAACAAAAGGCTGATGACCTTGAAAACAGAATGCGTCGAAACAATATTTGCATCATTGGCCTACCGGAACGTACAGAAGGCCAGCAGCCTGAAAAATTCCTGGAGGATTGGCTTAAGTTGTCACTGGGAGATGCATTTTCTCCAATGTTCTCGGTGGAAAGAGCCCATACAGTCCCCACCAAGTCTCTTCCTCCTGGGGCTCCACCCAGACCTTTCCTGGCACGTATTCTTAATTGTAAGGACAGAGATGCTATCCTACGATTGGCATGACAAAAGAGTCCTATCAAGTTCAACGATGCTACAATCTCGATATTTCCAGACTTCTCTGTTGAACTCCAGAAACAGCGGGCAAGATTTGTGGATGTTAAGAAGCAACTCAGAGATAAAAAACATTATCTACTCCATGATATACCCGGCGCGTCTCCGGGTTGTCAGCAATGGCTCCTCCCTGTTCTTCACTGATCCGTCAGAAGCAGCTGATTGGCTGCGTTCCCGTGGAATGTCCAATGGAACAGAACACTGATGTGTTATCGGTTACTTTATGGCTTCTTGGTTGTTGAATTGGAGCTCTCCCTGCGAGCGCTCAACGTACCAACAATACCGGACGCTGGAATCAGCGGGGGTATCCCCAGGTTTATCTGAAGACGGGAGTGTGGATCTATGCTCCTGGATTGTTCAGTTTTTGTTAAGCTGTTACTTTTCTTTCTTGTTAGATTTAACTAGTTTTAGTAGGTATTTGGGTAAGAGCCGCCTCCAAAGCCATTATGACTTCCCATGCGTAATTAGCGGACTTCTCTCACCATCAATGCATACCATGTTTTTAATGGCTGGGTATGGGGTCTGAATTGATATATATGACATGGAACATACGGGGTATTAAGTCACCCCAGAAGAAAATCAAGGTGTTCTCTCAAATTAGACGATATCATCCTCATATTGTGGCCCTTGTAGAGATGCATCTGACCAGAGATACAGCCAGAGGTGTACAGAAACCTTGGGTACAGTGGTATGCTCACGCGTTTCACACTAGCTACTCGAGAGGGGTATCACTATTAGTACACAAAGATGTCCAATGGGAGGCCCGGACGACTCGGCGAGATATAGAGGGACGTTTTGTTTTTGTCCATGCACTAATTAACTCCCGCGAATATGTCATATTATGCATATATAACCCCTCCCCGGCTAACACTTCAGTACTTAAGATGGCAATGAGCTTTGCATTAAGCTACCCAGACGCACATGTTATTTGTATGGGTGACTTCAACTTAGTTATGGACAGTAATTTAGATAGAATGCGATTGGGAGATGGGTCGCCTGGGGAACCTTTGTCTTCTTCTTCTTCCTCGACCCCGACTCAGTTGGCACTGTTCATGGAAGGTAGCGGCTGGATAGATCTATGGAGGATGCATCGCCCCGGGGAGAGGGGATATACCTGCCATTCATCCACTAGAAGTTCCCTCTCTTGCATAGATTATATCTTCGGATCCGGCGACCTAGTGCGGTGGGTGGATAGTGTGGAACACGGTAATAGAGGGACCTCAGACCACAGTCCGATTATTCTTAGACTTGTGTTTGGGACATTAAATAATGGTAGAGTATGGAAATTGAATCCCTTTTGGCTTAAACTAATGGATTCAGACGATAGGACAGTTGACCAGCTGAACTGCTTCATTCAGTCCCACTCAGAACTTCAGAATATTAATTTATTTTGGGATACAATTAAGGCATATCTAAGGGGCTGTCTGTCTTCTACAATCTCATATATTAAAAGGGTAACATTGAGGGAGGACGACGAGATTGAACAACGTTTGAGAAATGCTGAGGCAACATATACAGCTGACCAGACTAATGATAATAGGGTTAAGTGGTTGACTCTGCCAAGACTATACGCCCAACACATAGACACCAAGTCTAAGCGTAAGCTGTTTTTTACGCGACAATCGTACTTTGAAATGGGGAATCAGGCGGGGAAATTTCTGGCTTACTTGGTGCGTCAACACAACACATCTAACCTGATATTACAAATTTGCTCACCGGACGGCTCACTGAATTCCACCACTGAGGGAATACTTCAATGTTTTTATAACTATTATAAGGGGCTGTATGAATCTAAGAGCGGTTTCAGTGTTTCCGATTGTCTGGGATATTTGTCCGATATAACATTCCCTGTGCTGAGTTCCGCCCAGCAGGCCTTTATGGACGCTGAATTTACCCTGGAGGAAGTGGAGCAAGCTATAACAGATATGGCCTCTCGGAAAGCCCCTGGGCCAGACGGCTTTCCTGTAGAGTTGTATAGGAGATACCGGGAGATACTGGCTCCGCTTTTATTGAAAGTATTTAAAGAGATATGGCAGGGAGGGTGTCTACCTGATACTTTTTATGAGGCACATATTATTGTACTTAAGAAGGAGGGGAAAGATCCTTTGGAATGCGGATCCTATCGTCCCTTATCCCTGGTAAACGTGGATTACAAGATCCTTGCTAAGATACTGGCTACCAGGTTGAACTCCATTAAACTAGATATTATACATCCAGATCATACTGGCTTTATGCCCGGTAAGAGCACCTCTATAAATATTAGACGGGTCCAGTCGGTGATTCAGTACAGTTCTTTGTTACCAGACAGTGCCTGGGCATTGGCGTCGCTGGACGCAGCCAAGGCGTTCGACTCACTTGAATGGCCCTTTTTGTCCGCTTGTCTGCAGAAATATGGCTTTGGGGAGAAATTTTTGAAATGGGTTGGTGTGTTGTATCTGAAACCCAAGGCCCGTATAGTTGTCAACGGCTCTATGTCTGAACCTTTTTCACTATATAGGGGAACCCGTCAAGGGTCTCCCCTCTCTCCGGCCCTATTTTCTCTAGCAATAGAGGCGTTGGCTGTGCGTTTGCGCTCAACCCCTGGTATTGATGGTATTAAAATAGCGGACCACACCGACATCATTGGTTTATATGCTGATGATATGATAATATTCATGGATAGGGCAGAAGAAACGTTGCCAAAAATAATTGCTACCATAGATAAATTTAGTGGGTTCTCAGGCCTATATATTAATTGGGATAAATCTGCCCTATTACCTCTATCTCAACTCCCAGCACCCAATCTTAATACTCTTTCTTCACTGCCCATAGTGTCTAAATTTAAGTACCTGGGTATTTACATGTCCCAGCGCAGTGGGTCGGATCTACAGCTCAATGTTCTCCCCCTGTTGGAATACACTAAATTGAAATTTGCATCTTGGAGTAAGCTTCCATTGTCCGTAGTGGGCCGCATTAATCTCATAAAAATGATTTTGCTCCCTAAATTCAACTATTGTCTTCAACATAGTGCAGTAACTGTACCAAAATTCTTCTTCACCAGTTTAAATTCTCACGTTACTTCATTTGTGTGGGGGAAAAGCAGGCCCAAGCTTACACTAGCTACTTTGCAAAGACCTAAACAGGGGGGAGGAGCGGCATTGCCAGATTTTTTCTTATACTATTTGGCGGGACAGGCTAAAGCACTATGTAAATGGATGCCTCATACTATCTCCCTAATTCTGAAAGTCACTTAGTTAGTTCTGTCGGTGCTAGATGTCCGCTGGGTCTTCTGGAATCGGGGAAAATAAGCTCTCCCAGTTTGTTGCCCATGATTCGATTGGCGCGATCCACTTGGAAGAAAATTAAAAAAGTTAC
Source organism: Ranitomeya imitator (assembly GCF_032444005.1). NCBI lineage: Eukaryota > Metazoa > Chordata > Amphibia > Anura > Dendrobatidae > Ranitomeya > Ranitomeya imitator. The sequence goes on from NC_091284.1 coordinate 438,958,173, forward strand.
TGGATTTGGGGACATTGTAGCCGAGATGCCTCTATGGGATAATGGTTATTTCCCGATGCTGGTGAATCACCCATCTACAAAATTTTGGGTTTCCTACGTGGTTCTTTTGATGGGAGACTTATATGATCAGGGGGTTTTTATGTCCTTTGAACAACTACAAAATAAGTATGACCTTCCAAGGTCTCAATTTTTTCGATACCTGCAGCTCAGATCTGCCGTTCAGTCATTTGTCAGGAATGAGGGGATGAACCGTAACATCTCATCTTTACCTCTGATAGGTATTATTAAGTCCCAGGGACCTCAGGGTCTTATCTCGTCCCTATACACATATCTGCTATCAGCGGGAACGAACTCTGTTGTGGATTCGGTGAGAGGCAAATGGGAGGGGCTTATTCCTGATATGCAAAATGAGGAATGGGAGGATATTTTGGAATCCCCCCTCAGAGTCTCCCCATCAGCCAATAATAAGATGACCCAATTATATATAATCCACCAGTCATACTTGACTCCGTTGAGACTTTGTCGGATTTTGTACACATGATATGGCAGTGCCCCATAGTCTCTCATTACTGGAGGGAGGTGACGTCATTATTAGCTTCAATACTGTCAATTTCGATTCCTCTTGAACCCTTAATTTGCCTGTTTGGAGTGTGGGACGAGGAGGCCTGGGAACACTATACGGGGATTTTTCTACGAGAAACACTTTTCTTGGCAAGGAAGTTACTAGCTTTGCGGTGGATGGGGAACTCACCCCCCTCCGTTAGGTCCTGGATTGAGCTGGTAAATGCAGTTGTCCCCTATGAGCGCACTCTTTATCAAAATAGGGGCTGCCCGTATAAGTTCAGCAAAATTTGGGATAGATGGAACGCCTCTCATCTTACTCTGTGACCTGACTAATTGGGAGAAATGTGGTTTACCTGGTCCTTTGATCTGCAAATATTGCGCAATGGAAAGGGAACAAAAATAAATAATGTATTCAACTTTTGTTAAGTGGTGGCTTAGTAGTTCTGGAGGCTAAAGGTACCTTCACACATAACGATATTGTTAACGATATCGTTGCTATTTGTGACGTAGCAACGATATCGTTAATGAAATCGTTCTGTGTGACAGCGACCAACGATCAGGCCCCTGCTGGGAGATCGTTGGTCGCTGAACAAAGTCCAGAACTTTATTTCGTCGCTGGACTCCCTGGAGACATCGCTGGATCGGCGTGACACCGATCCAGCGATGTCTTCACTGGTAACCAGGGTAAACATCGGGTAACTAAGCGCAGGGCCGCGCTTAGTAACCCGATGTTTACCCTGGTTACCATGCTAAAAGTAAAAAAAAACAAACACTAGATACTTACCTACAGCCGTCTGTCCTCCAGCGCTGTGCTCTGCACTCCTCCTGTACTGTCTGTGAGCCGGAAAGCAGAGCGGTGACGTCACCGCTCTGCTTTCCGGCTCACAGACAGTACAGAAGGAGAGCAGAGAAGCAGAGCGCAGCGCTGGAGGACAGACAGCGGTAGGTAAGTATCTAGTGTTTGTTTTTTTTTACTTTTAGCATGGTATCCAGGGTAAACATCGGGTTACTAAGCGCGGCCCTGCGCTTAGTTACCCGATGTTTACCCTGGTTACCGGCATCGTTGGTCGCTGGAGAGCTGTCTGTGTGACAGCTCTCCAGCGACCAAACAGCGACGCTGCAGCGATCCGGATCGTTGTCGGTATCGCTGCAGCGTCGCTTAATGTGAAGGGGCCTTTAGTTTGGTTGTAGTTTAAGAACCCTATGTTCTGACTGTTTCATAATTTAGCACATACGTTTTCTCTATGTGAAATGATTGGCATATGTATGTTTTGTCTTTTTCAATCCCTGTAATGTAACCACGCAGATTAATGATAAGGACAAATATGTATGCTGTAATTTTATTCTATGTTTAATAAATAAACGAATTAAAAAAAAAAAAAAAAAAGAGAAATTGGACCACAAATGTTATTGTACAATTTGTCCTGAGTACGCCGATACCTCACATGTGGGGGAGAACTACTGTTTGGGCACACGACAGGGCTCGGAAGGGAAGGAGCGCCATTTGACTTTTTCAATGAAAAATTGGCTCCAATCTTTAGCGGACACCATGTCGCGTTTGGAGAGCCCCTGAGTGCCTAAACATTGGAGCTCCCCCACATGTGACCCGTTTAGCCTTAATTTTTTCATTTTCACATAGGCAACAGGATAAAATGGATCCTAAAATGTGTTGGGCATGTTCTCCTGAGTACACCGATACCTCATATATGGTCACAAACCACTGTTTGTGCACACGGCAAGGCTCGGCAAGGCTCGGAAAGGAAAGAACGCCATTTGACTTTTGAATGAAAAATTAGCTCCAATCATTAACGGACACCATGTTGCGTTTGGAGAGCCCCTGTGTGCCTAAACATTGGAGCTCCCCCACATGTGACCCCATTTTGGAAACTAGACCCCCCAAGGAACTTATCTAGTTGCATAGTGAGCACTTTGAACCCCCAGGTGCTTCACAAATTGATCCAAAAAAATGAAAAAGTACTTTTTTTCCACAAAAAAATTAATTTAGCCTCAATTAGTTCATTTCTACATGGGCAACAGAATAAAATGTATCCTATAATTTATTGGGCAATTTCTCCTAAGTTCACTGATACCTCACATGTTGGGGTAAACTACTCTTTGGGCACATGGCAGGGCTCGGAAAGGAAGGAACGCCATTTGACTTTTTGAATGAAAAATTAGCTCCAATCGTTAGCGGACACCATGTCGCGTTTGGAGAGCCCCTGTGTGCCTAAACATTGGAGGTCCCCCACATGTGACCCCATTTTGGAAACTAGACCTCCCATGGAAGATGTGCGGTGACCAATTTAAACCCTCAAGTGCTTCACAGAAGTTTATAACGCAGAGCCGTGAAAATAAAAAATCATTTTTCTTTCCTCCAAAATTATTTTTTAGCCTGCAATTTTTTATTTTCACAAGAGTAACAGGAGAAATTGGACCCAAAAAGTTGTAGTCCAGTTTGTCCTGAGTACAAATCGCTCTGATTGGCAGTTTCACTTTCAACAGCCAATCAGAGCGATCGTAGCCACGGGGGGGTTTGGTAGGGGAGGGTGAAGCCATCCCCCCTGGGCTGAAGTACCACTCCCCATGTCCCTGCAGATCGGGTGAAATTGGAGTTAACCCTTTCACCCGATCTGCAGGGACGCGATCCCTCCATGACGCCACATAGGCGTCACAGGTCGGATTGGCACCGACTTTCATGACGCCTACGTGGTGTCAAAGGTCGGGAAGGGGTTAAGGATTGTTGATCACTAAATATCAGCTTTCTGTTTACTGTATTAAAGTAGTATCTATTTTATGTTTTTTTTAGTATCTACTTAATTGAATACTTTTTATAGGATACATTTTACTGAATATTAGCTTTCTTTTTTATTAAAGATGTTAAGGACAAGAATAATAAAATCTTTACAAAATATGATTTAAAAGTTGCCCAATAAACAGATATGTATGGGGTATTATGTCACGACTCCACCGTTGCTCCGGTTTGTAGTAGAGTGTCCAATCATCTTCCGGTAATATGAGAAATTATGATTGCAGTGGTCATCATTTTACTCTGGGTGGCATCCTTGGATTTAGGATAAAGTCCTGGTGTCAAAAAGGCCTGAGGGCATTCCATTTAGGCCAGAGACTAGATGTCCATGTGAAGAACAATGGCTTCTAATCACCTCCACATGGAATGTGTGTCAAAGAGAAGACATTCAGTTCTGGAGCAATAGCTGATACTGCCAACACCACAGGGGCTATGTGTCCTCCAAGAGGTTGGAGACACAATGGCCATCTACAATGTAGATTCTCTTTATTCTCTTAAAAGAATGGAGGACTGCACACCCCGGGAACTTGTGCGACCACATTTTACAGCTGATGGTCAATTCCTTTGATGTAAGTCTAAAGGTACCTTCACACATAACAATATCGTTAACGATATCGTTGCTTTTTGTGACGTAGCAACGATATCATTAAGGAAATCGTTCTGTGTGACAGCGACCAACGATCCAGAAAGTCCAGAACTTTATTTCGTCGCTGGACTCCCTGCAGACATCGCTGGATCGGCGTGTGTGACACCGATCCAGCGATGTCTTCACTGGTAACCAGGGTAAACATCGGGTTACTAAGCGCAGGGCCGCGCTTAGTAACCCGGTGTTTACCCTGGTTACCAGCGTAAAAGTAAAAAAAACAAACACTACATACTTACCTACCGCTGTCTGTCCCCGGCGCTGTGCTTCTCTGCACTCCTCCTTCACTGACTGTGAGCACAGCGGCCGGAAAGCAGAGCGGTGACGTCACCGCTCTGCTTTCCGGCTGACCGACGCGGCCCTGCGCTTAGTAACCCGATGTTTACCCTGGTTACCGGCATCGTTGGTCGCTGGAGAACTGTCTGTGTGACAGCTCTCCAGCGACCAAACAGCGACGCTGCAGCGGCGCCTTGAATACTCACCCTGCCTGCTCCAGCGATGGTCTCGGCGTCTGCACTGCACGAGCGGTCACGTGACACCGCTCATTAAGATCATGAATATGCGCATATTCATGATCTTAATGAACGGTGTCACATGACCGCTCAAGCAGGAAGAAGGTGCTGCGCCGGCGCCGCCGCCTGGAGTCGGGACAGAGCGCGAGGGATGTCGGCACGGCCGTGCAGTGGGAAGACAGGTGAGTATGAGGGACGGGGGGACGGGGGAACGGGGGGGGGGGGAATGAAGGAGGGTATAAGCCGGCGCGCCGAGCAGGAGCAGAGAGATAAGCCTGCATACAGGGGGGAATATGAGCCATGCAGGGGGGATATGAGCCATGCAGGGGGGAATATGAGCCATGCAGGGGGGGATATAAGCCATGCAGGGGGGAATATGAGCCATGCAGGGGGGGATATGAGCCATGGGGATATGAGCCATGCAGGGGGGAATATGAGCCATGCAGGGGGGGATATAAGCCATGCAGGGGGGAATATGAGCCATGCAGGGGGGGATATGAGCCATGCAGGGGGGAATATGAGCCATGCAGGGGGGGATATGAGCCATGCAGGGGGGAATATGAGCCATGCAGGGGGGAATATGAGCCATGCATACAGGAGGGGTAATATGAGCTATGTATATGGGATAGGAGGGAGATGAGCCATGCATACAGGAGGGGGGTCATTATACAGTATGGAGCATCATGTGTGGCCGTTATACAGTATGGAGCATCATGTGTGGCCGTTATACAGTATGGAGCATCATTTGTGGTCATTATACAGTATTGAGCATTATGTGGGATCATTATACAGTATGGAGCATCATGTGTAGCCATTATACAGTATGGAGCACCATGTGTGACCATTATACAGTATGGAGCATCATGTGTGGCCGTTATATAGTATGGAGCATCATTTGTGGTCATTATACAGTATGGAGCATCATGTGTGGCCGTTATACAGTATGGAGCATCATTTGTGGTCATTATACAGTATTGAGCATTATGTGTGGCCATTATACAGTATTGAGCATTATGTGGGATCATTATACAGTATGGAGCATCATGTGCGGCCGTTATACAGTATGGAGCATCATGTGTGGTCATTATACAGTATGGAGCATTATGTGGGATCATTATACAGTATGGAGCATCATGTGCGGCCGTTATACAGTATTGAGCATCATTTGTGGTCATTATACAGTATTGAGCATCATGTGTGGTCATTATACAGTATGGAGAACTGTGTGGCCGTTATACACTATGGAGCATCATGTGTGGTGGCCGTTATACAGTATTGAGCATCATGTGCGGTCATTATACAGTATGGAGCATCATGTGCGGCCATTATACAGTATGGAGCACTGTGTGGCCATATTTTTTTGTTTATAATTATTGTATATAAAACAGTGTGATCAGCAGTGCTAAATGGCTGCGGTTGGGACGTGGATATGGGTGTGACTAGTTGTGAAATGGGTCTAGTCAGAGGCGTGGCTTAAAATTTGCCGCAAACTTTATACCTCCTTCCCTTCTTCAAAAGTTGGGAGGTATGGTACCACATTTGCCAGATCACGGCAAGTGCCGCAAATCCCATAGAGAATGACTGAGGCCGAACGCAGTGTTGCCATAAGTGATCCGTTACGCGGCAGATGCAGAAAAACTGCCCGATCTGCTGCAAAAGGCGACTTTCACATCAGCGATTTTTGCCAAAGTCACTGCCGATAGTGTCATACTCACCAAAAGGGGAGGCAGCGCTAAAAGTGCCTAGGGCAGCAGAAACTCTAAATACGGCCCTGGGGGGCTACATTATATTCTGTGGGGGGACTGCATTATACTCAAGGTACTATATTATATTATGGGGGCTACATCATACTATATGAGGGGTTACAGTATACTCTATGGGGGGCTGCATTATATTCTGTGGTGGGGCTGCATTATTCTCTCAGGGGACTACATAATATTATGGGGGCTACATCATACTATATGAGGGGGCTACAGTATACTCTATGGGGGGGCTGCATTATATTCTGTGGTGGAACTGCATTCTCTCAGGGGACTACATTATATTCTGTGCTGGGTGGCATTATACTATATGAGGGGGGGCTGCATTATACCCTATGGGGGTGCTACATTATATTCTATGGTGGGGACTGTGTCATACCTGAGAGGGTTGCATTATATTTTGTGGGGTGCTGCATTATATTCTATGAGAGGGGACTGCATTATATTTTATGAGGGGGCTACATTATATTCTGTGAGGGGGCTACCCCAACCCTTGCTACATTATTAAGATGTGAACTACCTTATATTATACCCTGATATTAGCGCTTTTTACCGCACAATTGGTGGTCTTGTATCTATTTCTATGTAGCTACATAGTGGGCCCCAAGAATGATTTTCTCTGGTGGGCCCAAGGTGCTCCAGTCCGACGCTGGACATCTGTGATCTGGAGGATTATGGGGCCGTTATACAAGTATAGAAGCTTCTATAGGGTCACTATGTGTCAGGGGTGATGTCTCCCTAATGTTACACACAGGGTCCTATCCCCCGGAGGGGCATCACGGCCAGGAAAAGGTTAAGACTATACTTTCAGGGATAATTTCTATAGTGTGTAACTTGAGAAATGTGCTCTAAAGTGTCCAAACTTCCCAACCACGAGGAGGAGCTGTAGTGATCTCTCCTGAGCGTGAAGTGAGCTCTCAGTTCTGCTTCATTGCAGGGGCTGATTGCTGGTGATGATCGTTCTCCTTCTCTGTTACAGGGAGGGCGGAGGGGGAGATCACAAGCTGAGTGGTTGGGTTATGTTTTTTCTAAAGTAATAAAAGTAGATTAACCCCTTCATGACCCAGCCTATTTTGACCTTAAAGACCTTGCCGTTTTTTGCAATTCTGACCAGTGTCCCTTTATGAGGTAATAACTCAGGAACGCTTCAACGGATCCTAGTGGTTCTGAGATTGTTTTTTCGTGACATATTGGGCTTCATGTTAGTGGTAAATTTAGGCCGATAATTTTTGCGTTTATTTCTAAAAAAATCGGAAATTTGGCGAAAATTTTGAAAATTTCGCAATTTTCTAATTTTTAATTTTTATTCTGTAAAACCAGAGAGATATGTGACACAAAATAGTTAATAAATAACATTTCCCACATGTCTACTTTACATCAGCACAATTTTGGAACCAAAATTATTTTTTGCTAGGAAGTTATAAGGGTTAAAATTTGACCAACGATTTCTCATTTTTACAACAAAATTTACAAAACCATTTTTTTAGGGACCACCTCACATTTGAACTCACTTTGAGGGGTCTATATGAGAGAAAATACCCAAAAGTGACACCATTCTAAAAACTGCACCCCTCAAGGTGCTCAAAACCACATTCAAGTAGTTTATTAACCCTTCAGGTGTTTCACAGCAGCAGAAGCAACATGGAAGGAAAAAATGAACATTTAACTTTTTAGTCACAACAATGTTCTTTTAGCAACATTTTTTTTATTTTCCTAAGGGTAAAAGGAGAAACTCAACCCTAAAAGTTGTTGTCCAATTTGTCCTGAGTACGCTGAAACCTCATATGTGGGGGGAACCACTGTTTGGGCGCACGGCAGGGCTCGGAAGGGAAGGAGCACCATTTGACTTTTTGAATGAAAAATTAGCTCCCATCTTTAGCGGACACCATGTCGCATTTGGAGAGCCCCTGTGTGCCTAAACATTGGAGCTCCCCCACATGTGACCCCATTTTGGAAACTAGACCACCCAAGGAACTTATCTAGATGCATATTGAGCACTTTGAACCCCCAGGTGCTTTACAAATTGATCCATAAATATGAAAAAGTACTTTTTTTTCACAAAAATTTTATTTTAGTCTCAATTTTTTCCATTTTCACATAGGCATCAGGCTAAAATGGATGCTAAAATTTGTTGGGCAATTTCTCCTGAGTACACTGATATCTCACATGTGGGGGTAAACCACTGTTTGGGCGCACGGCAAGGCTCAGAAGGGAAGGTGCGCCATTTGACTTTTTGAATGGAAAATTAGCTCCAATCTTTAGCGGACACCATGTCGCGTTTGGAGAGACCCTGTGTGCCTAAACATTGGAGCTCCCCCACAAGTGACCCGATTTTGGAAACTAGACCACCCAAGGAACTTATCTAGATGCATATTGACCACTTTGAACCCCCAGGTGCTTCACAAATTGATCCATAAAAATGAAAACTTACTTTTTTTTCACAAAAATTTTATTTTAGCTTCAATTTTTTCCATTTTTGCATGGGCATCAGGATAAAATGGATGCTAAAATTTGTTGGGCAATTTCTCCTGAGTACACCGATATCTCACATGTGGGGGTAAACCACTGTTTGGGCGCACGGCAAGGCTCAGAAGGGAAGGAGCGCCATTTGACTTTTTGAATGGAAAATTAGCTCCAATCTTTAGCGGACACCATGTCACGTTTGGAGAGCCCCTGTGTGCCTAAACATTGGAGCTCCCCCACATGTGACCCCATTTTGGAAACTAGACCACCCAAGGAACTTATCTAGATGCATATTGAGCACTTTGAACCCCCAGGTGCTTCACAAATTGATCCATAAAAATGAAAACGTACTTTTTTTTCACAAAAATTTTATTTTAGCTTCAATTTTTTCCATTTTCACATGGGCATCAGGAAAAAATGGATGCTAAAATTTGTTGGGCAATTTCTCCTGAGTACACCGATATCTCACATGTGGGGGTAAACCACTGTTTGGGCGCACGGCAAGGCTCAGAAGGGAAGGAGCGCCATTTGACTTTTTGAATGGAAAATTAGCTCCAATCTTTAGCGGACACCATGTCGCGTTTGGAGAGACCCTGTGTGCCTAAACATTGGAGCTCCCCCACAAGTGACCCCATTTTGGAAACTAGACCACCCAAGGAACTTATCTAGATGCATATTGACCACTTTGAACCCCCAGGTGCTTCACAAATTGATCCATAAAAATGAAAACGTACTTTTTTTTCACAAAAATTTTATTTTAGCTTCAATTTTTTCCATTTTTGCATGGGCATCAGGATAAAATGGATGCTAAAATTTGTTGGGCAATTTCTCCTGAGTACACCGATATCTCACATGTGGGGGTAAACCACTGTTTGGGCGCACAGCAAGGCTCAGAAGGGAAGGAGCGCCATTTGACTTTTTGAATGGAAAATTAGCTCCAATCTTTAGCGGACACCATGTCACGTTTGGAGAGCCCCTGTGTGCCTAAACATTGGAGCTCCCCCACATGTGACCCCATTTTGGAAACTAGACCACCCAAGGAACTTATCTAGATGCATATTGAGCACTTTGATCCCCCAGGTGCTTCACAAATTGATCCATAAAAATGAAAACGTACTTTTTTTTCACAAAAATTTTATTTTAGCTTCAATTTTTTCCATTTTCACATGGGCATCAGGAAAAAATGGATGCTAAAATTTGTTGGGCAATTTCTCCTGAGTACACCGATATCTCACATGTGGGGGTAAACCACTGTTTGGGCGCACGGCAAGGCTCAGAAGGGAAGGAGCGCCATTTGAGTTTTTGAATGGAAAATTAGCTCCAATCTTTAGCGGATACCATGTCGCGTTTGGAGAGCCCCTGTGTGCCTAAACATTGGAGCTCCCCCACATGTGACCCCATTTTGGGAACTAGACCACCCAAGGAACTTATCTAGATGCATATTGAGCACTTTGAACCCCCAGGTGCTTCACAAATTGATCCATAAAAATGAAAACGTACTTTTTTTTCACAAAAATATTATTTTAGCCTCAATTTTTTCCATTTTCACATGGGCATCAGGATAAAATGGATGCTAAAATTTGTAGAGCAATGTCTTCTGAGTACACCGATATCTCACATGTGGGGGTAAACCACTGTTTGGGCGCACGGCAAGGCTCAGAAGGGAAGGAGCGCCATTTGACTTTTTGAATGGAAAATTAGCTCCCATCTTTAGCGGACACCATGTCGCATTTGGAGAGCCCCTGTGTGCCTAAACATTGGAGCTTCCCCACATGTGACCCCATTTCGGAAACTAGACCGCCCAAGGAACTTATCTAGATGCATATTGAGCACTTTGAACCCCCAGGTGCTTCACAAATTGATCCATAAAAATGAAAACGTACTTTTTTTTCACAAAAATTTTATATTAGCCTCAATTTTTTCCATTTTCACATGGGCATCAGGATAAAATGGATGCTAAAATTTGTAGAGCAATTTCTTCTGAGTACACCGATATCTCACATGTGGGGGTAAACCACTGTTTGGGCGCACGGCAAGGCTCAGAAGGGAAGGAGCGCCATTTGACTTTTTGAATGGAAAATTAGCTCCCATCTTTAGCGGACACCATGTCGCATTTGGAGAGCCCCTGTGTGCCTAAACATTGGAGCTCCCCCACATGTGACCCCATTTTGGAAACTAGACCACCCAAGGAACTTATCTAGATGCATATTGAGCACTTTGAACCCCCAGGTGCTTTACAAATTGATCCATAAATATGAAAAAGTACTTTTTTTTCACAAAAATTTTATTTTAGTCTCAATTTTTTCCATTTTCACATAGGCATCAGGCTAAAATGGATGCTAAAATTTGTTGGGCAATTTCTCCTGAGTACACTGATATCTCACATGTGGGGGTAAACCACTGTTTGGGCGCACGGCAAGGCTCAGAAGGGAAGGTGCGCCATTTGACTTTTTGAATGGAAAATTAGCTCCAATCTTTAGCGGACACCATGTCGCGTTTGGAGAGACCCTGTGTGCCTAAACATTGGAGCTCCCCCACAAGTGACCCCATTTTGGAAACTAGACCACCCAAGGAACTTATCTAGATGCATATTGACCACTTTGAACCCCCAGGTGCTTCACAAATTGATCCATAAAAATGAAAACGTACTTTTTTTTCACAAAAATTTTATTTTAGCTTCAATTTTTTCCATTTTTGCATGGGCATCAGGATAAAATGGATGCTAAAATTTGTTGGGCAATTTCTCCTGAGTACACCGATATCTCACATGTGGGGGTAAACCACTGTTTGAGCGCACGGCAAGGCTCAGAAGGGAAGGAGCGCCATTTGACTTTTTGAATGGAAAATTAGCTCCAATCTTTAGCGGACACCATGTCGCGTTTGGAGAGCCCCTGTGTGCCTAAACATTGGAGCTCCCCCACATGTGACCCCATTTTGGAAACTAGACCACCCAAGGAACTTATCTAGATGCATATTGAGCACTTTGAACCCCCAGGTGCTTCACAAATTGATCCATAAAAATGAAAACGTACTTTTTTTTCACAAAAATTTTATTTTAGCTTCAATTTTTTCCATTTTCACATGGGCATCAGGAAAAAATGGATGCTAAAATTTGTTGGGCAATTTCTCCTGAGTACACCGATATCTCACATGTGGGGGTAAACCACTGTTTGGGCGCACGGCAAGGCTCAGAAGGGAAGGAGCGCCATTTGAGTTTTTGAATGGAAAATTAGCTCCAATCTTTAGCGGACACCATGTCGCGTTTGGAGAGCCCCTGTGTGCCTAAACATTGGAGCTCCCCCACATGTGACCCCATTTTGGAAACTAGACCACCCAAGGAACTTATCTAGATGCATATTGAGCACTTTGAACCCCCAGGTGCTTCACAAATTGATCCATAAAAATGAAAACGTACTTTTTTTTCACAAAAATATTATTTTAGCCTCAATTTTTTCCATTTTCACATGGGCATCAGGATAAAATGGATGCTAAAATTTGTAGAGCAATGTCTTCTGAGTACACCGATATCTCACATGTGGGGGTAAACCACTGTTTGGGCGCACGGCAAGGCTCAGAAGGGAAGGAGCGCCATTTGACTTTTTGAATGGAAAATTAGCTCCCATCTTTAGCGGACACCATGTCGCATTTGGAGAGCCCCTGTGTGCCTAAACATTGGAGCTTCCCCACATGTGACCCCATTTCGGAAACTAGACCGCCCAAGGAACTTATCTAGATGCATATTGAGCACTTTGAACCCCCAGGTGCTTCACAAATTGATCCATAAAAATGAAAACGTACTTTTTTTTCACAAAAATTTTATATTAGCCTCAATTTTTTCCATTTTCACATGGGCATCAGGATAAAATGGATGCTAAAATTTGTAGAGCAATTTCTTCTGAGTACACCGATATCTCACATGTGGGGGTAAACCACTGTTTGGGCGCACGGCAAGGCTCAGAAGGGAAGGAGCGCCATTTGACTTTTTGAATGGAAAATTAGCTCCCATCTTTAGCGGACACCATGTCGCATTTGGAGAGCCCCTGTGTGCCTAAACATTGGAGCTCCCCCACATGTGACCCCATTTTGGAAACTAGACCACCCAAGGAACTTATCTAGATGCATATTGAGCACTTTGAACCCCCAGGTGCTTCACAAATTGATCCATAAATATGAAAAAGTACTTTTTTTTCACAAAAATTTTATTTTAGTCTCAATTTTTTCCATTTTCACATGGGCATCAGGCTAAAATTGATGCTAAAATTTGTTGGGCAATTTCTCCTGAGTACACTGATATCTCACATGTGGGGGTAAACCACTGTTTGGGCGCACGGCAAGGCTCAGAAGGGAAGGAGCGCCATTTGACTTTTTGAATGGAAAATTAGCTCCCATCTTTAGCGGACACCATGTCGCATTTGGAGAGCCCCTGTGTGCCTAAACATTGGAGCTCCCCCACATGTGACCCCATTTTGGAAACTAGACCACCCAAGGAACTTATCTAGATGCATATTGAGCACTTTGAACCCCCAGGTGCTTCACAAATTGATCCATAAATATGAAAAAGTACTTTTTTTTCACAAAAATTTTATTTTAGTCACAATTTTTTCCATTTTCACATGGGCATCAGGCTAAAATTGATGCTAAAATTTGTTGGGCAATTTCTCCTGAGTACACTGATATCTCACATGTGGGGGTAAACCACTGTTTGGGCGCACGGCAAGGCTCAGAAGGGAAGGAGCGCCATTTGACTTTTTGAATGGAAAATTAGCTCCAATCTTTAGCGGACACCATGTCGTGTTTGGAGAGACCCTGTGTGCCTAAACATTGGAGCTCCCCCACAAGTGACCCCATTTTGGAAACTAGACCACCCAAGGAACTTATCTAGATGCATATTGAGCACTTTGAACCCCCAGGTGCTTCACAAATTGATCCATAAAAATGAAAACGCACTTTTTTTTCACAAAAATTTTATTTTAGCTTCAATTTTTTCCATTTTCACATGGGCATCAGGATAAAATGGATGCTAAAATTTGTTGGGCAATTTCTCCTGAGTACACTGATGTCTCACATGTGGGGGTAAACCACTGTTTGGGCGCACGGCAAGGCTCAGAAGGGAAGGAGCGCCATTTGAGTTTTTGAATGGAAAATTAGCTCCAATCTTTAGCGGACACCATGTCGCGTTTGGAGAGCCCCTGTGTGCCTAAACATTGGAGCTCCCCCACATGTGACCCCATTTTGGAAACTAGACCACCCAAGGAACTTATCTAGATGCATATTGAGCACTTCGAACCCCCAGGTGCTTCACAAATTGATCCATAAAAATGAAAACGTACTTTTTTTCACAAAAATTTTATTTTAGCCTCAATTTTTTCCATTTTCACATGGGCATCAGGATAAAATGGATGCTAAAATTTGTAGAGCAATTTCTTCTGAGTACACCGATATCTCACATGTGGGGGTAAACCACTGTTTGGGCGCACGGCAAGGCTCAGAAGGGAAGGAGCGCCATTTGACTTTTTGAATGGAAAATTAGCTCCCATCTTTAGCGGACACCATGTCGCGTTTGGAGAGACCCTGTGTGCCTAAACATTGGAGCTCCCCCACAAGTGACCCCATTTTGGAAACTAGACCACCCAATGAACTTATCTAGATGCATATTGACCACTTTGAACCCCCAGGTGCTTCACAAATTGATCCATAAAAATGAAAACGTACTTTTTTTCACAAAAATTTTATTTTAGCCTCAATTTTTTCCATTTTCACATGGGCATCAGGATAAAATGGATGCTAAAATTTGTTGAGCAATTTCTCCTGAGTACACCGATATCTCACATGTGGGGGTAAACCACTGTTTGGGCGCACGGCAAGGCTCAGAAGGGAAGGAGCGCCATTTCACTTTTTGAATGGAAAATTAGCTCCATTCATTAGCGTACACCATGTTGCGTATGGAAGGTTGGTGTGTGTGGTATAGTATTCACCACACACACCAACCTGACGTACACTATACCAAACTACACACCACCCTGACGTACACTACGCCATACACACCAACCTGACACACTACGTCAGGTTGGAGTGTGTGGTGTAGTGTACGCCAGGTTGGAGTGTGTGGTGTAGTGTACGTCAGGTTGGTGTGTGTGGTGTAGTGTGCACCATACACACACACCAACCTGACGTACACTATACCACACCACACACCAACCTCATGTACACTACGCCATACACACCAACCTGACACACTACGTCAGGTTGGAGTGTGTGGTGTAGTGTACGTGAGGTTGGGGTGTGGTGTAGTGTACGTCAGGTTGGGGTGTCTGGTGTAGTGTACACCATACACACACCAACCTGACGTACACTATACCACACCACACACCAACCTGACGTACACTACGCCATACACACCAACCTGACACACTACGTCAGGTTGGAGTGTGTGGTGTAGTGTACGTCAGGTTGGAGTGTGTGGTGTAGTGTACGTCAGGTTGGGGTGTGTGGTGTAGTGTACACCATACACACACACCAACCTGACGTACACTATACCACACCACACACCAAACTGACGTACACTATGCCATACACACCAACCTGACACACTACGTCAGGTTGGAGTGTGTGGTGTAGTGTACGTCAGGTTGGGGTGTGGTGTAGTGTACGTCAGGTTGGGGTGTGTGTGTGGTGTTGTGTATATCAGCCTGGTGTGGGTGAGTTCTGTAGGGGAATGTCAGGATGTGTTTAGTCCACGGACGTGTGATGAATTCTGAAGCATTCATTCAAACACAGTCCAGGTTTGTCAGGACACGTTTCACATTGGAAACAAGTTTCCCTTCTTATCCCCCTTTTATAGCACACCCGGCACCTTTTTTTTGCTCTCCCCTCACAAGGAAAATGTTGCCCTGGTACCATACGGGAGACTTGAGTTCCAGGGGTGCTGGGGCCCGCTCCTTCCTCGCCTCCAAACATTAGGGCCTTTATCACCGCCTCCTGGAACTGAAGGAAGGTGTTGTTGGTCTTGCCTGCACATCGTGATAGCACGTATGCGTTATACAGTGCCATTTGCACGATGTGCACAGCCAGTTTTTTATATCACACCTTCGTCTTCCGCATGGCACTATAGGGCTGGAGGACTTGATCAGAAAGATCAACTCCCCCCATGTGTTTGTTGTACCCCAGGGCACAGTCCGGTTTGTGGACCTGTGCTGGGGTACCTCGAACAGTGGTGGCCGTTGTGCCGGGACCATGGATTGTGGTCAAGAAAAAGACGTCCCTTTTGTCTTGGAACTTGACCACAAGCATGTTGCCGCTACATTGGGCCCGGCTCTCACCCTTTGGGAGAGCCTGCTCAATTAGCGGCAAAGGGAGACCCCTCTTGTTTCTGCGCACGGTACCGCAAGCGACGGTAGCTCTGGCAGAGAGGGATTGAAAGAGTGGGATGCTTGTATAAAAGTTATCAACGTACAGATGGTAACCTTTATCAAGCAGTGGGTGGACCAAATCCCACACTATTTTCCCACTCACCCTCAGAGCAGGTGGACAATCTGGGGGCTGGATACTGCTGTCCTTTCTTTGATAAACTCTAAAGCTGAGAGTGTACCCTGAGGTACTCTCACAGATCTTGTAGAGTTTTATCCCGTACCTCACCCTTTTGCTGGGCAGGTACTGACGGAACTGAAGCCTCCCTTTGAAGTGGATGAGGGATTCATCCACACAAATTTCCCTTTGGGGAATGTACACTTCAGCAAACTTGTTGCTGAAGTGTTCGATGACCGGCCGAATTTTGAACAGTCTATCAAAATTCGGGTCATCGCGAGGAAGGATGTCCGTGTTGTCCCTAAAGTGGAGAAATTTATGAATCGCCTCAAAACGTTTGCGAATCATAACCATGCCATATATTGGAGTTTGATATAAAATATCAGTACTCCAGTATTGGCGAATTTCTGGTTTCTTCACAATCCCCATGTGAAGTACCAGTCCCCAATATTTCATCATTTCTACGGAGTCAACGGGATTCCAAGTAGTAAATGATGAACTTGGGTTTTCGGCAAAAAATTGCAGGGCGTACAAATTTATTTGCTCCACCATGAGACTGACGATTGACTCCGAGAAAAAGACTTTGAAAAAGTCTATCTCCCGGAGGTTGGCAGTCTCAAATTGGATTCCTGATTGGGGAATGAAATCAGGAATCCGTGGAGTAAAATTTTCAGGGACGGGGGTCCAGACGGGGGCACTAGTGCTAGCTTGGGCGTGGCTAGCACTAGGTTGGGGGTTACTTCCACTTGGCTCCGGCTCTCCTCCCCTGGGCTCCGGCTCTCCTCCCCTGGGCTCCGGACGATTTCTCGACCTGCGACATCTTGGGGGTGGCGAGTCGGTGTCACTAGAGGAGGAAGAGTGGGAGGAATACAGAAAAGTGGGGTCCTCTCCCTCACTATCAGCTTCGGAGGCAAGAAAGGAATATGCCTCCTCAGCTGTGTACAGCCTTTGTGACTGGGATGAGCGGGACATTGTGTGTGTGGTGTGTGTAAAAAACTAAACTTTATTATAGTGTGCGTGTGTGTGTGCGAGTGTTTGGTGAAATTTTCTACTGCAGGAGGGGGCTGCCAGGCGTGGGGGCGGCTGCCAGGCGCGGGGGCGGCTGTCAGGCGCGGGGGCGGCTGTCAGGAGCGGGGGCGGCTGTCAGGAGCGGGGGCGGATGTCAGGAGCGGGGGCGGCTGTCAGGAGCGGAGGCGGCTGTCAGGAGCGGAGGCGGCTGTCAGGAGCGGGGGCGGATGTCAGGAGCGTGGGCGGCTATCAGGAGCGTGGGCGGCTATCAGGCGGGGGGGCGGCTGTCAGGAGCGGGGGCGGATGTCAGGAGCGGGGGCGGATGTCAGGAGCGGGGGCGGCTGTCAGGAGCGGAGGCGGCTGTCAGGAGCGGAGGCGGATGTCAGGAGCGGGGGCGGATGTCAGGAGCGGGGGCGGCTGTCAGGCGCGGGGGCGGCTGTCAGGCGTGGGGGCGGATGTCAGGAGCGGGGGCGGCTGTCAGGAGCGGAGGCGGCTGTCAGGAGCGGAGGCGGCTGTCAGGAGCGGGGGCGGATGTCAGGAGCGGGGGCGGCTGTCAGGCGCGGGGGGGCAGAGGCGATGCAGTAGCCGATGGAATGGCAGCAGCAGGGGGTGATCAGGGGGACGGGGGGTGATCAGGGGGATCAGGGGGACGGGGGGTGATCAGGGGGGCAGGGGGTGATCACGGGGGCAGGGGGTGATCACGGGGGACAGGAGGGGGCTGTCAGGCGCAGGGGGGCAGAGGCGATGCAGTAGCAGCAGCAGATGGAATCGGCGGCAGCAGCAGGGGGTGATCAGGGGGACAGGGGTGATCAGGGGGGCAGGGGGTGATCAGGGGGGCAGAGGGTGATCAGGGGGGGCTGGGGTGATCACCGGGGGACAGGAAGGGGCTGTCAGGCGCGGGGGGGGGGGGGGGGGCAGAGGCGATGCGACAGCAGCAGATGGAATCAGCAACAGCAGCAGGGGGGTGATGAGGGGGGCGATCAGGGGGTGATCAGGGGGGCAGGGGGTGATCAGGGGGCAGGGGGTGGTCACCTAGGGGCAGGGGGGCTGTCAGGCGCGGGGGGGCTGAGGCAATGCAGCAGGAGCAGATGAAATCTGCTGCAGCAGCAGGGGGGTGATCAGGGGGCAGGGGGTGATCAGGGGGGCACAGGGGGTGATCAGGGGGGCAGGGGTGATCAGGGGGGCAGGGGGTGCTCAAGTGGGCAGGGGGTGATCACCAGGGGGCAGGCAGGGGCTGTCAGGAGCTGGGAGAGCTGAGGTGATTGAGCTGGCAGCAGCAGCAGCAGCAGCAGCAGCAGCAGCAGCAGCAGCAGCATGGGGGGGGGGTAAGATCGGGGGGGAGGGTGATCAGGGGGGCAGAGCGCAGAGGTGGATGGCAGAGAGGGGAGTACCTGGCAGCGGCGGCGGCAGGAGCACAGGCGGCGGCGGCAGGAGCAGCGGCGGCAGGAGCCGCGGCAGAGCAGCAGCAGCGGCGGCGATCGGCGGCGATCGGGGGCAGGTATAAATGCAGGGTCCTCGTTCTCCAGCTTCCAGCAACGGGATGAGTCTGGAGAACGAGGACAGACATATTTTACTCCGCCCCTACAGATCTGATTGGAGAGCTAGCGTCACATGGACGCTAGCTCTAATCAGAGCTGGAGGGGGTTAAATAAAGGTCACCCGGAGCGATCGTCACCCGGGGGGGCAAAGCCACCCCCCTGGGGTGAAGTACAGGTCCCCCTGCACCTGCGGGTACGGTGACATTTGAATGACCCCGGTCACCGGACCCGCAGGGAAGCATTCCCGCCATGACGCCACATAGGCGTCACAGGTCGGATTGGCACCGACTTTCATGACGCCTATGTGGCGTCAAAGGTCGGGAAGGGGTTAAAGATTTCTGTATTATTGGTGATGTTCTGTTAAGGATTGTTGATCACTAAATATAAGCTTTCTGTTTACTGTATGAAAGTAGTATTTATTATATTTTTTTTAGTATTTACTTAATTGAATACTTTTTATAGGATACATTTTACTGAATATTAGCTTTCTTATTTATTAACTATGTTAAGAACAAGAATAATAAAATCTTTACAAAATATGATTTAAAAGTTGCCAAATAAACAGATATGTATGGGGTACTCATGAAACGGAAATGTGAAACACTGAATCCGGCACCCGGATCCGGTTTTCCAAGCATTGTCCATACAAATCATGCAGATTTTCCGTTCTGGTCTCTCTCTCCCTCTCTCTCTCGCTCTCCCTCTCCTTTTCCCCGGAACTAGGAAGTAAAAAAATCCATGCGCATTAAAGAAGACCAGATCCAGCTAAAAACGGATCCGGCGCATCAGTTTTTCACAATTTGTGCCGCGTCCGCTTTTTAAAAAGTTGTCCTGATTTAGCCTGAAAACAAAAAACGGATGTGTGAAACTAGCTAGTCAGTTCTCCGGGAGCCTGTGCGGACACATCTGCCTGGCCATGCCCTGACAATCCTCCATGCTGAAGCTGCGGCTCACTATGGGGTCCGGGCAGGGGGCTTTCTTGCTCTTGGATCTCTGAATTCAGTCGCTGCCTGAAGATAAGGACAGTGCAGAATAATACGGGTAACAGTAATAAATGATGACCAGGAGGCGTTTGTGTCACCGGCCCTGACCGATGTCCCCTGACCGATGTCCCCTGACCGATGTCCCCTGACCGATGTCCCCTGTGGAGGCAGTCACCTGACCAGTGCAGGGGAATGTGCGGAGTTACAGACGGCAGCTTGTCTCCCACTGAGTGCTTGAGTTCACTTATGCTAATTTAGGTAAGAGAGCAGATGCATTATGGGTGTGATGGTTTCCAGCTCGTACACAAGTGTAGAAGCTTCTAGTTACTCTGCAGTCAGGTCTCTGATCCCCCACAATGTATCACAATGTATCACGTCTCAAAGGGTCATCATGTGTCACCTCGTGTGATGTCTCCCTAATGTTACACGCAGGGTCCTATCCCCCGGAGGGGCATCACGGCCAGGAAGAGGTTAAGACTATACTTTCAGGGATCATTTCTATAGTGTGTAACTTGAGAAATGTGCTCTAAAGTGTCCAAACTTCCCAACCACGAGGAGGAGCTGTAGTGATCTCTCCTGAGCGTGAAGTGAGCTCTCAGTTCTGCTTCATTGCAGGGGCTGATTGCTGGTGATGATCGTTCTCCTTCTCTGTTACAGGGAGATCACAAGCTGAGTGGTTGGGTCATATATTGTAATGTGAAAAAAAGGATTGGGGTGTAAAAGGGTTCATAATGCATAGAGTATTATGAGAAAACCTTCATCCAAGATTGTCAACTACTGAATTTTTTTGGAACAATGTTGTTGGCAATCGTGATAGTTTTCATACTGGGGATTGTTGAGCTTTTCTAATTTGCTGCTAATCAGTTTTAAGCTAAATTAATATCGCTGTTGGTGGAGAATCTTATTATTTAAGAAAGACATATTTTTGCAGAAATGTTTAAGTTTAGGCAAAGTTAAGAGAATGTGCATTAAGTCACCAAAATCAAAACAGGTGTCAATTTTTCGGTTTTCTTTGTGTGTCTATTTCGATATTTTTTTCCTTGCTTATAGAACGCCATTAATTCCACAGCGCTTTACACACTTTATCATCGCTGTCCACATTTGGGCTCTCAGTCTAATTCCCTATCACTGTCTTCGCAATGTGGGAGGGAACCCTCGCAAACAAGGGGAGAACATACAAACTCCTTTCAGATATTGTCCATGGTGGGATTTGACCCCAGCGCTGCAGGGCTATAGTGCTAACCACTGGTTGTGGCATAGAAACATGATGAGAGCAGTGACCTGTGAAGACGCCCTTGGATAAGAGAATGTAATGTAACATTGTCACCAGCTGATGTTTCATCCAAGTGGAAGGTGAGCGATTCCATGTTTGGAGCAGCATTGTGCATGTCCGGCTCCCGCTCCAGCCACTCTCTATGGAGCTGCCAGAGAAAGCTGAACGCAGCACCTGTTAGTTCCCTAGGGAGTGAATGGAGCGGGGGTCATTGAGCGCACTGCTGCTCCATCCTAAGGCTAGGTTCACATTGCGTTAGTGGGTGTCCGTTGACGGAATCCGTTTCATAGCGGCACTAACACTATGTAACGGATCCTTTAGCGCAGGGGTCCCCAACTCCAGTCCTCAAGGCCCACCAACATGTCATGTTTTCAGGATTTCCTTTGCATTGCACAGGTGATGCAATTATTACCTGGGCAAGACTAAGGAAATCCTGAAAACATGACATGTTGGTGGGCCTTGAGGACTGGAGTTGGGGACCCCTGCTTTAGCGCACCCATTGACCGCAATTATGTAGCACATCGCTAATGCATGCCATTATTGGCATGCGTTAGTGATGTTCCGTTATTTTGTGACAGACCCTCGAACGCTGTCTGCAGCGTTTTTGGGTCCGTTCCCGCTAGCGCAGATAGAGCATTTGCGCTTGCACAATCGCATAACGCGATCCCTTTTCAGCAATTGCGTTAACGCAGTCCGTTAGCGTATGCGCTTAACGGACTGCACTAACGCAATGTGAACCTAGCCAAAGGGCAGCTTCACACCAACGTATACTAAATCGTTCAGCGTTTCATGCAGGAAAGTGGAGCGATTTGCTTCTCGCTTGTCATCCGTTTTTTTACAGCAGCAGCTAATAATAATTTACAGGAACTTTTACTGTTTCTTATTGTACAGAATTGCAATGTGTCCACAAAGATCGGATGCCATCCTGCGCCTCTCTAGGGCATCTGATTTTTTTCATGTACCAATAGATAAATTAGGCGCGTCTCATCCGATTTTCAGAAGAACTAGGGCAGGCGGCGATTGTTTTCACCTGCTGATTCAGTAAGTGACAAGAATCGCTCTCTGCATTGCCGCATTGAATAACATTGGGCTGATTGCTGGCTGTTCCTTCACCCACAGCACCTGGACTTAGGGTACCGTCACACTCAGCGACGCTGCAGCGATACCGACAACGATGTTGATCGCTGCAGCGTCGCTGTTTGGTCGCTGGAGAGCTGTCACAGACATATCTCCAGCGACCAACGATCCCGAGGTCCCCGGTAACCAGGGTAAATATCGGGTTACTAAGCGCAGGGCCGCGCTTAGTAACCCGATGTTTACCCTGGTTACCAGCGTAAACGTTAAAAAAACAAACACTGCATACTTACCTTCCGCTGTCTGTCCTCCGGCACTCTGCTTTCCTCTGCACTGTCAGCGCCGGTCAGCCGGAAAGCAGAGCTTGAGGGGAAAACACCAGTTATAGGTTGAAGAGATGGGTTAGGGTTGGGATGAAGACTGTCGTGAGGTTTGGGATGAGGTGGGATGGGAGCGGGTCCAGTGCACAGGTGGTGAGATGCGATCTTGAGAGTAGAGTGGAGAGTTGATCTTCTGTAATGGTGTAACATGAACATCCAGTTCATGTTAAAGAATGTTCTGATGAAGGTCCTACGAGGGACTGAAAACGTTCACCAATAATTTTTGTCTGGATGCACAATAAAAGAAAACTCTATTTTTGCATATACTGAGTGCCAAGTTCATTATTATATATTGTCGGGTTGGATACCTGACTTGGGCACAAACAACACCATAAGCTAATAGTGCCGTGTTTTTCTATATTACCCTTACAATATTAGGAAAGCCTATGAGATTCCAGAAATCTCATGCACACACATTGGTTTTTTGTGTGATCAGTAGTTTGTGCTTTGCAGTGTTTTTTGGACATAGAGCATGTCACTTCTTTCAGCGTTTTTCCAGCGCACCGCGGTTCCCACGCTGTCAGAATACAGAGGGGAGCGCTCAGCTGTGATCGGAGGCATAAACTTTACGTCCGATCACTGGTGTCAGAAGATGGGACTACTGCTCTCATCATCTGACACCTACAGCCGCTAATTACAGTGAGAGCAGGAGCAGTGGATGGGAGTTTTCATCTGCTGCTCCTGCGCTATAAATAAATAATTAAAAAAAAAAAAATGGCGTGGGTTTCCCTCTATCTATCTATCTATCTATCTATCTATCTATCTATCTATCTATCTATCTATCTATCTATCTATCTATATCAATCTATCTATTCTATCAATCTCTCTATTCTATCAATCTATCTATCTATCTCATTCTATCTACAAGAAGTTATTTTGTCTCTGTGTGCACTCAACTTTATTGGCATGCACAAAGAGAAAAAAAACCCGGCCAAAAACGCACCCAAACCTGCGTTTTTGGCGCAGCTTCTTTCCTACCAAAATGTACAGGTTTTGCTGGAGAAAAAAAAACTTGTCGAAAAGCATGTAGAAAGAAAGAAATGGCAGAAATTAGGACATGTGGAGACAGAAAATAGAAAATAAAGCCATTGGCTAGGATATACTCACATTGTTCAGAGTCTGGTTTCCTCCAAGGTGCTTGTGTCTGTCTGCTCTGCTTCAGTGTCTGCTGAGTAGTGACCTGCAAATGTCCACTACCTCCCTTTATCACCTACTACCGTGTTTCCCCGAAAGTAAGACAGCGCCTTACATTCTTTTTACCCCCAAAAGCCCCAATATGTCTTACTTTCAGGGTATGTCTTATATTGGGGAAAAAAATGTCGATTTTTGTTTTAAACATAAAATTAACATTTATTAACAACCTGAACAGTATGGTATTCACCACAAAACAGTTTTATAAAAGCAAATGCCAAGAATGTCTTGTTACAACCGTATCATGATGGTACCGTATTTCCATGTATAACATGTAAAACAATGAAAAACGGTAAGAACGAACAGTCTGAATATGTTATACTGGAAGATAAAACAGATTTATTCCATGACAACCATGTCATCATCTTCAGGAACATCTTCATAAACATCCATACTCTGAGGTTCCTGTGGATTTTCTTGGGACTCTCGGGACACCATTTCCTGCTGAATCATTGGCCCATATCTGTCATGGGTAGCAATGGCACTGTCCTGAAATGAGCAGGTCTTGTCCAGGTAGCCAGCTCGCAGTGCATTTGCAACGCAGGTGTCAGTGATCTTATCCCAGGAATTCTTACCCCAGTTCACAATCTCTGGCAGTCTTGGCTTCACAAAGTTCCCACGTACATGTCTCTCCATGCGGTTTTCAATGTAGTCATTGATTTCCGCACGCAGATAGTCCTTGAACGGCTTGTTAATGGCGATATCCAGAGTCTGGAGATAAGCCGTCATCCCTGCAGGAATCATGATTTGGTCGATTCTCCGCTCATGAAGGAAGTTTTTCATGTTTTTGGCGCGGTGTGTGCTGGCTGCATCCCAGATTAGCATCCCTCTTTTGTTCCCTCGCATAACAAGCGGCAGCATTAATGCAAGCCACTTCCTTATAACAGCTTGTGTGGCCCAGGCTTTTTCAGTTTCCAGCACATAAATGCCAGAAACCCGCTCAATCTTGTCCTTCTTGCCCTTTGCAATGAGAAGCGGTGTTACTTTAGTGCCATCCAGGCGAATCGCCAAAATGCAGGTGACACGTGCACTTTCATAAGCGGTGGAGGGAACGTACACTGAGGACGCACCTCGTTGATCAATGGTGGTTTGAGCTGCTTGGCCCATGAACACGGCAGTTTCATCCATGGCGATCATGTTGCAAAGACTGTATTTAGAGAAGTCAATGTCATCCACAAACTTCTTGTAGGCAAATGCACGTTTTACAATCTCAGCATCCTCCAGCCTAAAGAGGGTTGTGGATCTTCTCAAAGACAGGTCATTGCGTTCAAGAAAGCTATCCACCCAGTGCTGTGATGCCTTGAATTGTTCAGGGGAAATTTCAAACTGTGGTGCCACTGCAAGGGCATACTCCTGATTCTGAGCCCTGGTCACCACCAATGTCTTTGCTCTCCTGTCTGCAACCCACTCTGAGACCAGGCTTTCCAGCTCTGTATACATTGGTTGCCGACCACATCCAATCTTGCGCTTTTTAGCCATTCCGCTCTCCACTTTTTCACTCAGCTTAGTGTATTCTGCACGCCATTTTTGGACCAGTCGGTGATCCAACATTTTCTCCTTGCAGAACTCCACTACATTTTTGCCCCAAGATTCTTCGACAATCGCTTTTTTATACTCCACGGTGTAGCTCTTCCTTTTACCACTGGAACCGGAAGCGCTCATGTCTAGGGGCAAAAATATAGCGCACAGTATAAGCACTGCTTATGGTTCCATATCACAGTCTCCCATAGGCTTGCAGCCCCATACAGTATCCCACACAGCCTGCCATCCATAGGTTACAGCCCCATACAGTATCCCACACAGCCTGCCATCCATAGGGTTACAGCCCCATACAGTATCCCACACAGCCTGCCATCCATAGGGTTACAGCCCCATACAGTATCCCACACAGCCTGCCATTCATAGGTTACAGCCCCATACAGTATCCCACACAGCCTGCCATCCATAGGGTTACAGCCCCATACAGTATCCCACACAGCCTGCCATCCATAGGGTTACAGCCCCATACAGTATCCCGCACATCCTGCCATCCATAGGGTTACAGCCCCATACAGTATCCCACACAGCCTGTCATCCATAGGGTTACAGCCCCATACAGTATCCCACACACACAGCCTGACATCCATAGGGTTACAGCCCCATACAGTATCCCACAGTAAGTGTACCGTAATGGCGATCAATTCCTCTGCGGTGCTGGGTAGAGGTGTGGCTTCTTCCTCATGCAGGAGCCGCTGGACCAATCAGAGGGGCCACCAGCGGCTGCACATGAGGGCACTGAGGCTGCGTGTTGTTGCCGGACAACATTACTGCCGGACAACATTACTGCTGCTCCCGCGGCCTCCACATCCCTCCGCATCCCGCTCTAAGGGCTTGTTTCCACTTGCGAGATGCGTCCGAGTCTCGCATATGGAAACAAAGCTCCTGCGCCGGCACTCCAGAGCGGAGCGCGCGGCTGCATAGGAACACATGGAGCCGCACGCTCCGCTCTGCAGCGCCGGCGCAGGAGCTTCGTTTCCACATGCGAGACTCGGACGCATCTCGCAAGTGGAAACAAGCCCTAACCACCGTACGGTACCGCATGGCTTATATTTTACGGTACCCCCAAAAGTCCCACTACGTCCTACTTTCGGGGGTACGTCCTACATTATCCGACCCCCTTAAACCCCCCACTACGTCTTACTATCGGGGGTGTCTTACTATCGGGGAAACACGGTATGTGGGGGGTGGCTTATCAGTGTCTAGACATGTTTTTCTCTTGTGAAACGCATGCATTCACGAACGCAACCAAACGCATGTGCTTCTGAACGCATGCGTTCATATTGACAGCAAAGCGTTTTTTGTTGCAAACCTTGCGCAATCGAC
Organism: Ranitomeya imitator; assembly: GCF_032444005.1. Lineage (NCBI taxonomy): Eukaryota > Metazoa > Chordata > Amphibia > Anura > Dendrobatidae > Ranitomeya > Ranitomeya imitator. The sequence goes on from NC_091284.1 coordinate 438,984,754, forward strand.
CGCATGCGTTTCCAGGCTGCAAATTGACGCCTCTAAAAATTACTACTTGTTGCATTTCCGCGCCAAGCCACAAACGACGAAACGACGCATGCGTCATCAAACGCGGCACAACGCGAACAATCACAAACGCATGGGTCCCTAATGTTAAATATAGGAATACACAACGCATGCGGATATATGCGGTAGAAACGCTGCGGACACAAACGCAAATGTGAAACCAGCCTAAGTTATATGAGTTGTCATAAATATTATTTTTTACCAATCAGTTTTAGTATGCCCTGTCCTGTACATACACAGTTCTCAATGAAATCTTGATCCCCATAAATCGGATATATTGAGTATATTTTATATATATTTTTACTTTTTGTTATTATTATTTTTTTCATTATTATATTTTTTTATAAATTATTTTATCAACATTTAATAAAGGTTTGAACTATTTGAATTTCTGTGGTGATATAATGTGATGTCTGATGAATATTTTTGAGGGTTATATTATTAGTTGTATTCATTGACTTTATAAGACTATTATTTCTGGAATTTCTTTTCTATATAGGAGTTTTCCTCAAACAGGTTAACCCTGTGGTCTATCGTCTGGCACTTCCTCCACCCCTAGGTATCACCGACACCTTTCATGTGTCCCTCTTGAACCCTGTATACATTTCCCTGTTTTCCGAGTCATCTGCCGGGACATCGGGTTCGTCTATGGACGATTACGAGGTGAATGCTATTTTGGGGTGCAAGGTGGTACGTGGCAAGAAATTATATTTGGTTGACTGGAAGGGTTATGGACAAGAGGACAGGTCTTGGGAGCCTGCTGAGCACATTCGAGCTCCGCAGCTCATTGCGGCCTTCGATCGCAGCGAGGTCCAAGGAGGGGGGGGCCCTAGGAGGGGGTGTAATGTTAGGGGTCGAGTTCCCGCCTTTGCACAGGGGGAATCTCGAACCATCTCCGCTGCGGTCTCCCATTCTTCTCCAGCCGCAGTGGAGACGTCGGTCCCAGCGTCTGGCTCAGCCTGATACGGTGCGGATGATTACTGCTGCCTTTCCAGGCTCAGCCATTGTAGCCAGTACTAGTCAGTGGCGAGCAGACGTCTCTGGGACCAAGTCCTGCTTTTCCTCTTCTGAGCATGCCCAGGGTAAGACCTCTCATTGCAGGTCGAGGGTCACATGGTCAGGTACAGCAGCAGCTCCCATTGGTCCTCTAGGAAGGTCCTGAAGTTGCTGCAGCTATAAAATGTTTGCATGTCGGCTCTATTAGGTAGCTGTTCCCCTGTGAGGTTAACAGGGCACAGCGTTCTCTTTCTCAAGCGAATCTGTGCAGTAACAGAGTTCGCTTATACCGCCATATAGTACTGTCTTTTACTAGCAGCAGGTTCTCTCCTGCACGGTGAACCCCGGGTTGCGAACGCACCTACTACTCAATATATATATATATATATATATATACATATATATATATATACTTGGTGCGTTACGCCAACCCTAACAGCACTGCTCCACTCATCCACGTGACCGCTCATACAGTAGAAGGTGCAGCCAGGACAGGAAGCAGCGCCAGCGAGGGAGCGAGCCGGGTGAGTATTTTAAGAACAGCGGGGGGGCGCACAGGGGGTGAGGGGGGGTGGTGGGGTTTTGGGACATGGATCTTTATTTTAAACACGAGAAACTAAAAAAAAAAAGAAGGAATATTCATATCTTCTCTACAGCAAACGCTGCTGCAGGGAAGATATGAATGGGGCTTCAGCACCAGTGGGGGGGACAGCGCTTACTGTAGCGCTGTCTACTGCACGGCACACGGACTGCACACGGACAACGTCCGTGTGCGGTACGTGTTTTACACGGACCCATTGACTTTAATGGGTCCGTGTAATCCGTGCGCTCCCACGAACACTGACATGTCTCTGTGTTTGGCACACGGAGACACGGTCTGCAAAAAATCAATGACATCTGCACAGATGCATTGATTTTAATGTGTCTACGTGTGTCAGTGGCTCCGGTACGTGAGGAAACTGTCACCTCACGTTCCGGAGCCACTGACGTGTGAAACCGGCCTTAGAGGGATTGCTGCTTCAGTGTGCAGCATTGGGCAAGGGAAGTGCAGAAGGGTATTACAGAGCATAAAGGCCCCTTCACATTAAGCGACGCTGCAGCGATACCGACAACGATCCGGATCGCTGCAGCGTCGCTGTTTGGTCGCTGGAGAGCTGTCACACAGACCGCTCTCCAGCGACCAACGATGCCGGTAACCAGGGTAAACATCGGGTAACTAAGCGCAGGGCCGCGCTTAGTAACCCGATGTTTACCCTGGTTACCATCCTAAAAGTGAAAAAATCAAGCAGTACATACTTACCTACCGCTGTCTGTCCTCCAGCGCTGTGCTCTGCACTCCTCCTGTACTGACTGTGAGCACAGCGGCCGGAAAGCACAGAGGTGACGTCACCGCTCTGCTTTCCGGCTGACCGACGCTCACAGCCAGTACAGGAGGAGTGCAGAGCACAGCGCTGGAGGACAGACAGTGGTAGGTAAGTATGTACTGTTTGTTTTTTTTACTTTTAGGATGGTAACCAGGGTAAACATCGGGTTACTAAGCGCGGCCCTGCGCTTAGTTACCCGATGTTTACCCTGGTTACCAGTGAAGACATCGCTGGATCGGTGTCACACACGCCGATCCAGCGATGTCAGCAGGGAGTCCAGCGACGAAATAAAGTTCTGGACTTTCTTCAGCGACCAACGATCTCCCAGCAGGGGCCTGATCGATGGTCGCTGTCACACATAGCGATTTTATTAACAATATCGTTGCTACGTCACAAAAAGCAACAATATCGTTAACAATATCGTTATGTGTGAAGGTACCTTAAGCCACATAGACTTCTATAGGGTGTACAATGTCTGTTTTCTGCCCTATGGTTACACTTTTTATTAGTCTGTAGTCTACGGGCCTGATTTATCATTGAATGCTATATTTTTCTCATGAATACCTCCAATTAGTAACTTTCTAATTTGTGACAAAAAGCTGTCTTTTGTTGTTCAGTTTTTTTGATTTTTATGACAATGAGGTCTTCCAGATGTTTTAGACAGATTAATCAAATGCAACGTTTTAAAAGTCTCAAAATTTGGCATATATGTACTCCAGTCCCCTTTCCTAGAGTGATTTTATGTATACTAGTTATTTTAGAACAATTTTTGCACCATTTTGCGCAATAGGAGATTTTTTTTGTGCTAAAATGTTGCAAAACAAGTGAAAGACAAAAAAATATTATTTTTTATTTTCTGCAAGATTCATTAGGCACAAGTGCCATTTTGAAGGAATTGGAAAAAAAATTGTAACGAAAACCACAAGACAGAAAAGAAAAATTACTTGAAAAAAATAATATGAATGATGAATTGGGGCCTGCATGTAAGCAGCATTTTACACAAGGGATAATTGATAATGAGGGTTCATTCCTAATTATTGCCTGGTGTAACGTTGTCCAGGGACCCCAAGACGAACAATAATTTACTGATCCCATGTTTTAGGGATACTTGAAAATCTTTCTTGGTCGTTCTCTCATGTTCAAACAGCAAATGCTATGCACCAAGTATTGGAAGTTGGAAAGAATGATTGTACAATCGTTTATTCCACATTCCTTCGATAATTTCACCATGTACGTAGCCATAAAATTTGAATGATCCCTCTAGAGCAGGGGTTGGCAATTAATTTTTCCGAGGGGCCACATGAGAAACTATGACTGTTGTGGAGGGCCGAACCAATAGGCTGAGATTTATTCTGCTAACTATTAATATCAACATATTAATTATAATTATTGTATTAAAAATTATATTAATATTAATTGTATCACTTAATATTGAGCAGAATTAATAGTATTCTGACATCCCCGTATATACTGTTTAAACCTGAATACAGCCCCTTCTATATATCGTATGATCCCACACACAGCCCCTTATATACCATAAGAGCCCAAACATAACCTCCCCATGTACAGCATGAACTCCACACAACCTCCCCATGTACAGCATGAGCCACACACAGCAGCCTCCCCATGTACAGCATGAACTCCACACAGCCTCCCCATGTCCAGCATGAGCCCCACACAGCAGCCTCCCCATATACAGCATGAGCCCCACACAGCCTCCCCATGTCCAGCATGATCCCCACACAGCAGCCTCCCCATATACAGCATGAGCCCTACACAACCTCCCCATGTCCAGCATGAGCCCCACACAGCAGCCTCCCCATGTACAGCATGAGCCACACACAGCAGCCTCCCCATGTACAGCATGAACTCCACACAGCCTCCTTACTTACACAATGAGCCCCACACAGCCTCCCTGTAAACAGCATGAGCCCCACACAGCCGCCCTACTTACACAATGACCCCCACACAGCCTCCCTGTATACAGCATGAGCCCCACACAGCCTCCCTATAAACAGCATGAGCCCCACACAGCCTCCCTATATACGGCATGAGCCCCACACAGCCTCCCTATATACAGCATGAGCCCCACACAGCCTCCCTATATACAGCATGAGCCTCACACAGCCTCCCTGTATACAGCATGAATCCCACACAGCCTCCATATATACAATATGAGCCCCACACAGCCTCCCTATATAAGGCATGAGCCCCACACAGCCTCCCCATATACTGCATGAGCCTCACACAGCCTCCCTATATACAGCATGAGCCCCACACAGTCTCCCTATATACAGCATGAGCCCCACACAGCCTCCCTGTATACAGCATGAGCCCCACACAGCCTCCCTATATACGGCATGAGCCTCACACATCCTCCCTATATACAGCATGAGCCCCACACAGCCTCCCTATATACGGCATGAGCCCCACACAGCCTCCCTGTATACAGCATGAATCCCACACAGCCTCCCTATATACAGTATGAGCCCCACACAGCCTCCCTATATACGGCATGATCCCCACACAGCCTCCCCATGTACTGCATGAGCCCCACACAGCCTCCCTATATACGGCATGAGCCCCACACAGCCTCCCCATGTACTGCATGAGCCCCACACAGCCTCCCTATATACAGCATGAATTCCACACAGCCTCCCTATATACAGCATGAGCCCCACACAGCCTCCTTATATAAGGCATGAGCCCCACACAGCCTCCCTGTATACAGCATGAGCCCCACACAGCCTCCATATATACTACATGAGGCCTACACAGTAGTCTCCCCATGTCCAGCTTGAGCCGACACACAGTCTGTCCATATCCAGCATAAGCCCCACAGAGCCTCCCCATATCCCGTATAAGCCCCACACAGCCTCCTCATATCATCCAGTATGAGCCCCACACAGCCTCCCCATGTGCAGCCAAACATCCCATATACATGAAATAAACACCATATACTAGCTCCCGTTCCACCCAGCCTTTGCTCCTGTTTCCTGTGCGCTGACTCTCTACAGTAGACAGCTGTCACAATGAAATGATGTCATTATGGCAGCTGTCTCACACGGTGATTGGTGGAAGAAGGTTACGTAGGCCCCTCCGCCACCAATGCATTCAGCGCGGATACGGAGAGACAGTGGAGACAGTGAAGTTATGGGTGGGCGGGCACAGTGCATGCTGTGAGCCACTGTTTTCAGCCCCTTTGGCTATCTCGGTCCGTGGGCCCAGGTCTGTCTGCTCTAGCGTATCGTTGACTGCCTCTGGTCTCAGATTTCAAGGAAATACTGTTTTGACTATTGTTTAGAAGGAGCAGCAAGTTTGGGGTTATTAATATGGTGGAACTATGATATGCAGATTAGGACCAGAGACATCTGAGATCTGGAGGATTATGGGGCCGTTATACAAGTGTAGAAGGTTCTGTAGGGTCACTATGTGTCAGGGGTGATGTCTCCCTAATGTTACACGCAGGGTCCTATCCCCCGGAGGGTCATCACGGCCAGGAAGAGGTTAAGACTATACTTTCAGGGATCATTTCTATAGTGTGTAACTTGAGAAATGTGCTCTAAAGTGTCCAAACTTCCCAACCACGAGGAGGAGCTGTAGTGATCTCTCCTGAGCGTGAAGTGAGCTCTCGGTTCTGCTTCATTGCAGGGGCTGATTGCTGGTGATGATCGTTCTCCTTCTCTGTTACAGGGAGGGCGGAGGCGGAGATCACAAGCTGAGTGGTGGGGTTCATTAAATAAGTTATTTTGATTAGATGAAAGAGAAAACTACTAGTTATTGTTTGCATAAATAATTGCTAAGGTAATTGATGTTTGCTTCATTAATGTTTAGACACGCCATCCACTATGCTGTAATAGCTGGCTCCTGTGGTTTTGATACTGCAGAAATTCCTGAAATTGGCAACATACCCTTAGGGTCTGTTTCCACGTGCAGGAAACGCTGCGTGTCTGACGCTGCATAGAGCCGCAGCGTCAAACACGCAGCGTCCAGATGTTACAGCATAGTGGAGGAGATTTAATGAAATCCCGTCTCCACTATGCGTGGTAACACGGACGCGGCGGCCCTGCGACTCCGGACATGCTGCGCGTCTTTTCAGATCGCAGCATGTCCGTATATCTTGCGGTGACGCTGCGTCGCCGCAAGATATAGCACAGGGCGCTATGGTGGGGAGCGATGATGCCGGATGTGTGCTGTGAACACATCCGGCATCATCGCGTCCCAGAAAGGGGGCGGGGCTTACCGCAGAGCGGCTAAGCCGCTCCGACGATACCGCCGGCCATCCTGATCGTGGACACATACCCTAATACGCCTGGAACTGAAGCAACGTGTGCGGCCGCTCACACCCCGGCGGCATTCGGACGGTGCTCACTATGAACACTGTCAATGAAAAACATAGAAAGGACCCCTGTATGCAACGGAGGAGGCGGAACGGTGCTCCAAACTCGTAACGGACCCCTTTAAAAGGCTTATCCACTACTAGGACATCCCCTTGAACTATAGGTTTGGTCCCAATAAAATTAAAAATCTTAGACTCACCTCCAATGCTGATGCGGTGGGGTGACACGTGATGCACAGCTCCCAATCAGCGCCTGGTCATCATGTCCAACCCCCTGCTCAATGCGGGAGTCACTAAACCATCTCAGACAGATGTCTGTCCAGCCTCTGTTTGAGGACTTCCATTGAAGGAGAACTCCCCACCTCTTGTGGAAAATGTATTTGTTTTCTTTTCTCTGTGAGTCACCCCAGGTCACGAACCTACAACCTTACTGATTGGGCACCAGGCACCATGTGTCATTCCATAGCCCTGGGACCGCGAGTACTGACACTGCTGTATTAGTGCCAGCATAAGAGGTGAATATAATATTTTTTATTTTATTGGGGCCAAACCTTTATTTCAAGAAGGGGTTGTCCTAACAGTGGACAGCTCCTTACAGCTATGGTCACACTATCAGTATCTGTGGGCCAAAACCAGAAGTGAATGAAGAAAGCAGAATTAGTGCCCGTGTTCTATTATACTTCTCCTCTGATTGTTCCTCTCCTGGTTTTGGCTACAAATACTGAGGTAAAATACTGACCAAATACTGCTAGTGTGACCGTGGCCTAATATCGAGTCATTGCAGCTTTTTTCGGTACTAAGAACGTTGTGTAGAAATGTCAGCTATTTGGTGAGGATCACGTGTGATTTATCTACAGTACATGGTAATACACTTAGATTTATGAACCAACAATACTGCAAAAAATGCAGGAGAAATGTCGTGTTGCATTTTTTCTTTGTTTTTGCAGATTTTCATTGCTTTCAATTGGTAATAGAAAGCGGCAGTGCTCATAGTAGGTCAGGAAATAAAACAAAACAGAGCTGTGCATTAGATTTCTGAAATCTCATTGCTTTTCCGGGTTCTATAAAATAAAGCTTCTTTTCAGCACAAATTAAATCACCAAAAATGATCCTGCAAAACGCAGTGTGTGAATAGCCCCTTATTAGTATGGATGATAATATGAGATTGGTGCGGATCTGACATCTCAGTACCGGCAATGGCTGAATGTATCAGTGCTGGCACCTCTGCCATGTACAGTGTATGGGCACCATTTGCCAGCTCAGCACTGACACTCCACATTCACTTATGCTAATTTAGGTAAGAGAGCAGATGCATTATGGGTGTGATGGTTTCCAGCTCGTACACAAGTATAGAAGCTTCTAGTTACTCTGCAGTCAGGTCTCTGATCCCCCACAATGTATCACAATGTATCACGTCTCACAGGGTCATCATGTGTCACCTCGTGTGATGTCTCCCTAATGTTACACGCAGGGTCCTATCCCCCGGAGGGGCATCACGGCCAGGAAGAGGTTAAGACTATACTTTCAGGGATCATTTCTATAGTGTGTAACTTGAGAAATGTGCTCTAAAGTGTCCAAACTTCCCAACCACGAGGAGGAGCTGTAGTGATCTCTCCTGAGCGTGAAGTGAGCTCTCAGTTCTGCTTCATTGCAGGGGCTGATTGCTGGTGATGATCGTTCTCCTTCTCTGTTACAGGGAGGGCGGAGGGGGAGATCACAAACTGAGTGGTTGGGTCATATTTTTTTTAAAGTAATAAAAATAGATTAAAGATTTCTGTATTATTGTTATGTTCTCTTAAGGATTGTTGATCACTAAATATCAGCTTTCTGTTTACTTTATTAAGTAGTATCTACTTTATTGAATACTTTTTATAAGATCCCCCAACTAACCTACCTATTACAGTAAATGGCTGCCCACTCTCCCCAGTCCCACAAGCTCGCTGCCTCAGGGTTATCCTTGACACTGATCTCTCCTTCAAACCACATATCCAAGCTCTTTCCACTTCCTGCCGACTGCAACTCAAAAATATTTCACGGATCTGTACATTCCTAAACCAAGAATCTGCAAAAACCCTAGTCCATGCCCTCATCATCTCTCACCTTGACTACTGCAACCTCCTGCTCTGTGGCCTCCCCTCTAACACTCTCGCACCCCTCCAATCTATTCTAAACTCTGCTGCCTGACTAATCCACCTGTCCCCCCGCTATTCCCCGGCCTCTCCCCTCTGTTAATCCCTTCACTGGCTCCCCATTACCCAGAGACTCCACTACAAAACTCTAACTATGACATACAAAGCCATCCACAACCTGTCTCCTCCATACATCTGTGACCTCGTCTCCCGGTACTTTCCTGCACGCAACCTCCGATCCTCACAAGATCTCCTTCTCTACTCCCCTCTTATCTCCTCTTTCCACAATCGCATACAAGATTTCTCTCACGTATCACCCCTACTCTGGAACCCTCTACCACAACACATCAGACTCTCGCCTACCATCGAAACCTTCAAAAAGAACCTGAAGACCCACCTCTTCCGACAAGCCTACAACCTGCAGTAACCACAGATCGACCAAACCGCTGCATGACCAGCTCTCCCCTCGCCTACTGTATCCTCACCCATCCCTTGTAGATTGTGAGCCTTCGCGGGCAGGGTCCTCATTCCTCCTGTACCAGTTATGACTTGTATTGTTCAAGATTATTGTAGCTGTTTTTATTATGTATACCCCTCCTCACATGTAAAGCGCCATGGAATAAGTGGCGCTATAATAATAAATAATAATAATAATAGGATACATTTTACTGAATATTAGCTTTCTTTTTTTATTAGCTATGTTAGGGACCAGAAAAATAAAATCTTTACAAAATATGATTTTAAAGTTGCCCAATAAACGGATATGTATGGGGTACTATGTCACGACTCCACCGTTGCTCCAGTAGCCTTTGTAGTAGAGTGTCCAATCATCTTCTGGTAATATGAGAAATTATGATTGCAGTGGTCATCATTTTACTCTGGATTGCGTCCTTGGATTTAGGATTAAGGCCGGAGTCACACTACAGCGAGATACGGCCGAGTCTCGCTGGTTAAAAACAAGCTCTGGCACCGGCACTCCAGAGCGGAGCGTGCAGCTCCATGTATTGCTATGCGGCCGCACGCTCCGCTCTGGAGTGTCGGTGCCAGAGCTTGTTTTTAACCAGCGAGACTAGGCTGTATCTTGCTGTGTGTGATCCCGGCCTAAGTCCTGGTGTCAAAAGCCCTGAGGGCATTCCATTTAGGCCAGAGACTAGATGTCCATCTGAAGAACAATGACTTCTAAGGCTACGTTCACATTAGCGTTCCGCTAATGTGAGTCGCTGTTGCGTCGGCGACGCGCCCCTATGTTTAACATAGGGGACGCGTGCGTTTTTTGGGTGGCGTTTTTCGACACGTGCGTCGTTTCCGACGCTAGAAAATGCAAGTTGCATTTTCCGTGCGTCCGATTTTCGTCAAAAAACGATGCACGCGTCGCAAAACGCAGCGTTTTTGCGCGCGTTTTGCGCGCGTTTTTTGCGTGTCGTGCGTTGCGTCGCCGACGCACAGGCGCGCAACGCTAATGTGAACGTAGCCTAATCACCTCCACATGGAATGTGTGTCAAAGAGAAGACATTCACTTCTGGAGCAATAGCTGATACTTCCAACACCACAGGGGTTATGTGTCCTCCAAGAGGTTGGAGACACAATGGCCATCTACAATGTAGATTCTCTATTCTATTAAAAGAATGGATGACTGCACACCCCGGGAACTTGTGCGACCACATTTTACAGCTAATGGTCAATTCCTTTGATGTAAGTCTTAGGTAACGTTCACACTAGTGTTGTGCGCCGCTGCGTCGGTGACGTAACGCACAACGCACGCAAAAACGCGGCAAAACGCACGCAAAACGCTGCGTTTTGCGACGCATGCGTCGTTTTTTGCCGAAAATCGGACGCAAGAAAAATGCAACTTGTTGCGTTTTCTTGTTCCGACGCTTGCGGCAAAAAAGACGCATGCGTCGCACAACACAACAAACAAAAATGCATGCGTCCCCCATGTTAAATATAGGGGTGCATGACGCGTGTGTCGCCGCTGCGTCGCCCGACGCTAACCCGACGCACACTAGCATAACGCTAGTCTGAACGTAGCCTTAGCTGTTATACAGAGTTCATGGCTCCATTTGAATGTTCATTGCTCTTAGGCTACTTTCACACATCAGGCTTTTTGTTTCAGGGTAAATCCGGCTAATTTTTTAAAAAACGGATCCGACATAAATTGCAAGAAACTGATGCGCCGAATCAGTTTTTTAGCTGGATCCGGTCTTTTTTAATGCGCATGGATTTTTTTTGACTTCCTGGTTCCGGTGACAAGAACGAGAGAGAGAGAGAGGGAGAGGGGGAGAGAGAGGGAGAGAGAGAGACCAGAACTGAAAATCTCCATGATTTGCATGGGAAATGCTGTGAAAACCGGATCCGGATCATTGTTTCACACCTCCGTTTCATGTGTTTTTGGGCCGATTCCGTCACTGTGCGTTTTTTTCCGCCGGACAAAAAAAGTTGCAGTGGACATTTTCTCCGTCCACCGGAAACAACTATTTGAACGGATCCAGAAAAAAAAGGATGAAACGTCTGGCCAACAGGCACAATCCGGCGCTAATACAACTCTATGGGAAAAAAACTGAGAAAGCATGGCGCCATTTTACTGAGCAGATCGGGCACGAAAACAGCGGCTGTCTCATTAGAGCACTGAGAACAAGTCAGGAGCCGGGCATTACTAGTACAACATCCTGTCCTCGCTGCCGCTGCTCTCTCCGCCATTGCCCCGGTGGCTGAACTTGGACTGTTTCGAGCTTAGCAGTCAAATCATCATGGCTGCTCTTCTCTGACAGTTTCCTTTTCTTTCCCCTATTCTGTCCAGTGTCACGATTTCAAGACTTCAAAAAATAAAAACAGAAAAGTAGTATTCCCTTCTTAGAAAGCATCTTTCCCCCTCCAATGCTAGCACTTGTGAGCCCTGAAATGTAGGAGGAGGCGCTGGGTTTCAGGCATTTTGTGGCAAAAGCAATCATGATAACTCACCTTATTATTTACTAATGTCCTCATACCAGGTGCTACCACTGTGGTGCCCGTGAGCTGGGGAGGGCCGATGAAGCTTGCTAAGGGGTCCCCTCCCCCGTCATCACAATTTCAATGGTATCCCCATCCCCAGGGCAAAGATACCATGGAATAGAATGGCGGATCAGGCAGCCAAAAGCCACCGGATGATCAATTCTTATGGTTCGCAAGTGAAAACCGGTTGTCATCTATCTCAGGCTAAGTTCGTTTTTTCATGCCACTTTCCAGCTGTGTTTTAGGCCGGGATCACACATGCGAGAAATACGTCCGAGTCTCGCATGGTAATGCCCGGCCCTGCCGCCTGCACTCTGGAGCGGAGCGTACGGCCGCATAGCAATACATGGAGCAGCACGCTCCGCTCCTGAGTGTCGGGTGCAGGTCCGGGGATTACCACGCGAGACTCGGACGTACTTCTCGCATGTGTGATCCCGGCCTTACAGCACCAGCAAAGTCTATGGGATTTCAGAAATCTCCTGCACACAGCTTGTTTCTTTGTCATCAGTAAGTTGTGGTTTGCTGCGTTTTTTTCGACATGGAGCATGTCACTTCTTTCAGCGTTTTGTCATCTTTTTTCACCCATTGACATGAATGGGTGGTGAAAAAAAAGCTGAAAATCCGCAGCAAAAATGCCTTTATCAGGTTTTGCTTTGTTTTTTTTTGTGCCAAAACCTGATTCTATAGAATAGAACTTTTTTGCACTAAACTTTATCAGCATGCACAAGAGACAAATGTAGCATGCCAAAAACACAGCATAAAATGCACAAAAAAACACAGCAAAAACGCAAGAAAAACCAAGCAAAACCTGCTTTTTTCTGCAGCTTCTTTCCTGCCAAGAGATCAGGTTTTACTGCAGGAAAAAAAACACTGAAAAAACGCCCAGTGTGAACTGACCCTGAAAGATTGGTGATAACTCACTGATCGGTGGATGTCCAACCCCTGTGACCCACTCCAGTTGGCGGACGGGGAACCTCTACCAACGTTAGAGTGGAGTCACAGTGCTCTCAACTGGCGCTACATTCATTCTCAATGGGACTGCTGAACCCTGTACTCGGCATTTTTCGGCAGCCCCATTGGGAATGAATGAATCTGTGGTCAGGCATACGTACTGACGCTCCAATCTAAACTGGGTGAAAGGTCCACATTCTGTTGGTCACTTCAGGTTCCAGCAGTTGGATAAGATTTCACCGATCAACAGGGGATACTAGAACAGCCAGATAGCAGCCTGAGTGGACACATCTGCCTGGCCATGCCCTGACAATCCTCCACGCTGAAGCTGCGGCTCACTATGGGGGTCCGGGCAGGGGGCTTTATTGCTGTTGGATCTCTGAGTTCAGTCGCTGCCTGAAGACAAGGACTGTGCAGAATAATACGGGTAACACAGGAATAAATGATGACCAGGAGGCGTTTGTGTCACCGGCCCTGACCGATGTCCCCTGACCGGCCCTCACCGATGTCGTCCCCTGACCGGCCCTGACCTATGTCCCCTGACCGATGTCATCCCCTGACCGACCTTGTACATCCGTCCTATGTGCCATGCAGGGGAGCAAAGAGCAGGAAATGTGGGCGGGGGAAGGGCGGCATGTGCAGGCAGTCACCTGACCAGTGCAGGGGAATGGGCGGGGCTACAGAGGGGAGCTTGTCTCCCACTGGCTGCTTGAGTTCACTTATGCTAATTTAGGTAAGAGAGCAGATGCATTATGGGTGTGATGGTTTCCAGCTCGTACACAAGTATAGAAGCTTATAGTTACTCTGCAGTCAGGTCTCTGATCCCCCACAATGTATCACGGCTCACAGGGTCATCATGTGTCAGCTCGTGTGATGTCTCCCTAATGTTACACGCAGGGTCCTATCCCCCGGAGGGGCATCACGGCCAGAAAGAGGTTAAGACTATACTTTCAGGGATCATTTCTATAGTGTGTAACTTGAGAAATGTGCTCTAAAGTGTCCAAACTTCCCAACCACGAGGAGGAGCTGTAGTGATCTCTCCTGAGCGTGAAGTGAGCTCTCAGTTCTGCTTCATTGCAGGGGCTGATTGCTGGTGATGATCTTTCTCTGTAAGGCTACTTTCACACTAGCGGTTTTTGTAAATCCGTCACAATGCGTTGTTTTGCAGAAAAAACGCATCCTGCAAAAGTGCTTGCAGGATGCGTTTTTTCCCCAAAGACTTCTATTGGCGACGGATTTGCACACTTTGCATCCGTCTTGCGACGGATGCGTCGTGCTTTGACGGACTGTCGGGAAAAAAAAACCCTACATGTAACGTTTTTTTCTCCCGACGGACCGCTTTTTCCGACCGCGCATGCGTGGCCGGAACTCCGCTCCCACCTCCCCGCACCTTACAATGGGGCAGCGGATGCGCCGGAAAAATGCATCCGCTGCACCCATTGTGCAAAGCGTTAAACGCTAGCGTCGGAATCTCTCCCCGACGCTAGTGTGAAAGAAGCCTAAGGGTATGTGTCCACGTGCAGGAAACGCTGCGTGTCTGACGCTGCATAGAGCCGCAGCGTCCAGATGGTACAGCATAGTGGAGGGGATTGAATGAAATCCCGTCTCCACTATGCGTGGTAACACGCACGTGGCGGCCCTGCGACTCCGGACATGCTGCGCATCTTTTCAGATCGCAGTATGTCCGTATATCTTGCGGCGACGCTGCGTCGCCGCAAGATATAGCACAGGGCCCTATGGTGAGGAGCGATGATCCCGGATGTGTGCTGTGAACACATCCGGCATCATCGCGTCCCAGAAAGGGGGCGGGGCTTAGCGCTAAGCCGCTCCGACGTTACCGCCGGCCATCCTGAACGTGGACACGCAGCCTTACAGGGAGAGTGGAGGGGGAGATCACAAGCTGAGTGGTGGGGTTATGTTTTTTAGTCATAAAAATAGATTAAAGATTTCTGTATTATTGGTTACGTTCTCTTAAGGATTGTTGATCACTAAATATCAGCTTTCTGTTTACTGTTAAAATAGTATCTATTTTGTTTTTTTAGTATCTACTTTATTGAATATTTTTTATAGGATACATTTTACTGAATATTAGCTTTCTTTTTTATTAACTATGTTAAGGACAAAAATAATACAATCTTTACAAAATATGATTTAAAAGTTGCCCAATAAACAGATATGTATGAGGTACTATGTTATGACTCCACCATTGCTCCGGTTTGTAGTAGAGCGTCCAATCATCTTCTGGTAATATGAGAAATTATGATTGCAGTGGTCATCATTTTACTCTGGATTGCGTCCTTGGATTTAGGATTAAATCCTGGTGTCAAAAGGCCTGAGGGCATTCCATTAAAGGTACCATCACATTTAGCGACGCTGCAGCGATCTAGACAACGATGTCGATCGCTGCAGCGTCGCTGTGTGGTCGCTGGAGAGCTGTCACACAGACAGCTCTCCAGCGACCAACTATGCGAAGTCCCCTGATAACCAGGGTAAACATCGGGTTACTAAGTGCAGGGCCGCGCTTAGTAACCTGATGTTTACCCTGGTTACCAGCTTAAACGTAAAAAAAAAAACCACTACATACTTACATTCCGGTGTCTGTCCCCCGGCGCTGTGCTTCCTGCACTGGCTGTGAGCGCCGGCCGGAAAGCCGGCGCTCACAGTGCAGAGAAGCACAGCGCCGGGGACGGACAGCGGAAGGTAAGTATGTAGTTTTTTTTTTTTACGTTTAAGCTGGTAACCAGGGTAAACATCGGGTTACTAAGCGCGGCCCTGCACTTAGTAACCCGATGTTTACCCTGCTTACCAGTGAAGACATCGCTGAATCGGCGTCACACACGCCGATTCAGCGATGTCTGCGTGAGTCCAGCGCCGAAATAAAGTTCTGGACTTTCTGCTCCGACCAACGATGGCACAGCAGGATCCTGATCGCTGCTGCGTGTCAAACTGAACGATATCGCTATCCAGGACGCTGCAACGTCACGGATCGCTATCGATATCGTTCAGTGTGACGGTACCTTAAGGCTGGGTTCACACTGCGTTGTGTAAACCTGTTAAACGGACTACGTTACACCGCGGCATAATGCGGTGTAACGTAGTCCGTTAACGCCACCATTGCTTGCAATGGCGAACGCATCGCTAACGTACGCCCACAATGGACATGCACTAGCGATGTGCCGTCATTTGAGTGACGGAGCAGCGTTCGAGGTCCGTTCCTCGCTAGCGCAAATCGGGCATCTGCGCTAACGGGATCGGCAAACGCGACCCCTTTTGGGACATTGCGTTAGCGCAGTCCGTTAGCCTATGCGCTAAACGGATTGCCCTAACGCAATGTGAACCTAGCCTTTGGCCAGAGACTAGATGTCCATCTGAAGAACAATGACTTCTAATCACCTCCACATGGAATGTGTGTCAAAGAGAAGACATTCAGTTCTGGAGCAATAGCTGATACTGCCAGCACCACAGGGGTTATGTGTCCTCCAAGAGGTTGGAGACACAATGGCCATCTACAATGTAGATTCTCTATTCTATTAAAAGAATGGAGGACTGCACACCCCGGGAACTTGTGCGACCACATTTTACAGCTAATGGTCAATTCCTTTGATGTAAGTCTTAGGCTAAGTTCACATTAGCGTTGCGCCGCTGTTGCGTCGGCGACGCAGCGGCGACGCGCCCCTATGTTTAACATAGGGGACGCGTGCGTCTTTTTGTTTGCGTTTTTCGCCGTGTGCGTCGTTTCCGACGCTGGCGTCGGACGCACGAAAACGCTACAAATTGCATTTTCTGTGCGTCCGATTTTGGTCAAAAACGACGCACGCGTCGCAAAACGCGCGCGTTTTTGCGCGCGTTTTTCGATGCGTCGCGCGTTGCGTCGCCGACGCAGGGCGGCGCAACGCTAGTGTGAACGTACCCTTAGCTGTTATGGCTCCATTTGAATGTTCACATTTGCGTTGTGCGATGTTGCGTCGGAGACGCAACGCACAACGCAAACAAAAACGCAACAAAACACACGCTAAAACGCAGCGTTTTGCAATGCATGCGTCCTTTTTTGCCAAATTTTGGACGCAAAAAAAAATGCAACTTGCTGCGTCCTCTGCGCCCTACGCTTGCGGCAAAAAAAACGCATGCGTCGCAAAACGCAGCACAACGCATGTCCGTGCGCCTCCCATGTTAAATATAGGGGCGCATGACGCATGCGTCGCCGCGGTTGCGCCCGACGCAACGCAAATGTGAACGTAGCCTTATAGTCCTCTCCCCTCTGTACCAGTCGGTCATTGTAAATATGTTTAGTGTAAACGATATGTATAACTCTGTATGTAACCCCTTCTCATGTACAGCACCAATGGTGCTATATAAATACAGTAGAAAGAATGTGATTTTTTATTTTCATAGCTCAATGAAAAAACAATCTCTGAATCTGTGGAATCCATTGAAGCGTTCCAGAGTTATTACCACATAAAGTGACAGTGGTCAGAATTGTAAAAATTGGCCTGGTCATTAAGGTGCAAAAAGGCTTCGGGGCTGAGGGGGTTAATATGGAGAAAAGAGACGATTCAGTACCCTTTATAATATTAACCCCATCTGACCTTGGACGGGATAGTACGTCCGATGCCGGCTCCCCTGCTTTGATGCAGGGCTCCGCGGTGAGCCCGCACCAAAGCCGGGACATGTCAGCTGTTTTGAACAGCTGACATGTGCCCGTAATAGGTGCGGGCAGAATCGCGATCTGCCCGCACCTATTATCTAGTTAAATGCCGCTGTCAAACACAGACAGCGGCATTTAACTACCGCTTCCGGCCGGGCGGCCGGAAATGACGGCATCGCCGACCCCCGTCACATGATCGGCGAGGCGTCTCCATTGTAACCATAGAGGTCCTTGAGACCTCTATGGTTACTGATCGCCTGTAGCTGTGAGCGCCACCCTGTGGTCGGCGCTCACAGCACACCTGCAATTCTGCTGCATAGCAGCGATCAGCAGATCGCTGCTATGTAGCAGAGGCGATCGTGCTGTGCCTGCTTCTAGCCTCCCATGGAGGCTATTGAAGCATGGCAAAAGTAAAAAAAAAAAGTTGAAATAAATGTTAAAAAAATAAAAAAAAATAAAAGTTTAAATCACCCCCCTTTCGCCCCAATCAAAATAAATCAATAAAAAAAAAATCAAATCTACACATATTTGGTATCGCCGTGCTCAGAATCGCCCGATCTATCAATTAACAAAAAGCATTAACCTGATCGCTAAACAGCGTAGCAGGAAAAAAATTCGAAACGCCAGAATTACGTTTTTTTGGTTGCCGCGACATTGCATTAAAATGCAATAACGGGCGATCAAAAGAACGTATCTGCACCAAAATGCTATCATTAAAAACGTCATCTCGGCACGCAAAAAATAAGCCCTCAACCGACCCCAGATCACGAAAAATGGAGACGCTACGGGTATCGGAAAATGGCGCAATTTTTTTTTTTTTTTTTTTAGCAAAGTTTGGAATTTTTTTTCACCACTTAGATAAAAAATAACCTAGTAATGTTCGCTGTCTATGAACTCGTAATGACCTGGAGAATCATAATGGCAGGTCAGTTTTAGCATTTAGTGAACCTGGCAAAAAAGCCAAACAAAAAACAAGTGTGGGACTGCACTTTTTTGCAATTTCACCGCACTTGGAATTTTTTTCCGGGTTTTCTAGTACACAACATGCTAAAACCAATGATGTCGTTCAAAAGTACAACTCGTCCCGCAAAAAATAAGCCTTCACATGGCCAAATTGACGGAAAAATAAAAATGCTATGGCTCTGGGAAGGAGAGGAGTGAAAAATGAACACGGAAAAACAAAAAATCCCATGGTCATGAAGGGGTTAAAACCTCTTATTTTTTTCCAACTCTGTGGATTATGTTATCTGTTCAGTCACATCTGTGACAAAATGTGATCTCCTTCTGATACAAAAATTATGTGGGAGGAGCTACAGGCTCAGGGTGTTTCCCATTGGCTGGTTGAAGTGACATATGCAGATTAGGACACCTGAGATCTGGAGGATTATGGGGCCGTTATACAAGTATAGAAGGTTCTGTAGGGTCACTGTGTCAGGGGTGATGTCTCCCTAATGTTACACGCAGGGTCCTATCCCCCGGAGGGGCATCACGGCCAGGAAGAGGTTAAGACTATACTTTCAGGGATCATTTCTATAGTGTGTAACTTGAGAAATGTGCTCTAAAGTGTCCAAACTTCCCAACCACGAGGAGGAGCTGTAGTGATCTCTCCTGAGCGTGAAGTGAGCTCTCAGTTCTGCTTCATTGCAGGGGCTGATTGCTGGTGATGATCGTTCTCCTTCTCTGTTACAGGGAGGGCGGAGGGGGAGATCACAAGCTGAGTGGTTGGGACATAATTGTGTTTGATAAATAAAGTGAAATTGAAAGGTACCTATATTATTGAATATTACTTTTTAAAGAATAAATTACTCTAAATTTTAGTTTTTTTTTTATTTAGTATTATTTTTTATTTAATTTTATTAAATTTTATTTTTAACCATTAATGTTTTTATTATATTTTCTGAAAATCTTTGAACACACAAAGAGTCAAACAAAACTCATAAATGCATACAATAACAAAGTACAATAGGTTCCTATACACATTCTATGTATACTCATTAAAGGGGAGCCTGTCACCCCGAAAATTGAAGATGAGCCAAGCCCACCAGCATCAGGGGCTTATCTACAGCATTCTGGAATGCTATAGATAAGCACCCCCCCCCCCCTGTTGAATCCTGAAAGATGAGAAAGAGAGGTTAGATTATACTCACCCAGGGGTGGTCCCGGTTTTGGTCCGATAGGCGTCGTGATCCGGTCCAGCACCTCCCATCTTCTTACGATGACGCCCCTTCTGGTCTTCACGCTGCGGCTCTGGCGCAGGCGTACATCGTCTGCCCTGTTGAGGGCAGAGCAAAGTACTGCAGTGCGCAGGCGCCGAGCCTCTCTGACCTTTCCAACAGGGCAGACAAAGACTGCGCCGGAGCCGCGGCGTGAAGACCAGAAGGGGCGTCATCGTAAGAAGATGGGAGGTGCTGGACCGGATCACTGTGCCCATCGGATCAGAACCGGGACCACCCCTGGGTGAGTATAATTCAACTTCTTTTTATCATCTTTCAGGATACATCGGGGGCTCATCTACAGCATTA
Source organism: Ranitomeya imitator (assembly GCF_032444005.1). Classification (NCBI taxonomy): domain Eukaryota; kingdom Metazoa; phylum Chordata; class Amphibia; order Anura; family Dendrobatidae; genus Ranitomeya; species Ranitomeya imitator. Next base: position 439,004,745 of record NC_091284.1, read on the forward strand.
CAGAATACTGTAGATAAGCCCCAGATGCCGGTGGCCATAGCTCATCTTCGATTTTGGGGGTGACAGGTTCAACGGGCACAGTCCGGCCACGAATTCGCCCCTCCCTACTTCCGTCCAGTCAGTGCCCCCTCCATACTCCCCTCCAGTCAGCGCTCACACAGGGTTAATGGCTGCGTTACACCGCGTAGCAGTAATCAGAATGCTTATCTGTATATAACCCCGCCCCCACCACTGATTGGCTGCTTCCTTTGTACACAGTGAATTGTCAACAATCTGCCAATCAGTGGTGGGGCGGAGATCCACAGATTAGCTGGGCTGGCTGCATGTGATACCTAGTTAGGCAGTGATAATCTCCTGCTGTTAAATCACTGATTGTATTGAAACTTCAGTACACAGCCTAGTAAGTGACACATCCCTGGAATCAAGCACGTGTCTTTTAAGAATCAGGAACTAATGATTCCAGTGCAACTCCAGTTTTGATGAATTGAAGCCTAAGCGCTGAGCAGCCCAGCCAGGTGATATCATGACCCAAATAGGTGTGATCTCAGTCTCTGCAGTGCTCCTCTGCCTCCTCCTTGTGCCCTAAATCACACAAATGTGCGGTTACAGCCATGATTTCTGGCATTTACAGTGATCTTCTGCCCATGGCATCACACTGACTGTCCGAGCTCTTGAAATTCAGTGTTTTATTTAGTGAAAAGGGGTAAATCCTCCTGCCAAGTTTCCCATAAAACGGTTTATCGAAAGAAAAATAGAAAGGTGATGGGTCTGAGAAGATGGCGACACTAACCAATTTTTTGTATAAATGTTATCATTTTTTTAGTTGCTAAAATGTCATCAAAACCATATGAGTTTGGTATTGCCATAATCAGAATGACCTGAAGAGTCGTGTGCTCGGCTCGTTTGTACCACACAATGAATGCCATAAACAGGAAACCCCAATATGGGAGTAGCGCGCTTTCCACCAGATCACAGCATTTAGAACTGTTCTCCTGTGTTTACATAATATGGTGACAATAAAAACGAAACGTTTGCAGGTTCTAGTCCCCTCTGAAGTCTTCTCTTCGATCCCTACTATTGAGGGGTGCCCTCGGTTTCCCCGTTTTTTACAGCCATAGTCGCATTTATTTATGTTACTTATATAGCGCCATTATCTTCACTGTCTCCATTGGGACTCACTATCTAGATTCCCTATCACTATGTCTTTGGAGCATGGGTGGACCCCAGGACCCCAGCGCTGCAAAGCAACAATGCTAACCACTGAGCCACCGTGCTGTAACTCATGTTAAGTATTCTAAGGCCGGTTTCACATTAGCGTTTCTGTGCACAGCGTAGGCCTGCATACTTCTTTCCTTAAGATCCGCATGCATTTTGTGTACCTATATTTAACATTGTGTACGCAGGGACATGCGTTGTATGCGGATGCGTTCCCGCGCGTCATTTTGACATTCCCGACAAACGCAACAGAAACACTAATGTGAAACGGGCCTAACTGAGTGACTGCTGGATACATCATTTATTCGTTAAATGATGGGACGTACTTATTGTTGCCTGCCCAATATTCTGTAATGGTGGGCCTCCAGGCAGGAACAGATTTTTCTGCTCACTCAGTGTTTGTTGCTCCGAGGATTGGGGTCTCATTCTACCTGGACTGTTGGTAAAATACAAGCTGTTAATTCTGTGGGGCTTTGCTACCACCTGCTGGTGGAAAGAGGAAATGCTTCTGAAATGGCTATTTTTCTGTGGGGCTTTGCTACCATCTGCTGGTGGAAAGAGGAAATGCTAGTGAGATGGCTGTTTTTCGATGCCATATAGCGAATGATACAATGGCTATTGATGTTAAATTCCTCTTTTGGAGTATGAGCGGGCTGGGAGGCAGTCAAAACAGGCAGCTGTAATTGATTCTATTCGTTCTTATCTACCTGCAGTGATATGTCTCCAGGAAACACATCTGGAAAAATATAAAACTAAGCTCTTAAACCAGTCTTGGGTCAGACATTGAACTTGAATCTTCAAAGCAATTACATTAGAATTTTGGCATAAATCGCTTTCAAAAGTTGCAATATTTTTCAACAACATGACATTTTTCAACTTTTGGTAGTGCTGGGTTGGAACTGGGGCGTGACTCCACAGCTCATCCAATTCATCCAATTCATGATGGGCTATGGCGTTCTTTTCACCGCGAACATTACTCCATTCACTGACTGGAGGAAGAATTGTGGTGAGATGCACACGTAGTCACTCCACTGGTCAGACGCTCATGATTCATTAAGATCGATTTGTGGAACTCCAGTGCTGTGTACCTGTGTATCAGTGGTACCTGGCAGTTAGACAGGAGTCCCTCAAATTTCTTACCTTCTGCACCCCCTGTGCCATTTTTCATTAGCTGGTGCTGGCGCATCATGGTCATCTGAGCATCATGTCGTACAGATGATGTCAGCCCTGACAAATTACAGGGAACCTGTCAGCAGTTTTGGCCAATATAATATATGGCCATCACCTTTCAGGGCTAGAATGCTGTATATAAGCCCCCAAGCCGACCTGGAAGAACTGAAAAATAACTTTTATTATACTCACCAGTGGGGCGGTCTGGTCTTGGTCCGGCGCCTCCCATCTTCTTATGATCGCTGCCCTCCTTGCTTCTTGTGGATGACGCGATCCCACATCCTAATAATAATCTCTTTTATTATATAGCGACAACATATTCCGCAGCGCTTTGCAGACATTATCATCGTTGTCCCTGATGGGGTTCGCAATCTAAATTCCCTATCAGTATGTCTTTAGAATGTGGGAGGAAACCAGAGAACCCAGAGGAATCCCACGCAAACACGGAGAGAACATACAAACTTCTGGCAGATGTTGTCATTGGTGGGATTTGAACCCAGGACTCTAGCGCTGCAAGGCTGCAGTGCTAACCACTGAGCCACCATGCTGGCCGCACAACTCTGCATCATCCACACAGCCTCCCCCTGGCATCACGCTCTGGCGCAGGCGTACTTCTCTGTTGAGGTCAGAGCAAAGTACTGTAGTGCACTGGTGCCGGGGCTCTTTGACCTTTTCTGTCACATGCGCACTGCAGTACTTTGCTCTGCCCTCCCTCAACAGGGCAGAGAAGTACGCTTGCGCAGGAGCGCGATGCCGGGGAGGAGCCTGTGTTGATAATACAGGATCGCGTCATCCACAAGAAGCAAGCAGGAGGACGGCGATCATAAGAAGATCGCACCAAGACCAGCGACACCCATCGGACCGGACCGCCCTGCAGGTGAGTATAATAAAATTTATTTTTCAGCTCTTCCAGGTCAGATTTGGGACTTATATGCAGCTTTATAGAATGCTGTATATACAGTTGTGCTCAAAAGTTTACATACCACGGCAGAATTTTTGCTTTCTTGGCCTTTTTTTTTTAGAGAATATGAATTATAATAACAAAACTTTTTCTCCACTCATGGTTTGTGGTTGGGTGAAGCCATTTATTGTCGAACTATTGTGTTGTCTCTTTTTAATTTATAATGACAACCCAAAACATCCAAATGACCCTGATCAAAAGTTCACATAGCCCATTTCTTAATACCGTGTATTGCCCCCTCTAACATCAATGACAGCTTGAAGTCTTTTGTGGTAGTTGTGGATGAGGTTCTTTATTTTCTCAGATGGTAAAGCTGCTCACTCTTATTGGCAAAAAGCCTCCAGTTCCAGTAAACTCCTGGGCTGTTTAGCATGAACTGAGCGCTTCCCCCCAGAGTGGCTCAATGATATTGAGGTCAGGAGACTGAGATGGCCACTTCAGAACCTACACTTTGTTCTGCTGTAGCTAATGATAGGTCAGTTTGGCCTTGTGTTTTGGATCATTGTCATGTTGGATCGTCCAAGTACGTCCCATGTTCAGCTTCCGAGCTGATGAGTGCAAATGTGTCTCCAGTATTTTCTGATAACATGCTGCATTCATCTTTCCTTCAACTTTGTCCAAGTTTCCTGTGCCTTTGTAGCTCACACATCCCCAAATCATCAACCATCCACCTCTGTGCTTTACAGTAGGGATGGTGTTCCTTTCATCATGTTGACCTCTCTCCAAATGTAAGATTTATGGTTGTGGCCAAAAAGTTCAATTTTGATCTCATCACTCCAAATGACCTTGTTCCAGAAGTTTTGAGGCCTGTCTCTGTGCTATTTTGCATATTGTAGGTGAGATACTTTGTGGCATTTGCGCAGTAATGGCCTTCTTCTGGTGACTCGACCATGCAGCCCATTTTTCTTCAAGTATCTTCTTATTGTACATCTTGAAACAGCCACACCGTTAGTTTTCAGAGAATCCTGTATTTCAGCTGATGTTATTTGTGGGTTTTTCTTTGCATCCCAAACAATATTCCTAGCAGTTGTGGACAACATTTTTGTTGGTCTACATGACCGTGCTTTTGTTTTTACAGAGCCCCTGATTTTCCATTTGTTAGTCACAGTTTGAACACTGCTGACTGGCATTATCAATTCTTAGAATATTTTTGTGTCCCTTTCCTGTACAGTTCAACTGCCTTTTCCTTTGTCAATTCTTTTGCTTTCCCCATGACTCACAATCCAGAAACGTCAGTGGCTGGATGAAAGATGCAAGAGTCTGTCTGGATCCCAGAAACTCACTCAGCTTTTATGCACACACACTGATTACAAGCAAACAGGTCACAGGTGAGGATGTTACTTTTAGTAGCTATACAAACCCATTTGTGTCTACTTCTGTGCATGTTATTGGGCCAAAATCACCAGGGTATGTGAAGTTTTGATCAGGGTCATTTGGATGTTTTCGGTTGTCATTATGATTTAAAAAGAGTAAACAGTATAGTAGTTTGACAATAAATGGCTTCACCCAACCACTAGACATGAGTGGAGAAAACGTTTTGGTGTTATCAACTATATAATTGTCTAAGGGTCGCTTCCGTCTGTCCTTCTGTCTGTCTGTCTTTCTGTCACGGTTATTCATTCGCTGATTGGCCTCGGCAGCTGCCTGTCATAGCTGCCGCAACCAATCAGCGACGGCCACAGTCCGGAAGAAAATGGCCGCTCCTTACTCCCCGCAGTCAGTGCCCGGCGTCCGCATATTCCCCTCCGGTCAGCGCTCACACAGGGTTAATGGCAGCTTTGACTGCGGTGTAACGCACTCGGTTAACGCTGCTATTAACCCTGTGTGACCACCTTTTTTACTAATCATGCTGCCTATGCAGCATGAATAGTAAAAATATCTAATGTAAAAAAATAAATAAATAAATAGTTACATACTCACCCTCCGGTGCCCATTCCCCTCACCCCCCCCCCCCGGATCAGGAACCGGCCTTTCCCGCTCCGCGCGACGCCCCGGTGACCGCTGCATGCATTGCGGTCTCGCGAGACCGCAATGCAATCTTCAGACTGAGATCGGACCGCGCGACATGCATCGGGAACCGGCCGCTTCGATCCGGAGGCTCCAGGAGGTGAGTATGTAACTATTTTTTATTTTAGTCCTTTTTTTTTAACAGGGATATGGTGTATACTACGTGACTGTGCTGTATACTACGTGGCTCTGTGCTGTATACTACATGGCTCTGTGCTGTATACTACGTGGCTATGTTCTGTATACTACGTGGCTCTGTGCTGTATACTACGTGGCTCTGTGCTGTATACTACGTGACTGCTGTATACTACGTGGCTCTGTGCTGTGTACTACATGGCTCTGTACTGTATACTACGTGGCTCTGTGCTGTATACTACATGACTCTGTGTTGTATACTACGGGGCTCTGTGCTGTATACTACGTGGCTCTGTGCTGTATACTATGTGACTAGGCAAGCTGGGCAATATACTACGTGGCTGGGCAATATACTACGTGGCTGGGCAATATACTACGTGGCTGGGCAATATACTACGTCGCTGGGCAATATACTACGTGGCTGTGCAATATACTACGTGGCTGTGCAATATACTACGTCACTAGGCAATATACTACGTGGCTGGACAATATACTACGTAGCTGGACAATATACTATGTGGCTGGGCAATATACTACGTGGCTGGGCAATATACTACGTGGACATTTATATTCTAGAATACCCGATGCGTTAGAATCGGGCCACCATCTAGTAGAAATGATAAGAATAATAGGCCTCAGTTACCACAACTGTCTACAAGGAAAACTGTTGCTCATAGCAACCAATCACAGCTCAGCTTCTTATAAGCAGCTCTGGTGAAATGAAAGATGCTTAGTGATTGGTTGCTATGTGGAGTGGGTGTGGCTAGTGACGTAGTATATTGCACAGCCACGTAGTATATTGTCCAGCCATGTAGTATATTGCCGAGCCACTTAGTATATTGTCCAGCCACGTAGTATATTGCACAGCCACGTAGTATATTGTCCAGCCATGTAGTATATTGCCCAGCCACATAGTATATTGTCCAGCCACGTAGTATATTGTCCATCCACGTAGTATATTGCCTAGTGACGTAGTATATTGCACAGCCACGTAGTATATTGCCCAGCCACGTAGTATATTGCCCAGCCACGTAGTATATTGTCCAGACACGTAGTATATTGCCCAGCCACGTAGTATATTGTCCAGCCACGTAGTATATTGTCCAGACACGTAGTATATTGCCCAGACACGTAGTATATTGTCCAGACACGTAGTATATTGTCCAGCCACGTAGTATATTGCCCCGTTACATTGTATATTGCCCAGTGACGTAGTATATTGTCCAGCCACGTAGTATATTGCCCAGTTACGTAGTATATTGCCCAGTGACGTAGTATACAGCAGAGCCACATAGTATATTGCCCAGTGACGTAGTATATTGCCCAGTGACGTAGTATACAGCACAGAGCCACGTAGTATATTGCCCAGCTATGTAGTATATTGCCCAGCCACGTATGACACAGGTTAAAAAAAAAACAAAAAAACATATACTCACCTTCCGAAGGCGCGTTGTAGCACTGTCGCCTGTGTGGGGTGCAGGCGGCATCTTCCGGTCCCAGGGTGTGCTGACGTCGCGGTCACATGACCGTGACGTCACGGCAGGTCCTTTCCGCGCAGGCGCGCAGGACTTGTGATGACGTCGCGGTCACATGACCGTGACGTCATGGCAGGTCCTTCTGCCAGACCATCCGTGGGACCGGAACATGCCGGTTGCATTGCAAGGAGCGGGAAAGGCGGCATAGGTGAGTATATAATCATTTTTTATTTTTTTTATTATTTTTAACATTCGATGTTTTTACTATTGGCGCTGCATAGGCTGCGTCAATAGTAAAAACTTGGTCACACAGGGTTAATAGCAGCGGTAACGGACTGCATTACACCGCGGCATAACCGTTACCGCTGCCATTAACCCTGTGTGAGGGCAGACTGGAGGGGTGTATGCGGGCGCCGGGCAGTGAGAGCAGGGGAGTAGGGGAGGGACTAATCGGACCGTGGCCGTCGCTGATTGGTCGCGGCAGCCATGACAGGCAGCTGCCGAGACCAATCAGCGAACGAATAACCGTGAGAGAAGGACAGACAGACGGAAGTGACCCTTAGACAATTATGTATATAGATGGTGTCATCATCCTTCTGTAAAGCTGGAAATAACATTTATTACCATGCAGACACAGACCACCCTCTGACACAGACTGCAGGGGGAGCCCAGTATCACACAACATAGGATTAGATACACGGCTCGCTCAGCAGACAGTATTGCACAGGATAGGATTAGATACACAGCTCAGCAGACAGTATCACACAGGATAGGATTAGATACACGGCTCAGCAGACAGTATCACACAGGATAGGATTAGATACACAGGTCAGCAGACTGTATCACACAGGATAGGATTAGATACACAGGTCAGCAGTCAGTAACACAGGATAGGATTAGATACACGGCTCAGCAGACAGTATCACACAGGATAGGATTAGATACACAGCTCAGCAGACTGTATCACACAGGATAGGATTAGATACACAGGTCAGCAGTCAGTAACACAGGATAGGATTAGATACACGGCTCGCTCAGCAGACAGTATTGCACAGGATAGGATTAGATACACAGCTCAGCAGACAGTATCACACAGGATAGGATTAGATACACGGCTCAGCAGACAGTATCACACAGGATAGGATTAGATACACGGCTCAGCACACAGTATCACACAGGATAGGATTAGATACACGGCTCAGCAGACAGTATCACACAGGATAGGATTAGATACACAGGTCAGCAGACAGTATCACACAGGATAGGATTAGATACACAGGTCAGCAGACTGTATCACACAGGATAGGATTAGATACACAGCTCAGCAGTCAGTAACACAGGATAGGATTAGATACACGGCTCAGCAGACAGTATCACACAGGATAGGATTAGATACACAGCTCAGCAGACTGTATCACACAGGATAGGATTAGATACACAGGTCAGCAGTCAGTAACACAGGATAGGATTAGATACACGGCTCGCTCAGCAGACAGTATTGCACAGGATAGGATTAGATACACAGGTCAGCAGACAGTATCACACAGGATAGGATTAGATACACAGCTCAGCAGACAGTATCACACAGGATAGGATTAGATACACGGCTCAGCAGACAGTATCACACAGGATAGGATTAGATACACAGCTCAGCAGACTGTATCACACAGGATAGGATTAGATACACAGGTCAGCAGTCAGTAACACAGGATAAGATTAGATACACGGCTCGCTCAGCAGACAGTATTGCACAGGATAGGATTAGATACACAGATCAGCAGACAGTATCACACAGGATAGGATTAGATACACGGCTCAGCAGACAGTATCACACAGGATAGAATTAGATACACAGCTCAGCAGACAGTATCACACAGGATAGGATTAGATACACAGGTCAGCAGACTGTATCACACAGGATAGGATTAGATACACAGGTCAGCAGTCAGTAACACAGGATAGGATTAGATACACGGCTCAGCAGACAGTATCACACAGGATAGGATTAGATACACAGGTCAGCAGTCAGTAACACAGGATAGGATTAGATACACGGCTCGCTCAGCAGACTGTATCACACAGGATAGGATTAGATACACAGGTCAGCAGACAGTATCACACAGGATAGAATTAGATACACAGCTCAGCAGACAGTATCACACAGGATAGGATTAGATACACAGATCAGCAGACAGTATCACACAGGATAGGATTAGATACACAGGTCAGCAGTCAGTAACACAGGATAGGATTAGATACACGGCTCAGCAGACAGTATCACACAGGATAGGATTAGATACACAGCTCAGCAGTCAGTAACACAGGATAGGATTAGATACACGGCTCAGCAGACTGTATCACACAGGAGAGGATTAGATACACGGCTCAACAGACAGTATCACACAGGATAGGATTAGATACACAGCTCAGCAGACAGTATCACACAGGATAGGATTAGATACACGGCTCAGCAGACAGTATCACACAGGATAGGATTAGATACACAGGTCAGCAGACAGTATCACACAGGATAGGATTAGATACACAGGTCAGCAGACTGTATCACACAGGATAGGATTAGATACACAGCTCAGCAGTCAGTAACACAGGATAGGATTAGATACACGGCTCAGCAGACAGTATCACACAGGATAGGATTAGATACACAGCTCAGCAGACTGTATCACACAGGATAGGATTAGATACACAGGTCAGCAGTCAGTAACACAGGATAGGATTAGATACACGGCTCGCTCAGCAGACAGTATTGCACAGGATAGGATTAGATACACAGGTCAGCAGACAGTATCACACAGGATAGGATTAGATACACAGCTCAGCAGACAGTATCACACAGGATAGGATTAGATACACGGCTCAGCAGACAGTATCACACAGGATAGGATTAGATACACAGCTCAGCAGACTGTATCACACAGGATAGGATTAGATACACAGGTCAGCAGTCAGTAACACAGGATAAGATTAGATACACGGCTCGCTCAGCAGACAGTATTGCACAGGATAGGATTAGATACACAGGTCAGCAGACAGTATCACACAGGATAGGATTAGATACACAGCTCAGCAGACAGTATCACACAGGATAGGATTAGATACACAGATCAGCAGACAGTATCACACAGGATAGGATTAGATACACGGCTCAGCAGACAGTATCACACAGGATAGAATTAGATACACAGCTCAGCAGACAGTATCACACAGGATAGGATTAGATACACAGGTCAGCAGACTGTATCACACAGGATAGGATTAGATACACAGGTCAGCAGTCAGTAACACAGGATAGGATTAGATACACGGCTCAGCAGACAGTATCACACAGGATAGGATTAGATACACAGGTCAGCAGTCAGTAACACAGGATAGGATTAGATACACGGCTCGCTCAGCAGACTGTATCACACAGGATAGGATTAGATACACAGGTCAGCAGACAGTATCACACAGGATAGAATTAGATACACAGCTCAGCAGACAGTATCACACAGGATAGGATTAGATACACAGATCAGCAGACAGTATCACACAGGATAGGATTAGATACACAGGTCAGCAGTCAGTAACACAGGATAGGATTAGATACACGGCTCAGCAGACAGTATCACACAGGATAGGATTAGATACACAGCTCAGCAGTCAGTAACACAGGATAGGATTAGATACACGGCTCAGCAGACTGTATCACACAGGAGAGGATTAGATACACGGCTCAACAGACAGTATCACACAGGATAGGATTAGATACACAGCTCAGCAGACAGTATCACACAGGATAGGATTAGATACACAGATCAGCAGACAGTATCACACAGGATAGGATTAGATACACGGCTCATCAGACAGTATCACACAGGATAGAATTAGATACACAGCTCAGCAGACAGTATCACACAGGATAGGATTAGATACACAGGTCAGCAGACTGTATCACACAGGATAGGATTAGATACACAGGTCAGCAGTCAGTAACACAGGATAGGATTAGATACACGGCTCAGCAGACAGTATCACACAGGATAGGATTAGATACACAGCTCAGCAGACTGTATCACACAGGAGAGGATTAGATACACGGCTCAGCAGACAGTATCACACAGGATAGGATTAGATACACGGCTCAGCAGACAGTATCACACAGGATAGGATTAGATACACAGGTCAGCAGACAGTATCACACAGGATAGGATTAGATACACGGCTCAGCAGACAGTATCACACAGGATAGGATTAGATACACAGCTCAGCAGACAGTATCACACAGGATAGGATTAGATACACAGGTCAGCAGTCAGTAACACAGGATAGGATTAGATACACGGCTCGCTCAGCAGACTGTATCACACAGGATAGGATTAGATACACAGGTCAGCAGACAGTATCACACAGGATAGGATTAGATACACAGATCAGCAGACAGTATCACACAGGATAGGATTAGATACACGGCTCAGCAGACAGTATCACACAGGATAGAATTAGATACACAGCTCAGCAGACAGTATCACACAGGATAGGATTAGATACACAGGTCAGCAGACTGTATCACACAGGATAGGATTAGATACACAGGTCAGCAGTCAGTAACACAGGATAGGATTAGATACACGGCTCAGCAGACAGTATCACACAGGATAGGATTAGATACACAGCTCAGCAGACTGTATCACACAGGAGAGGATTAGATACACGGCTCAGCAGACAGTATCACACAGGATAGGATTAGATACACGGCTCAGCAGACAGTATCACACAGGATAGGATTAGATACACAGGTCAGCAGACAGTATCACACAGGATAGGATTAGATACACGGCTCAGCAGACAGTATCACACAGGATAGGATTAGATACACAGCTCAGCAGACAGTATCACACAGGATAGGATTAGATACACAGGTCAGCAGTCAGTAACACAGGATAGGATTAGATACACGGCTCGCTCAGCAGACTGTATCACACAGGATAGGATTAGATACACAGGTCAGCAGACAGTATCACACAGGATAGGATTAGATACACAGATCAGCAGACAGTATCACACAGGATAGGATTAGATACACAGGTCAGCAGACAGTATCACACAGGAGAGGATTAGATACACAGCTCAGCAGTCAGTATCACACAGGAGAGGATTAGATACATGGCTCAGCAGACAGTATCACACAGGATAGAATTAGATACACAGCTCAGCAGACAGTATCACACAGGATAGGATTAGATACACAGGTCAGCAGTCAGTAACACAGGATAGGATTAGATACACGGCTCAGCAGACAGTATCACACAGGAGAGGATTAGATACACGGCTCAGCAGACAGTATCACACAGGATAGAATTAGATACACAGCTCAGCAGACAGTATCACACAGGATAGGATTAGATACACAGGTCAGCAGTCAGTAACACAGGATAGGATTAGATACACGGCTCAGCAGACAGTATCACACAGGAGAGGATTAGATACACAGCTCAGCAGTCAGTAACACAGGATAGGATTAGATACACTGCTCAGCAGACAGTATCACACAGGATAGGATTAGATACACAGCTCAGCAGTCAGTAACACAGGATAGGATTAGATACACTGCTCAGCAGACAGTATCACACAGGATAGGATTAGATACACAGATCAGCAGACAGTATCACACAGGATAGGATTAGATACACGGCTCAGCAGACAGTATCACACAGGATAGAATTAGATACACAGCTCAGCAGACAGTATCACACAGGATAGGATTAGATACACAGGTCAGCAGACTGTATCACACAGGATAGGATTAGATACACAGGTCAGCAGTCAGTAACACAGGATAGGATTAGATACACGGCTCAGCAGACAGTATCACACAGGATAGGATTAGATACACAGCTCAGCAGACTGTATCACACAGGAGAGGATTAGATACACGGCTCAGCAGACAGTATCACACAGGATAGGATTAGATACACGGCTCAGCAGACAGTATCACACAGGATAGGATTAGATACACAGGTCAGCAGACAGTATCACACAGGATAGGATTAGATACACGGCTCAGCAGACAGTATCACACAGGATAGGATTAGATACACAGCTCAGCAGACAGTATCACACAGGATAGGATTAGATACACAGGTCAGCAGTCAGTAACACAGGATAGGATTAGATACACGGCTCGCTCAGCAGACTGTATCACACAGGATAGGATTAGATACACAGGTCAGCAGACAGTATCACACAGGATAGGATTAGATACACAGATCAGCAGACAGTATCACACAGGATAGGATTAGATACACAGGTCAGCAGACAGTATCACACAGGAGAGGATTAGATACATGGCTCAGCAGACAGTATCACACAGGATAGAATTAGATACACAGCTCAGCAGACAGTATCACACAGGATAGGATTAGATACACAGGTCAGCAGTCAGTAACACAGGATAGGATTAGATACACGGCTCAGCAGACAGTATCACACAGGAGAGGATTAGATACACGGCTCAGCAGACAGTATCACACAGGATAGAATTAGATACACAGCTCAGCAGACAGTATCACACAGGATAGGATTAGATACACAGGTCAGCAGTCAGTAACACAGGATAGGATTAGATACACGGCTCAGCAGACAGTATCACACAGGAGAGGATTAGATACACAGCTCAGCAGTCAGTAACACAGGATAGGATTAGATACACTGCTCAGCAGACAGTATCACACAGGATAGGATTAGATACACAGCTCAGCAGACAGTATCACACAGGATAGGATTAGATACACGGCTCAGCAGACAGTATCACACAGGATAGGATTAGATACACAGGTCAGCAGTCAGTAACACAGGATAGGATTAGATACACGGCTCAGCAGACAGTATCACACAGGAGAGGATTAGATACACGGCTCAGCAGACAGTATCACACAGGATAGGATTAGATTCACGGCTCAGCAGACAGTATCACACAGGATAGGATTAGATACACGGCTCAGCAGACAGTATCACACAGGATAGGATTAGATACACAGGTCAGCAGTCAGTAACACAGGATAGGTTTAGATACACGGCTCAGCAGACAGTATCACACAGGATAGGATTAGATACACGGCTCAGCAGACAGTATCACACAGGATAGGATTAGATACACGGCTTAGCAGTCAGTATCACACAGGATAGGATTAGATACACGGCTCAGCAGACAGTATCACACAGGATAGGATTAGATACACGGCTCAGCAGACAGTATCACACAGGATAGGATTAGATACACAGGTCAGCAGTCAGTAACACAGGATAGGTTTAGATACACGGCTCAGCAGACAGTATCACACAGGATAGGATTAGATACACGGCTCAGCAGACAGTATTGCACAGGATAGGATTAGATACACAGGTCAGCAGACAGTATCACACAGGAGAGGATTAGATACACGGCTCAGCAGACAGTATCACACAGGATAGGATTAGATACACGGCTTAGCAGTCAGTATCACACAGGATAGGATTAGATACACGGCTCAGCAGACAGTATCACACAGGATAGGATTAGATACACGGCTCAGCAGACAGTATCACACAGGATAGGATTAGATACACGGCTCAGCAGACAGTATCACACAGGATAGGATTAGATACACGGCTCAGCAGACAGTATCACACAGGATAGGATTAGATACACAGGTCAGCAGTCAGTAACACAGGATAGGTTTAGATACACGGCTCAGCAGACAGTATCACACAGGATAGGATTAGATACACGGCTCAGCAGACAGTATCACACAGGATAGGATTAGATACACGGCTTAGCAGTCAGTATCACACAGGATAGGATTAGATACACGGCTCAGCAGACAGTATCACACAGGATAGGATTAGATACACGGTTCACCAGACAGTATCACACAGGAGAGGATTAGATACACGGCTCAGCAGACAGTATCACACAGGATAGGATTAGATACACAGGTCAGCAGACTGTATCACACAGGAGAGGATTAGATACACGGCTCAGCAGACAGTATCACACAGGATAGAATTAGATACACAGCTCAGCATACAGTATCACACAGGATAGAATTAGATACACAGCTCAGCAGACAGTATCACACAGGATAGGATTAGATACACAGGTCAGCAGACTGTATCACACAGGATAGGATTAGATACACGGCTCAGCAGACAGTATCACACAGGAGAGGATTAGATACACAGGTCAGCAGACAGTATCACACAGGAGAGGATTAGATACACGGCTCAGCATACAGTATCACACAGGAGAGGATTAGATACACGGCTCACCAGACAGTATCACACAGGATAGAATTAGATACACAGCTCAGCAGACAGTATCACACAGAATAGGATTAGATACACAGGTCAGCAGACAGTATCACACAGGAGAGGATTAGATACACGGCTCAGCAGACAGTATCACACAGGATAGGATTAGATACACGGCTTAGCAGTCAGTATCACACAGGATAGGATTAGATACACGGCTCAGCAGACAGTATCACACAGGATAGGATTAGATACACGGCTCAGCAGACAGTATCACACAGGATAGGATTAGATACACGGCTCAGCAGACAGTATCACACAGGATAGGATTAGATACACGGCTCAGCAGACAGTATCACACAGGATAGGATTAGATACACAGGTCAGCAGTCAGTAACACAGGATAGGTTTAGATACACGGCTCAGCAGACAGTATCACACAGGATAGGATTAGATACACGGCTCAGCAGACAGTATCACACAGGATAGGATTAGATACACGGCTTAGCAGTCAGTATCACACAGGATAGGATTAGATACACGGCTCAGCAGACAGTATCACACAGGATAGGATTAGATACACGGTTCACCAGACAGTATCACACAGGAGAGGATTAGATACACGGCTCAGCAGACAGTATCACACAGGATAGGATTAGATACACAGGTCAGCAGACTGTATCACACAGGAGAGGATTAGATACACGGCTCAGCAGACAGTATCACACAGGATAGAATTAGATACACAGCTCAGCATACAGTATCACACAGGATAGAATTAGATACACAGCTCAGCAGACAGTATCACACAGGATAGGATTAGATACACAGGTCAGCAGACTGTATCACACAGGATAGGATTAGATACACGGCTCAGCAGACAGTATCACACAGGAGAGGATTAGATACACAGGTCAGCAGACAGTATCACACAGGAGAGGATTAGATACACGGCTCAGCATACAGTATCACACAGGAGAGGATTAGATACACGGCTCACCAGACAGTATCACACAGGATAGAATTAGATACACAGCTCAGCAGACAGTATCACACAGAATAGGATTAGATACACAGGTCAGCAGACAGTATCACACAGGAGAGGATTAGATACACGGCTCAGCAGACAGTATCACACAGGAGAGGATTAGATACACAGGTCAGCAGACAGTATCACACAGGATAGGATTAGATACACGGCTCAGCAGACAGTACTGACTGTTGATCACTTCAGGTTCCAGCAGTTGGATACGATTTCACCGATCAATAGTGGATACTAGAACAGCCAGATAGGAGCCTGTGCGGACACATCTGCCTGGCCATGCCCTGACAATCCTCCATGCTGAAGCTGCGGCTCACTATGGGGTCCGGGCAGGGGGCTTTCTTGCTCTTGGATCTCTTAGTTCTGTCGCTGCCTGAAGACAAGGACTGTGCAGAATAATACGGGTGACACAGGAATAAATGATGACCAGGAGGCGTTTGTGTCACCGACCCTGACCAATATCCCCTGACCGATGTCCTATGTGCCATGCAGAGCAGGAAATGTGGGCGGGGGAAGGGCGGCATGTGCAGGCAGTCACCTGATCAGTGCAGGGGAATGGGCGGAGCTACAGAGGGGGCGTTGTCTCCCACTGAGTGCTTGAGTTCACTTATGCTAATTTAGGTAAGAGAGCAGATGCATTATGGGTGTGATGGTTTCCAGCTCGTACACAAGTATAGAAGCTTCTAGTTACTCTGCAGTCAGGTCTCTGATCCCCCACAATGTATCACAATGTATCACGTCTCACAGGGTCATCATGTGTCACCTCGTGTGATGTCTCCCTAATGTTACACGCAGGGTCCTATCCCCCGGAGGGGCATCACGGCCAGGAAGAGGTTAAGACTATACTTTCAGGGATCATTTCTATAGTGTGTAACTTGAGAAATGTGCTCTAAAGTGTCCAAACTTCCCAACCACGAGGAGGAGCTGTAGTGATCTCTCCTGAGCGTGAAGTGAGCTCTCAGTTCTGCTTCATTGCAGGGGCTGATTGCTGGTGATGATCGTTCTCCTTCTCTGTTACAGGGAGGGCGGAGGGGGAGATCACAAACTGAGTGGTTGGGTCATATTTTTTTTAAAGTAATAAAAATAGATTAAAGATTTCTGTATTATTGGTTATGTTCTTTTAAGGATTGTTGATCACTAAATATCAGCTTTCTGTTTACTGTATTAAAGTAGTATCCATTTTATGTTTATTTTAGTATCTACTTTATTGAATACCTTTTATAGGATCCCCCAACTAACCTATCCATTACAGTAAACGGCTGCCCACTCTCCCTAGTCCCACAAGCTCGCTGTCTCGGGGTAATCCTTGACACTGATTATTATTATTATTATTTATTTATATAGCACCATTGATTCCATGGTGCTGTACATGAGAAGGGGTTACATACAAGTTACAGATATCACATACAGTAAACAAAACTAACAATGACGGACTGATACAGAAGGGCGAGGACCCTGCCCTTGCGGGCTTACAATCTGCAGGATTATGGGGAAGGAGACAGTAGGTTGAGGGTTGCAGGAGCTGTTGGTGAGGCGGTAGCTCCGCTGTTGGTGAGGCGGTAGCTTCGATAGTGAGGAGGCAGCGGGGTCAGTGCAGGCTGTAGGCTTTCCTGAAGAGATGAGTTTTCAGGTTCCGTCTGAAGGATCCGACTGTGGTTGATAGTCGGACGTGTTGGGGCAGAGAGTTCCAGAGGATGGGGGATATTTGGGAGAAGTCTTGGAGGCGATTGGATGAGGAGCGAATAAGTGTGGAGGAGAGAAGGAGGTCTTGGGAGGACCGGAGATCACGTGAGGGAAAATATCGAGAGATTAGTTCAGAGATATATGGAGGAGACAGGTTGTGGATGCCTTTGTAGGTCAGTATTAGCAATTTGAACTGGATACGCTGAGGGAATGGGAGCCAGTGAAGAGATTTGCAGAGGGGGGAAGCGGAAGAGTAGCGAGGAGAGAGATGGATTAGTCGGGAAGCAGAGTTAAGGATGGACTGGAGAGGTGCAAGGTGTTAGCAGGGAGGCCACAGAAAAGGATGTTGCAGTAGTCAAGGCGGGAAATGATGAGGGCGTACACAAGCATTTTAGTAGATTGGGGGTTCAGGAAAGGACGGATCCTGGAGATATTTTTGAGCTGGAGGCGACAGGAGGTGGAAAGAGCTTGGATGTGTGGTTTGAAGGACAGGGCAGAGTCGAAGGTTACTCCGAGGCAGCGGACTTCGGGTACAGGGGAAAGCATGATGTCATTGACTGCGATAGATAGGTCAGGTAAGGAAGATTTGTGGGATGGAGGAAAGATGATGAGTTCAGATTTGTCCACATTGAGTTTGAGGAAGCGAGAGGAGAAGAAGGAGGATATGGCTGATAGGCACTCTGGGATTCTGGACAGCAGAGCGGTGACGTCTGGGCCAGAGAGGTAGATCTGAGTGTCATCAGCATAGAGGTGGTACTGGAATCCATGTGACTTTATGAGTTGTCCCAAGCCAAGTGTATAGATTGAGAAGAGTAGGGGTCCTAGAACAGAGCCTTGGGGGACTCCAACAGAGAGAGGGTGGGATGAGGAGGTAGTATGGGAGTGGGAGACGCTGAATGTGCGGTTGGAAAGGTACGAGGCGATCCAGGATAGGGCGAGGTCTTTGATGCCAAAGGAGGAGAGCATCTGCAGCAGGAGGCAGTAGTCAACTGTGTCGAAAGCAGAGGACAGGTCTAGAAGGAGGAGTACAGAGTATTGTCCAGTAGCTTTGGCGGTAAGTAGGTCGTTAGTGATTTTGGTCAGGGCAGTCTCAGTTGAGTGATGGGGGCTGATCTCTCCTTCAAACCGCATATCCAAGCCCTTTCCACTTCCTGCCGACTTCAACTGAAAAATATTTCACGGATCCGTACATTCCTAAACCAAGAATCTGCAAAAACCCTAGTCCATGCCCTCATCATCTCCCGCCTTGACTACTGTAACCTCCTGCTCTGTGGCCTCCCTTCTAACACTCTCGCACCCCTCCAATCTATTCTAAACTCTGCTGCCCGACTAATCCACCTGTCCCCCCGCTATTCCCCGACCTCTCCCCTCTGTCAATCCCTTCACTGGCTCCCCATTACCCAGAGACTCCAGTACAAAAGCCTAACCATGATATACAAAGCCATCCACAACCTGTCTCCTCCATACATCTGTGACCTCGTCTCCCGGTACTTTCCTGCACGCAACCTCCGATCCTCACAAGATCTCCTTCTCTACTCCCCTCTTATCTCCTCTTCCCACAATCGCATATTAGATTTCTCTCGCACATCCCCCCTACTCTGGAACCCTCTACCACAACACATCAGACTCTCGCCTACCATCGAAACCTTCAAAAAGACCCTGAAGACCTACCTCTTCCGACAAGCCTACAACCTGCAGAAACCACCGATCGACTAAACCGCTGCACGACGAGCTCTACCCTCATCTACTGTATTCTCACCCATCCCTTGTAGATTGTGAGCCCTCACGGGCAGGGTCCTCTCTCCTCCTGTACCAGTTATGACTTGTATTGTTCAAGATTATTGTACCTGTTTTTATTATGTGTACCCCTCCTCACATGTAAAGCACCATGGAATAAATGGCGCTATAATAATAAATAATAATAATAGGATACATTTTACTGAATATTAACTTTCTTTTTTTATTAACGATGTTAAGGACCAGAATAATAAAATCTTTACAAAATATGATTTTAAAGTTGCCCAATAAACGGTTATGTATGGGGTATTATGTCACGACTCCACCGTTGCTCCGGTTTGTAGTAGAGTGTCCAATCATCTTCTGGTAATATGAGAAATTATGATTGCAGTGGTCATCATTTTACTCTGGATTGCGTCCTTGGATTTAGGATTAAGGCTGGAGTCACACTACAGCGAGATACGGCCGAGTCTCGCTGGTTAAAAGCAAGCTCTGGCATCGGCACCCTGGAGCGGAGCGTGCAGCTCCATGTATTGCTATGCGGCCGCACGCTCCGCTCTGGAGTGTCGGTGCCAGAGCTTGTTTATAACCAGCGAGACTAGGCTGTATCTTGCTGTGTGTGATCCCGGCCTAAGTCCTGGTGTCAAAAGGCCTGAGGGCATTCCATTTAGGCCAGAGACTAGATGTCCATCTGAAGAACAATGGCTTCTAATCACCTCCACATGGAATGTGTGTCAAAGAGAAGACATTCAGTTCTGGAGCAATAGCTGATACTGCCAGCACCACAGGGGCTGTGTCCTCCAAGAGGTTGGAGACACAATGGCCACCTACTATGTAGATTCTCTATTCTATTAAAAGAATGGAGGACTGCACACCCCGGGAACTTGTGCGACCACGTTTTACAGCTGATGGTCAATTCCTTTGATGTAAGTGTTAGGCTACGTTCACATTAGCGTTGCGCGCCGGTGCGATGCAACGCACGACGCACATCAAACGCGCGCAAAACGCGCGCAAAAACGCTGCGTTTTGCGACGCGTGCGTCGTTTTTTGACGAAAATCGGACGCACGAAAAATGCAACTTGTTGCATTTTCTTGCGTCCGACGCTAGCGTCGGAAACGACGCACGTGTCGAAAAACGCAACCAAAAAAACGCACGCGTCCCCTATGTTAAACATAGGGGCGCGTCGCCGCTGCGTCGCCGACGCAACAGCGACGCACATTAGCGGAACGCTAATGTGAACGTAGCCTTAGCTGTTATACAGAGTTCATAGCTCCATTTGAATGTTCATTGCTCTTAAGGTACCGTCACACTCAGCGACGCTGCAGCGGTATAGACAACGAGCCGATCGCTGGAGCGTCGCTGTTTAGGTCGCTGTAGAGACGTCAAACACAGCAACTCCAGAATGATGCAGGAGCGATCCAGTGATGTAACGGCGACTCACTTATCGTTCTCGCTGGTTGTTAGCTCCATGTAAAACATTGCTGGCATCGTTGCTTTTGATGTCAAACATGACGATACACGCCGACCTGACGACCAAATACAGTTCTGGCCTTCTAGCTCCGACCAGCGATGGCACAACGGGATCCAGATCGCTGCTGCGTGTCAAACACAACGAGATCGCTATCCAGGACGCTGCAACGTCACGGATTGTTGTCGTTCTCGTTGTAAAGTTGCTGAGTGTGACGGTACCTTTATGCTACTTTCACACATCAGGCTTTTTGTTTCAGGGTAAATCCGGCTAATTTTTAAAAAAACGGATCCGACATAAATTGCAAGAAACTGATGCGCCGGATCCATTTTTTAGTATACAGAAAGGATGGCGGGCACCACAAAACATGAGTAAGTCAGGGATCAACCATATGCATATGAGAAAGACTATAAAGAGAAACTAAGAAAAAGGATATGCATAACACTTGGATCGACCATCAAAAGATTACAACTTTATTCATACAAAAAGGCACATCAAAACAAGACATACATTTAAAAGCATTTAAAAATGGTAAAAACAGCACATGGCTAGTAAGCTACATGCAACGCCCCAGACAATTGGAAACAAATGTAATTTAGCACTGAACAATGTGACAAATATTTTGAGAAGGTACATGCGTATGAATTAAAACACGTACACTAATATATACTCATATACCACCAACTTATACCCTACAGGCATCAAACAGCATTGAGGAAAAAGATATAATGTATACAAAATTTAGGCTCAGAGTAATCCGTTTTTTAGCTGGATCCGGTCTTTTTTAATGTGCATGGATTTTTTTGGACTTCCTGGTTCCGGGGACGAGAACGAGAGAGAGGGAGAGGGGGAGAGAGAGAGAGAGAGAGAGAGGGAGACATAGAGGGAGAGGGGGAGAGACCAGAACGGAAAATCTCCTTGATTTGCATGGAAAATGCTGTGAAAACCGGATCCGGACGCCGGATCAATGTTTCACACCTTTGTTTCATGTGTTTTGGGCCGATTCCGTCACTGTGCGTTTTTTTCCGCCGGACAAAAAAAGTTGCAGTGGACGTTTTCTCCGTCCGCAGGAAACGACTATTTGAATGGATCCGGAAAAAAAAGGGTGAAACGTCTGACCAACAGGCACAATCCGGCGCTAATACACCTCTATGGGAAAAAAACTGAGAAAGCATGGCGCCATTTTACTGAGCAGATCGGGCACGAAAACAGCGGCTGTCTCATTAGAGCACTGAGAACAAGTCAGGAGCCGGGCATTACTAGTACAACATCCTGTCCTCGCTGCCGCTGCTCTCTCCGCCATTGCCCCGGTGGCTGAACTTGGACTGTTTCGAGCTTAGCAGTCAAATCATCATGGCTGCTCTTCTCTGACAGTTTCCTTTTCTTTCCCCTATTCTGTCCAGTGTCACGATTTCAAGACTTCAAAAAATAAAAACAGAAAAGTAGTATTCCCTTCTTAGAAAGCATCTTTCCCCCTCCAATGCTAGCACTTGTGAGCCCTGAAATGTAGGAGGAGGCGCTGGGTTTCAGGCATTTTGTGGCAAAAGCAATCATGATAACTCACCTTATTATTTACTAATGTCCTCATACCAGGTGCTACCACTGTGGTGCCCGTGAGTTGGGGAGGGCCGATGAAGCTTGCTAAGGGGTCCCCTCCCCCGTCATCACAATTTCAATGGTGTCCCCATCCCCAGGACAAAGATACCATGGAATAGAATGGCGGATCAGGCAGCCAAAAGCAACCGGATGATCAATTCTTATGGTTTGCAAGTGAAAACCGGTTGTCATCTATCTCAGGCTAAGTTCGTTTTTTCATGCCACTTTCCAGCTGTGTTTTAGGCCGGGATCACACATGCGAGAAATACGTCCGAGTCTCGCATGGTAATGCCCGGCCCTGCCGCCTGCACTCTGGAGCGGAGCATGTGGCCGCATAGCAATACATGGAGCAGCACGCTCCGCTCCTGAGTGTCGGGTGCAGGTCCGGGGATTACCACGCGAGACTCGGACGTACTTCTCGCATGTGTGATCCCGGCCTTACAGCACCAGCAAAGTCTATGGGATTTCAGAAATCTCCTGCACACAGCTTGTTTCTTTGTCATCAGTAAGTTGTGGTTTGCTGCGTTTTTTTCGACATGGAGCATGTCACTTCTTTCAGTGTTTTGTTACCTTTTTTCACCCATTGACATGAATGGGTGGTGAAAAAAAGCTGAAAATCCGTAGCAAAAATGCCTTTATCAGGTTTTGCTTTGTTTTTTTTTTTGTGCCAAAACCTGATTCTATAGAATAGGACTTTTTTGCACTAAACTTTATCAGCATGCACAAGAGACAAATGTAGCATGCCAAAAACACAGCATAAAATGCACAAAAAAGCACAGCGAAAAACGCAAGAAAAACCAAGCAAAACCTGCTTTTTTTCTGCAGCTTCTTTCCTGCTAAGAGATCAGGTTTTACTGCAGGAAAAAAAGCACTGAAAAAACGCCCAGTGTGAACTGACCCTAAACGATTGGTGATAACTCACTGATCGGTGGATGTCCAACCCCTGTGACCCACTCCAGTTGGCGGACGGGGAACCTCTACCAACGTTAGAGTGGAGTCACAGTGCTCTCAACTGGCGCTACATTCATTCTCAATGGGACTGCTGAACCCTGCACTCAGCATTTTTCGGCAGCCCCATTGGGAATCATTGAAGCTGTGGTCAGGCATACGTACTGACGCTCCAATCTAAACTGGGTGAAAGGTCCACATTCTGTTGGTCACTTCAGGTTCCAGCAGTTGTATTCCACCGATCAATAGTGGATACTAGAACAGCCAGATAGGAGCCTGAGCGGACACATCTGCCTGGCCATGCCCTGACAATCCTCCATGCTGAAGCTGCGGCTCACTATGGGGGTCCGGGCAGGGGGCTTTCTTGCTGTTGGATCTCTGAGTTCAGTCGCTGCCTGAAGACAAGGACTGTGCAGAATAAGGCTACGTTCACATTTGCGTTGTGCGCCGCTGCGTCGGCGACACAACGCAAATAAAAACGCACCAAAACGCACGCAAAAACGCTGCGTTTTGCGACGCATGCGTTGTTTTTTGCCGAAATTTCGACGCAAAAAAAATGCAACTTGTTGCGTTTTCTTTGCCCGACGCTTGCAGCAAAAAAACCGCATGCGTCGCACAACGCAGCACAACGCATGTCCATGCGTCCCCCATGTTAAATATAGGGGCGCATGACGCATGCGTCGCCGCTGCGTTTCCCGACGCTGCGTCGGGAAACGCTAATGTGAACGTAGCCTAATACGGGTAACACAGGAATAAATGACCAGGAGGCGTTTGTGTCACCGGCCCTGACTGATGTCCCCTGACCGGCTCTGACCGATGTCGTTCCCTGACCGGCCCTGACCGATGTCCCCTGACCGATGTCCCCTGACTGGCCCTGACCGATGTCCACTGACTGGCCCTGACCGATGTCCCCTGACCGATGTCCCCTGACCGACCCTGTACCTCCGTCCTATGTGCCATGCAGAGTAGCGGAAAGTAGAAAATGTGGGCGGGGGAAGGGCTTCATGTGCAGGCAGTCACCTGACCAGTGCAGGGGAATGGGCCGAGCTACAGAGGGGAGCTTGTCTCCCACTGGCTGCTTGAGTTCACTTATGCTAATTTAGGTAAGAGAGCAGATGCATTATGGGTGTGATGGTTTCCAGCTCGTACACAAGTATAGAAGCTTCTAGTTACTCTGCAGTCAGGTCTCTGATCCCCCACAATGTATCACAATGTATCACGTCTCACAGGGTCATCATGTGTCACCTCGTGTGATGTCTCCCTAATGTTACACGCAGGGTCCTATCCCCCGGAGGGGCATCACGGCCAGGAAGAGGTTAAGACTATACTTTCAGGGATCATTTCTATAGTGTGTAACTTGAGAAATGTGCTCTAAAGTGTCCAAACTTCCCAACCACGAGGAGGAGCTGTAGTGATCTCTCCTGAGCGTGAAGTGAGCTCTCAGTTCTGCTTCATTGCAGGAGCTGATTGCTGGTGATGATTAGGGTTGAGCGAAACGGGTCGAACATTTTCAAAAGTCGCCGACTTTTGGCTAAGTCGGGGTTTCATGAAACCCGATCCGACCCCTGTGCGTGGTCGGCCATGCGGTACGCGACTTTCGCGCCAAAGTCGCGTTTCAATGACGCGAAAAGCGCCATTTCTCAGCCAATGAAGGTAAACGCAGAGTGTGGGCAGCGTGATGACATAGGTCCTGGTCCCCACCATCTTAGAGAAGGGCATTGCAGTGATTGGCTTGCTGTCTGCGACGTCACAGGGGCTATAAAGAGGCGTTCCCGCCGACCGCCATCTTACTGCTGCTGATCTGAGCTTAGGGAGAGGTTGCTGCCGCTTTGTCAGAAGCAGGGATAGCGTTAGGCAGGGTCCATTAACCACAAAACCGCTTGTGCTGCAGCGATTTGCACTGTCCAACACCACCCTCGGTGTGCAGGGACAGTGGAAGTTTTTTTTTTTCCCCTCAGCGCTGTAGCTCATTGGGCTGCCCTAGAAGGCTCCCTGATAGCTGCATTGCTGTGTGTACGCCGCTGTGCAAACCAACTGCTTTTTTCAAAGCACAAATCCTCTTGTTCCTTCCTTTCTGCACAGCTATCTTTTTTGTTTGTCCACACTTTTTATTTCATTTGTGCATCAGTCCACTCCTTATTGCTGCCTGCCATACCTGGCTGAGATTACTGCAGGCAGGGAGATAGTAGCTGCCTGCCATACCTGGCTGAGATTACTGCAGGCAGGGAGATAGTAATTGTAGGACATTCCCTGTTTTTTTTTTTTTTTTTTTTTGGTGGGAGATTAAGATTGGCAATTTGGCATTTCTGCTAGAGTGCCATCCCTGTGTGTGCCATCTCTCTCACATAGTGGGCCATAGAAAGCCTTTTCATTTTTCTGTATTTTTTTTTGTGGGGTGTATAAATTCTCCCTGATAAAAATACAGTGGGAGATTAATATTGGCCTTTGGGCTTGTGTGCCAGTCCTGAGTGTGCCATCTCTCTCACAAATAGTGGGCCATAGAAAGCCTATTTTATTTTTTTTGGGGTTTTATAAATTCTCCCTGAAAAAAGGGAGATTAATATTGGCCTCTGGGCTTGTGTGCCAGTTGTGAGCGTGCCATCTGTGCCAGTCCTGAGCGTGCCATCTCTCTCACAAATAGTGGGCCATAGAAAGCCTATTTAATTTTTTTTTTGGTTTTATAAATTCTCCCAGAAAAAAAGGGAGATTAATATTGGCCTCTGGGCTTCTGTGCCAGTCCTGAGCGTGCCATCTGTGCCAGTCCTGAGCGTCCCATCTCTCTCACAAATAGTGGGCCATAGAAAGCCTATTTTTTTTTTGGGGGGGGTTTTAGAAATTCTCCCTGGAAAAAAAAAGGGAGATTAATATTGCCCTTTGGGCTTGTGTGCCAGTACTAAGCGTTCCATCTCTCTCTCTCTCTCTTAGTCAGTGGGCCATAGAACGCCTATTTTTGGTTTTATTTGTTTTCTAAATTCTCCCTGCAAAAAATCATTTTATTTTATTTGG